>NC_088192.1:5583772-5883772 GCF_028769735.1 Zonotrichia leucophrys gambelii | reverse complement strand
TCAGTCCCAGTCCTTGGAAGGAGCAGAGGGGCCTTTGCACATGGGGGTTCCATGTCTCAGTCCTTGACGGAGAGGCTCCTTCCATCTCAGTCTGTCTGTCACGGTGGTTGTAAAACAGGTGAGGGTCTTCTGTGGGGGGACCACCTGAAACTCAGGAGAAGTCCAGCCAGGCTGAGAGGTGGGACAGCTCCCAAGGCTGTGGTTGCAAAAAGGGCACGGTGCCCCTTCTTAGCATACAGCAAACAACACCTGTGAAAATAATAACTTAACACTGAGCTTTCAGGTCTCAGGGCCTTTGGCATGTGACTTTCTCCTTCAGAGCCAGAGATTTTAGACAGGGGCATCTTCTCTTCAGTGGTCCCCCAATGACAATCGTGAGGCAGATGAGGGAAAATTCGGACAGACTCTCACAGGAGCCACGAGCTGGGCTCAGGGGCTGAAAGCAGCAACCAGCAGAGAGAAAATCCCCCTGGGCCGGGCTCAGGGACATCTCAGGACAGCTCTGCTGCCTCCAGGTGCCACCAGGCGGGCCGGGGATGTCACCGGGCTCGTGTTGCCCGTGACAACCCGGGCTGGAGCTGCTTGCCAGGCACACACAGACACACGTGCACGGGTTGCCATAACAACCAGCCTGGAGTTTTTATGGATCCTGGGCTCTGTTTGCCAGCATCCACAGCACCTCCGTGGGGCTGCAATCCAGGAGAGGAAGTCCTGCCTCGGTGCTCTCCCTACCTCCAAAAAACCAGAGCGGTAAATCAGGAATGATGGGCAAAAAGTGTGGATTAATGATGGAGAAAGTGAGAAAGGAGAGTCAAAAATGTTATGGTGTTTTAAAGGATCCTGGGCTCTGTTTGTTATCCTCCCACCCCCCCCCAATAAAAATCAGGAATGAAGGGCAAAAAATGTGGATTGATGATGGGAAAAGAGAGTCAAAAAGGGTGTGGTGCTGTGCTGGTGTTTTAAAAAAGCGCTTTAAATCAGGAATGATGGGCAAAAATTGTGGATTGATGATGGAGAAAGTGGGAAAAGATAGTCAAAAAGGTTATGGCGCTGTGCCTATGTTTTAAAGGATCCTGGGCTCTTTCATTCTCTCATCCACCAAAAAAAAAAAAAACACCAAAAAAACAAACAGAGCCTTAAATCAGGAATGATGGGCAAAAAAATGTGGATTAATGATGGGAAAAGTGGGAAAAGAGAGTTGAAAAGGGTTCAGTGCTGTGCTGGTGTTTTAAAGGATCCTGGGCTCTGTTTGTTGTCCCTCTTCCACATTCAACCCCCCCAAAAAAACCCAACAAAACAGAGCCTTAAATCAGGAATTATGGGCAAACCGTGTGGATTAATGATGGAGAAAGTGGGAAAAGAGAGTCAAAAAGGGTTTGGTGTTGTGCTGGTGTTTTAAAGGATCCTGGGCTCTGTTTGTCATCCTCCAACCCACCCGCAATAAAACCAAAACAGAGCCTTAAATCAGGAATGAAGGGCAAAATGTGTGGATTAATGATAGAAAAAGGAATGGGAAAAGAGAGTCCCACAGGCTCAGTGCTGTGTTAGAAGCACAGGGAAAGCTGGGCTGGACATGCTGGGTTTGGTGTCCCCAGTCCAGTTCAGTGACAGTGCCAGCAGAGCCACTGGTGCCAGCAGCAGCTGCAGGTGACAAATCAGGGATGGAGATTCTGCCCTGGGCAGCCTCTGACCCAGCCTGACCCCGGCTAAAGCTGCCAGGCAGGAAGGGGACAGGGCTGGGACAGGGCTGGGACAGGAGGTGCCATCCCCAGCCTGGGCTGAGCCCCCAGCGTGGGCAGCAGGGAAAGGGGATTCTGCACCTCTGCCCTGCTCAGGTGATTCCCCACCTGCAGAACTGCTCCAGCCCTGGGACTCCAACATCAGCAGCTCCTGGAGCTGTTGGAGAGAGCCCAGAGGAGCCCCGGAGCTGCTGCAGGGCTGGAGCCCCTCTGGAGCCAGGCTGGGAGAGCTGGGGGTGCTGCCCTGGAGAGGAGAAGGCTCCAGGGAGAGCTCAGAGCCCTTGCAGGGCCTGAAGGGGCTCCAGGAGAGCTGCAGAGGGACTGGGGACAAGGATGGAGGGACAGGAGCCAGGGAATGGCTCCAGTGCCAGAGGAATGGCAGGGCTGGATGGGATCTTGGCAATTGGGAATTGTTCCCTGGCAGGGTGGGCAGGGGCTGGGCTGGAATTGCCAGAGCAGCTGTGGCTGCCCCTGGAGCCCTGGCAGTGCCCAAGGCCAGGCTGGACATTGGGGCTGGCAGCACCTGGCACAGTGGCAGGTGGCCCTGCCACAGCACTGGATGGGATTTAGGTCTCTTCCAACCCAAACCCATCCGTGGTTCAGCTGTACCACAATTCCATGATCACCAGCCTGGGCCCCACTCCCACCATAAATGGCATTTACTCTGGCATTAGGGATTGGCTGTAGCACCAGGTACCACCAGGTTTGCTCAGAGTGGCTTCAAGGGCAATCCCTTGCTCCTCCTGGGCTGGAGGAGCCCTTCCTGCAGGGATCCATCCCGGGATGTGGATCCCTTTCCTTCATGGCTCCATCCCAGCTCCTGGAGCCCTTCCTTCAGGGATACATCCTGGGATAGGGCAGCCCTTCCTGCAGGGATCCATCCCGTCTGGAGGAGCCCTTCCCACATGGATCCAGCCTGGGATGGAGGAGCCCTTCCTGCAGGAATCTGTCTTGAGATGTGGATCCCTTTCCTGCAGGGGTCCATCGTGAGATAGGGGAGTCCTTCCCACAGGGATCCACGAACCCTTTCCCTCAGTGATCTGTCCCGGGATGCAGAGCCCTTTTTGAATCCATCCCGGGATGCAGAGCCCTTCCTGCATGGATCCATCCCGGGATCCACGAGCCCTTTCCCGCATGGATCCATCCCGGGATGCGGATCCCTTTCTCTAATCCATCCCAGAATGTGGATCCCTTTCCCCCAGGGATCCCTCCTGGAATGGTGATCCCTTTCCTGCATGGACCCATCCCGGGATGCGGATGATCCCTTTCCTTCATGGATCCATCCCGGGATGCGATCCCTTTCCTTCATGGATCCCATCCAGCTCCGGGGCTCTGCTCTCCCTCCCTGGTGCCACTCCCGGGGCAGGGCGAGGCTGTGGAGCTCACAGGGAGCTCTGGAGCTCTGCAGAGCTGAGCTATTTCTGGAGCTGGAATGTGTGAGCGTCCAGCCTGGCTCCCTCCAAATGCTTCTGGAGGAGTGCAGGAGGTGAAACAGAGCAGCGCTGTGCCCGATCCAGCTTTTCCTTTTCCTTTTCCTTTTCCTTTTCCTTTTCCTTTTCCTTTTCCTTTTCCTTTTCCTTTTCCTTTTCCTTTTCCTTTTCCTTTTCCTTTTCCTTTTCTTTCCTTTTCCTTTTCCTTTTCCTTTCCTTTTCCTTTTCCTTTTCCTTTCCCTTTTCCTTTCCCTTTCCCTTTCCCTTTCCCTTTCCCTTTCCCTTTCCCTTTCCCTTTCCCTTTCCCTTTCCGCACCTTCCTTCCCTGCAGCTGTGGCCCCGGGCACTCAGAGGGATCCATCCCGGCCACCAGCAGGGTGGGGCAGGGACCAGAGGGTGTGTGCAGGTTTTGGGGCAGAAAAGTTCGGATTTGGGACAGAAAAGCTCGGGTTTGGGGCAGAAAAGCTCAGATTTGGGGCAGGCTTGGCAGCCCTGAGGAGCAGGGCAGTGCCACTTCGGGAAAGGAGGGACTGGGAGAAGGAAGGACAGGGAAGAGGGAAGCAGCAGAGCAAAGCATCACGGGAGCTGCTGCATCCCTGCTCCAGCTCCCCTACGGGTGGAGGGGCAGCAAAACCAGTTTGGATGGAGCTTGGGGCTCTGGTAACACTGGTCCAGATGCCATGGTGCCTGCCAGCAAGTTTAAAGTTCAAAGTTTATCCCATCTCATCCCTGCCATGACAGGGACACCTCCCACTGTCCCAGGTGGCTCCAGCCTGGCCTTGGGCACTTTCAGGGATCCAGGGGCAGCCACAGCTACTCTAGGAATCTGTGCCAGGCCTCAGCGCTTTTACATTTGGATGATGCCAAGGGGGAGAAGAGATGGGAGAGGGATGGAGGCGAGTGGAGTCACCCAGTGTCCCCTTGCTGCCACTCAGAGGGAAGAAAAGGGACAGGAGGAAGGAAAAGAAGCAGAATGATGGGCTGGGGGTTGTGCAATGAGTAACTGGAGTGGGAATTCTCTGTATCAGCCAGAGCTGGCAGATGTTTGCACACCCCTGTGTCCTTGTGTCCCTCCTGGAAGGTGACAGGCACAGGGGGCACCTGGAGCCTCTGAATTTCCTGCCTGGAGATTTGTGTGTGGAGTGAGAGGTTTGGGTAGTTTGTGAGTGCTCTGCCCTCAGGGAGCAGCATGGGGAGAAGCAGAGCAGGGCCGGGACCTGAGCTGGGGCTTTGTGATCTCTGCAAGAGGTCCCAGACCCTGTGCCCTCAGGGCTTTGGGGTGTGGGGATCCCAGACCCCATGCTCCCAGGGATTTGGGGTGTAGGGATCACAGACCCCATGCCCTCGGGGCTTTGGGGTAAAGCCCAGGCCTGGTTTGTGATGGTTTCTTTGCTTTCTGTGGGGTTCAGAGCTTTGGGATGTGGGGTTGACTGTGAGCTCCTGCTGGACACAGGGACAGCAAAGCCCCCAGGAGCATTAACAGAGCCTGGGCTCTTTGTTTATCACCCCAGGGACTGACTGAGTCCTGTCTGTGCTGCTGTGCCCTGGTGCTGAAGCCAACATTACCCACAGCCCCCCAGGCTGGGAAAATGTTTTTGTAGCATTTCCTTGCATTTTGTTTTAATACAGCTCCAAATTTAACCCAGGAATGTTTTTTTCCCTTAGCGCAGCATTGCTGGGTGGGGTGGTTTAAATTCACCTGTGCCTTCAGTTTGTGTCCCAGTGATTTCAGGCATTCTCAGTGCTCCCATTCAGCTTTTGTTTGTGCAGAGGAGCTTTTGCCATCACATTGTGAGGAGCTTTCTGCATTTCCTAGGAGCTCTGTGAGAGCCCAAATGCTTTCAGGAGAAGCCACAGATAAAGCAGCAGCTTTGAAATGATCTGATTTAATTGCTGGCAGCAGAAGGGATGGTGGGGGAGATGTTGGGAAGAGTTCCTGCCTAAAAGTGTTGATTCCATTAAATCCTCACAGTCTGACCTGCCTGGAGTTATTTCCTGCTGTGTAATGAGAAATATTAATTGAAAAAGGCAAAAAGAATAACCCTGGATGGGTGTGGGTGTGGATGAAGTTCTGCAGTGCCTCTTCCTGCATTCCCAGTCCCAGTCAGTGTCTTGGTTTGGAAAGACAGGAGTCTGCTAAGGAAGGCAGGAGCCTCCCCTGAAATGGAGAATGTAAACCCTGCCCACCCCTCCCAATTGCTATAAATTTTAAATTAAGGGGCTCTCAGGCAAAAAATATGGGAGCAGGAAATAACAGTTCTTTACTAGGGAAGAAAATAACAAGACAAAATAAACAATGCAGTGAACTAAACCAACACTGGCAGAGTCAGAACCCAGCCTGACACCCTGTGGGTCAGGCTGTTGGCAGCAGCCCCATTGGAATTGTGGCTCAGCCCTCCTGCAGTGTCAGGGCTGGTTCTGCTGGAGCAGGGATCCTGGAGAAAGGTGCAGTCTCTGCCTCTGAAGATCCAGGGGCAGAGGCAGCTGCTGTTCCTCTGGGCAATCCAGTGCAGAAGCCGTGCTGGTGTTCCAGAATCTCCAGATTCTATCCGGGTAGGAATGCTTGGCTCCTCCCTCTGGGCTCCCATCTCCCAATGGGATGCTGTAGTTCTTATCAGCCATGCAGGGACATTCAATAGCTGTTATCAGCAGGTGTCCCCTCCTGAGGGAGGAGTGATTGTGGTCACTCAAAGAGAGAGATAAAGCAAACTGCCCACTTGACAAAAGATAATCTGCCATACAGATGGTAATGGAAAACATCTTACATTGCAATCTGGAACAGTCAGCCACCACAGGGATGCCACCTCTGTCACCCCTGCAGTTTCCCCCCCTGGGGCTGGAGACACCTTCATGGATGGTGCCCTGTGGCAGCCTCCTCATCCTGCCCTTTTCCCTGTATCCAGGACAGGTTCTGGCTCATCCTGGCACTGTTCAAATCCAGGCTGGACATTGGGGCTTGAAGCATCTGGGACAGGGGACGTCTCCCTGCCATGGCAGGGGTGGCACTGGGTGGGATTTAAGGTCCCTTCCAACCCAAATCATTCTGGGATTTTGGGATTCCACGTTTCTGGGATTCTGTGAACTTTGTTAACCCAGCCCCAGCCTTTTCAACATTATTTTTCCTGGGCACCTTCCCACAACCTTTCCCATTTAATTCCCATTTACTTCTCTATTAAAGTTTAACCCCACTGAGGCTGGGAGTGCATGAACCATCCTTGACTGTGCCAGAGCCCAGGGAAGAGCTCAGCTTTATTTCCCTGCTCTGAATTATGCAGGATGGGGCTGAATTTGCACTCCCAGCCCTGAATTCCTCAGAATGGGGCTGAATTTGCAGTCCCAGCTCTGAATTACTCAGGATGGGGTTGAATTTGCACTCTGGGTCTGATTTTAGGAGAAGCAGAAGCCCCATCACCAGCCAGGCTCCCATGCCTGGTTCTTTGTGTCTCTGGAAATGGATCATTCCACGTGCAGAGAAAACTCTGCAGTTCTGCTCCTCCAAAATTATTTGCTTGCTAAAGAGAAGAGGAGAGCCCAGGGAAAAAAATGCCTAAAAGATAAAGATAAAGCCAAAATGGTTACAGAAGGGTTGATATAAGGAGGGAAAGGGCAAGCAGGGAAAATCCCTGAAGTGTGGATGGGATCAAGGAATAAAATCCCTGATTTGGGAACAAGGAATAAAATCCCTGATTTGAAAGCAAAGAATAAACTCCCTGATTTGGGAATGAGGAATAAACTCCATTATTTGGAAACAAGGAATAAAATCCCTGATTTTTGGAGAGGCTGTCCAAGCTACCTCATCTCACGAATGTCTCTTCTCTCCCACTCCAGGCACCCTTTTCCTATGAACACCTGAGTCTCCTCCGCCTCTCAGAGGATGCACCTGTAGCAGCTTTCCCACAGGTAAGAGCTCAGCCATGGCCACAGTGCCTGCTCCAGGGGATTTGGGAGTGTGGGGACCACAAAATCTGTGTTCTCAGGGATTTGGGATGTGGAGATCCCAGACCCTGTGCCCTCATGGCTTTGGGGTCAAGTCCAAGCCTGCTTTTGTGATGGTTTATTTGCTTTCTGTGGGGTTAGGGGCTTTGGGGGGTGTGGGGATCACAAACCCCATGCCTTCATGGATTTAGGATGTGGGGATGACAGACCCTGTACCCCCAGGGCTTTGGGGTCAAGCCCAGGCCTGGTTTTGCGATGGTTTCTTTGCTTTCTGTGGGGTTCAGGGCCTTGGGGTGTGGGGATCACAGACCCCATGCCCTCAGGGATTTGGGGTGTGGGATAACATTCCCATGCCTCATCGCTTTGGGGTCAAGCCCAGGCCTGGTTTTGCGATGGTTTCTTTGCTTTCTGTGGGGTTCAGGGCCTTGGGGTGTGGGGATCACAGACCCCATGCCCTCAGGGATTTGGGGTCAAGCCCAAGCCTACTTTTGTGATGGTTTCTTTGCTTTCTTGTGGGGTTCAGGGCTTTGTGGTGTGGGGATCACAGACCCCCTGCCCTCAGGGCTTTGGGGTCAAGCCCAGGCCTGGTTTTGTGATGGTTTCTTTGCTTTCTGTGGGGTTCAGGGCTTTGGGAGATGGGGATCACAAACCCTGTGCCCTCAGGGATTTGGGGTGTGGGGATCACGGTCCCTGTGCTCCCAGGGCTTTGGGGTCAACCCAGGCCTGGCTTGTGATGGATTCTTTGCTTTCTGTGGAGTTCAAGGGTTTTGGGGGTGTTGGGATAACATTCCCTGTGCCCTCAGGGCTTTGGGAGCATGGAGATCACAAACCCCTAAAAGCCCTCAGGAATTTGGAGAGTTGGGATCACAGTCCTTGTGCTCCCAGGGCTTTGAGTTCATGCCCAGGCCTAGTTTTGTGATGGTTTCTTTGTTTTCTGCGGGATTCAGGGCTTTGGAGTGTGGGGATCACAGACCCCGTGTCCTCAGGGATTTAGGGTCAAGCCCAGGCCTGGTTTTGTGATGGCTTCTTTGCTTTCTGTGGGGTTTAGGGCCTTGGGTGTGAGGGTATCACAGATCCCATGCCCTCGGGGATTTGGGGTGTGGGTATCACAGATCCCATGCCTTCAGGGCTTTGGGGTGTGGGTATCACAGATCCTGTGCCCTCAGGGATTTGGGAGTGTGAAGATCACAAACCCCCAAAGCCTTCAGGAATTTGGGCTGTGGAGATCACAAACCCTGTGCCTTCAGGGCTTTGAGGTATGGGGATCACAGACTCTGTGCTCCCAGGGCTTTGGGGTCAAGCCCAGGCCTGGTTTTTGATGAGTTCTTTGCTTTCTGTGGGGTTCAGGGCCTTGGGATTGTGGGGATAACACTCCTCATGCCCTCATGGCTTTGGGGTCAAGCCCAGGCCTGGTTTTGTGACAGGTTCTTTGTTTTCCTGTGGGTTTTCTGCCCATCTGAGGTGGCACAGCCCCAGGGGTTTGCAGTTCCTAGAACAGGCATTGGTGACTGAGCATTAAATGATGTTTTGAGGGGTAAGGACTGGTCCGGATTTGGTTTTTCACTTTGTTTCTGCTGACAGAGGGCTCTGCTTTCGTTTGTAGGTGATCCTATCCAGGTGATTTTCTGGTCCCAGCAGCCAGGAGTGGTTTGCAGGGTGAGAGTAGAGCTGGCAACTCCTTCTGCTGTGATTTTCCTCCTGGCTCTTCACCCAGCAGCTGAAAACGTCAAATATTGAGAAACAGAAGCTGCTGCTGGGTCTCTCCCCTTGATCATGACCAGCAGTTCCCAAATCCCACCTCCCCTGCAGCTTTTCTTTTCCCCTGGCAAACTTCATTAAATCTCTTCATTTGCTGCTGAAGTTTTGCCTTCCTGGGGGATGCTGCCTGCCCAACTTTGGGAGAAGTTTGTGGGAATAAATTGCTGCTCATGGAGCTCTTGTAAATCCTGGTGCTGCTGGGCATGGGTGTAATCTTCCCCAGGACATTTTAGGGACTCAATTCCAGGTCTGGCGCTGGTGTTGGGTGGATTTTAAGGACTGAGAATCACTTGGCTGATGTGAGCCAGAGTGGAAAATGGGATTGTTTGGGGATTGTTTGGAGCTTTTTCCACAGGGATACCTGTCCCCTGGCTGCAGCCAGGCTGTGGGGAATTTTCCCAGGTAAAATGTGCTGGCACAGGATGGAAAGCTGGGGATGGGCCATGCTGGGGAAGCTGTTCCTGCTGCTGGCCCTGCAGAAGGCACAGCTGGTTTAGGCAGGACTTGAGGGTGATCAGGGTTGAGCACTAATTGCAGGGGACAGGTTGTGCTCCCTGGGAGCAGCAGTGACAGCTCAGGGCCACCTGCACCAACACTTAAAGCTGATTATCCCTCGACCTTTCCCTTCCCGAGTTCTCCTTGCAGTGTCCCCTCAGCCAGGCCTGCCTCCTGCCCTCCATCCCCGGCGGCAGAGGGACAATAAACCCACAATAAACCCACAATAAACTCAATAAATTCATCTGCTGTGTCGTCTGGCCTCCCCACACCCCTCCCCGCCATCCTTTTTGGCAATCTGTCATTCCGAATTCTGGTGCGGGGCCAGGAGCTGAGTGAAAACTCCTCGGGCAGCTGGAGCGCGACACAATGGGGTTTAAATGGGGTTTAAATGGGGTTTAAATGGGGTTTAGCGTGTTTGTAAACAACTGCGAGGAGCGGGGCCCGCCCAGACAGAGCCAGTGAGAGCAGAATTAATTCCCCAGCGGGCAGGGAAAAGGGGAAACATCCCCATTGGTGTGGTCCCCGCCAGCTTCGGAGTGTCACCAAGGCCACCGAGCACTGGGCTGGCCATTCCCGGATGGTGGCACGGCTGGAGATGAACAGGGACAGCTGGAGGAGCTGAGAGGGCAGGGATGCTCCAGGGATGCTCCGAGGATGCTCCTGGGATGCTCCGGTTCGGTGTCAGCTCGCCTTGGAGACCAGCTTGCAGGGAGGAAAGATCAGTGAAGGGAATGAAAGCTTCTGGCCTGTCAAAATAGCCCCGTTTCTCTCGAATTCACACAGCTTGTTCCTGGTGGAGAAGAAAAAAAACCCAACCAAAAATAGTTTAGTTGTTTCTTTGCAACGGGAATTTTAAAAATCTTTTACTGAGAAGGGAACAACAGGGAGAGGGTAAAAAGCTGTAGTTGGAGCACGTGGTTTGGATGATCCCAGGTCATTAATTTTGATGAAAAAAACTGAATTTCCAGGGATTTCCCACTCTGCTGCTGAGGGCTGTGAGGGGAGCAGGGCTGACACCAGGAGATCACTGACTGCACCCACAGGAGTTCTTCTAGAGGGGAAATGAGAGAAAAAAACCCTGAAATGAAGCCCTTGGTGTGGACAGAGCCAACCCTGAAGGTCTGGGCTGCTCCTCCGGGGCGGCTGCAGCCTCTCCCTGCCCTGAGCACCCAGAGAGCAGCAATTGGCACTGCAGATCCCAGAGCCATCCAATTAATGAACTCATCACGTGCTGGGATTACATTTTATTAAATTTTGGAAGCAGAGTAATGGAGATGAAATGTAAGCAAAGGTTGGGAAGGGGAAGGAGAGGCTGTGCCACACAGGTGCCTCCAGCCCTGGTGGCCTTTGGTGCTGAGGGGTGATCAGGTTATCCTCAGGTAACTGCAGGGGATGGATGAGAGAATCCCAGAACAGGATCACAGAATATCCAGAGTGGGAAGGGACCCACAGGTGTGAAAAATGATTCTCACCATCAAAAATGTAAAAGGTTTATTGAAACCTTATCAGAAATACAACAGCAGACTAAATAGAGAAAATATCACAGCACCAGGAGCAGAGGATGTTCCCCACCATGTGCTCACCCACACCATGGAGGTTTCACCTTTTAACCCTTTGACCCCCCCAAAGTTCTGTCCATGATTCCTCCTTCCCTGCCCAGGGTGGAGATCACTGCCTGACACCTGGATGGGGGGCAGCTGTTGCCATGGGAACGAGTGACCCTCCCAAATGTCCCAAACCCAGGGCACCCCTGAGAGCAACACAAGGGGGTGAAACACAACTATAAATCTATAGAACTGCTCTTGACATAGATACATGATATTTGCCTTTTAATTGTGAGAATCAGGCATGGCATTGCTCATCTGTCACACAGGGATCATCCAGTCCAACCCTGGCCCTGCCCAGACCCCCCAACAACCCCACCCTGGCCATCCCTGCAGCACTGCCCAAATTTCTCCCCCATCCTTCATCTCCCCCATCCCTCACTCTCACACAATCATGGAATGTGCTGAGCTGGAAGGGACCCACAGGGATGATCAATCCCAAAGCCAAACCCTGCCCAGAGCCCCCAGCAAGCCCAGCCTGGGCATCCCTGGAGCTGTGGCAGCCTCGGGGCCGTGCCCATTGCCTGGGCAGCCTGGGCAGTGCCAGCACCCTCTGGGGGAAGAGCCTTGCCCTGATCTCCAGCCTGAGCTGCCCTGGCCCAGCCCCAGCCGTGCCCTGGCTGCTGTCCCTGTCCCAGAGCAGAGATGGGAGCTGCCCCTCGGGAGGAGCTGCAGATCCCTGAGCTCTGCCCTCAGTGTGCCCTGCTCCAGCTGCACACACCCCCACACACATGATTTCTCTCCAGCCAGGGAGCTTCTGCTTTCCTTAACCAGTTGCTCTGGATTTTACTGACCCCTCTCTCTCTCCTGCAAGCCGGGCACTTCTGGCCATGAATTCCCTGATCCCATTGGAAGTGAAAATAAAGTTTTTTTTCCTTTCCCCCTGATTCTTTGCTGGCAAAATGTCATGCTCTATCCACCCCTGCCTATTTCTCTGTGGTGAGGGACATCAGCTCTGTATTTACTGCCTTCAAACTGATTTAGGGTCTGCTGGGATGGAAATTGAAGTCACTGCTCACATGTTGCACCTCAGCTCTTCCTCTGCTCCCAGAGCTCTTCCTCACTGCCTGGATGTGCCGGCACAGGTTCACCCTGCTGGACTTTCCAGGAATAACTGAGTTTTTTGGATAAATGGGGTGTGGGGTGTGTGCAAACTCATCACAAGGGCTGCAGCCTTCCCTGTTTTTTTGGGAATGCTGTTTTGCCTGCTGGATCTCCAGCATCCCACACAAGCTCCCTTCCCTCCTGACAGCTCGGGGAATAAACTCCATGCTAATTTTAGCTCTCCCTCCAAGGTGGATATCTGAGGTTTGGGCACCATCAATGCCTTATTCATAAACCTACAAACACTGCGAAAAGACAGGGGGGCACGGGGAGCAGCGAAGGTCCCGCCCTGAACGTGTCTGATCCTCCAGCAGCGGCAGCTCTGCCTCGCTGGGAGAACAAGCCAGGGTTGTTCCTGCAGCAGCCAGGAAAGGGCTGTGTGTTTATATTTAGGGCCCTGGTGGTGTGTGCAGTGTGTGCAGGTGGCACATGAAAACCTGCCATGGTTTCTTACCCTGTTTTTCCTGGACTGGCCTGAGCTCCCTGGGAGAGCTCTGAAAATTTCCTCGTGGCCGTCTCTGGGTTTTGGAGCCTTTGGGTGTTGTGTGGTGAAACCTGGGGGCTTTTCCTGTGCACTTTTTGGGCAGAGTTTTGATCAGAACACACAATTTTTAGGGCAGGTTGGTGGCTTCTGGCATTGGTATTTGAGATTGTTGGGATTTGGGATCATTGGGATTTGGAATCATTGGGATTTGGAATCACTGGGATTTGGAAATGTTGGGATTTGGAATCATTGGGATTTGGAATTGTTGGGAATTGGGATCATTGGGATTTGGAATTGTTGGGAATTGGGATCATTGGGATTTGGAAATGTTGGGATTTGGAACCATTGGGATTTCTCACTGGATAAGAGAGCAATGAAAATGAATAGGTGGGGATGAGACCTCTTCCAGCAGGGAGGTGGGTGGAGGGTCACGCTGTGGCTCAGGCTGTGGCACAGCCCCATCCCATGGGGGCTCAGCCCTCCTGCAGTGCCAGCTGTGGCTCTGCTGCAGCAGGGATCCTGCACAAGGGGGGAGTTTTCCTCTGCAGCTCCAGGGCTGCTGCAGATGGGCCTGGGCTCCCTCTGGCCATGCAGGGCAGCAGAAAGCTGCTCCTCTGGCAATGCAGGGGGCAAAGGCTGCTGTGCTGTGCCAGGCTCAGATTGGATCCAGGTAGGAATGCTTGGCTCCTGCCCTGGGCGCAGCATCTGCCCATGGGATGCTGGAATTGGATCAGCCCTGCAGGGACACTCAGTGGCCATGGAGAGCAGAGATCTCCTGGAGGGAGGATTGGCTGTGGGAGAGATCAAGAAAACTGCCCCGAGAACAGCAGAGAACTGCCCCAGCTCTGACAGGTGGGCACAGAATAAAACACACAGTCCCCGAGACACTTCTTCCATATCCAACCCAGCACACTTCTCCAGAGGGAATCCAGAGCCTTGGTTGGTATCTGTGAATGTGCCAGGGCTGGGGAGGATTGTGAAAAGCAGAGAGCACCTCCTAAAATCTCTTCTCTCGGTGGCCTGGAAGGTGCCCAAGCTCTGAGGTCACAGAGATGAAATGAGGGAGTTGTTGGTGTTTTTGCATTCAGAGTTATGAAATTCCTGTTTGAGTGGACTGAAACACTGGGCAGCTGCAAGGAAAGGAGGCTCAGACTGGGAGTGAGACATGGATGGTGCCCAGTGAGGAGAAAAGATGCTGAATTTGAATTCTCTGTTCCTGTAACCAAACTGTGGCAGGTTGTGGTGCTGGGAGGGGAGGCAGAAAAAAGTGAACTCCAGGTTCTGTTTGCACTGAAATATTTTTGGGCATGTTTGGGTTCTTTGCTGTGGCAACCAGAGGGGTTATTTTTAGAATTTCTCCCAAGATGCTTCTCCGTGCCTCACTGAGCTGCTTGGAAAGTGAAGCTGTCCCAGGGGACTTCAAGTTGAAATGAGCATTAATTCTGAAAAACTCCAAAATATTTTGTTCTTCAGAACTAAGCAGATCCTGTGTGAAATCCTTCTGGCTGCATGTCCAGCCTGGACCTCCTGCTGGGCATTCCCAAATTCCAGCTTTTAGGAATGGAAAGGCTCTGCTTTCATTTGGGAACCCCTGACTACAGAATTAAACCAGGGATAGATATTATGGCAGCTTGGCTTAGCAGTTCCACAGAGTAATCCCAAAATATCCGTTGGCATTTGCAGCCCCAGCGTTCCTGGCCCCGAGCCAGGGAAGGGCCTGCAAGCCTGACCCAGCCAAGATCAGATCCCTGTTTTCCTGGGAAGTTCCATCAGGGAAGGGAGCACGGGTTTGGTTGGGATTTTGGGTGTAATTCTATGGCAAAAGTCGTTCATGGAATCCTGGAATGGTTTGGGTTGGAGGGGCCTTAAATCCCATCCCATTCCATGGGCAGGGGCTGTCCCAGGCTGCTCCAGCCTGGCCTTGGGCACTGCCAGGGATCCAGGAGCAGTCACAGCTGCTCTGGCAATTCCAACCCCTCACAGGGAAGGATTTCAGCGCAAAATCCTCCAGGATTTCCTAAGCTGCCACTGGGATATTTCCACCTTTCAGTTTCCACACAAAAAGCTTTTGGGGTACTCAGGCTGGGGCATTTCTTCCTTTGGGAAGTGTTGTTGTGCTCCATAAGGCCCAGATCCGAAAAGAACAAAATCAATCCCAAAAGATCCCCAAGCAGATCCAGGAGGGAAGGGGAAACTGCTTTCCAAATGTCATCTTTCATATTTTATTGTCTTTCATCCTGTCTTGTTTTGAACAGCCAGGTGTCTGCTGAGGAGGGCAGGAACCTCCCGTGAAATGGAAAATGCAAACCCCCTCCCTCTGAATTGTTATACATTTGAAATTAAGGGGCTCTCAGGCAAAGATATGGGAGCAGGAATAACAGTTCTTTACTAGGAAAATTAAAAATACAAATGCAATAGTACAAACAAACCCTGCCAGAGTGCGAGCAGGCCCTGGCACGCTGTGGCTCAGGCTGTGTCCCAGCCCCATCCCATGGGGGCTCAGCCCTCCTGCAGTGCCAGCTGTGGCTCTGCTGCAGCAGGGATCCTGCACAAGGGGGGAGTTTTCCTCTGCAGCTCCAGGGCTGCTGCAGATGGGCCTGGGCTCCCTCTGGCCATGCAGGGCAGCAGAAAGCTGCTCCTCTGGCAATGCAGGGGGCAAAGGCTGCTGTGCTGTGCCAGGCTCAGATTGGATCCAGGTAGGAATGCTTGGCTCCTGCCCTGGGCGCAGCATCTGCCCATGGGATGCTGGAATTGGATCAGCCCTGCAGGGACACTCAGTGGCCATGGAGAGCAGAGATCTCCTGGAGGGAGGATTGGCTGTGGGAGAGATCAAGAGAACTGCCCCAAGAGCAGCAGAGAACTGCCCCAGCTCTGACAGGTGGGCACAGAACACATCCCCAGACACAAACACATTTGGAATCCCTTAAACACACTGCCATGGATTGAGAAAATCCATTGGGAAATCCAACAACAGCCCTTTCTCCACAGCCTGCTCAGGAACACTTTGTGTTTTGGGATATCTTGTTCCTCTCTTGGAATTTTTGCCAGGCTGCTCTGCAAAGTGTTTCCAGGTGTGCATGGACAAGGCAATTCTCTGTCTGCCCATGGTTTGGTCAAGGGCTCTGTTATTCTTTGAGAATTTTAGAAAAAAAAAAGAATGAAAATGTGCAGAGGAGCATCCACAGATGGTCAGGTTTGGAGGAAAAGGTTTCCTTATCTCTGTATATTGATGAGTTATAGAATCACAGGATGGTTTGTGATTAAAAACGATTTCATTCCAACCTCCCACTGGCTGGAAATCCTTAAAGGACACCAAATTCCAAACCCCAGGGATTTGATGGACTGGAGAAGTTTGGAAAACCTTAAAAATCACCAAATTCCAAACCCTAGGGTTTGATAGCCCAGAGAGGTTTGGAAAACCTTAAAAATCACCAAATTCCAAACCCCAAGTGTTTGATGGACCAGAGAGGTCTGGAAAACCTTAAAAATCGTCCAATTCCAAACCCCAAAGGTTTGATCACCCAGAGAGATTTGGAAAGCCTTAAAAATCACCAAATTCCAAACCCCAAGTGTTTGATATCTTAGAGGGGCTTGGAAAAATCACCTTAAAAATCACCTTAAAAATCACCAAATTCCAAACCCCAAGTGTTTGATGGATCAGAGAGGTCTGGAAAACCTTAAAAATCATCCATTTCCAAACCCCAAGGGTTTGATAGCCCAGAGAGGTTTGGAAAACCTTAAAAATCACCAAATTCCAAACCAGAGGGGTTAGATATTCCAGAGAAGCTTCAAATCCAGGGATTTCAAATCCAGCCCCAGATGGGCAATCAAAGAGTGGGGTAATTTAGGCATGTAGAGGCCAGGGACTGGCACAGGGACTTAAAATATATTTCAGTATTTGGGTCTTGAAGAAAAGGAGCAGCAGAGCTGTTAAAATTCCCTGTGAGCAGTGGGGCATCCTCAGGAAACCTGAGCCACGTTGTTAAGAGAAATTTCAGGGGGTGGGTTTGCCTCAAGGTGTTAAAGCAACACGGGCATGGATCACCCAGGGAAAATGAGGGAAAAATCAGGAGAAGGATGGGATGTCAACGTTAGTAACAGGGAGAATTCAGCTCTTGAGACATTTTACTTTTAACAAGATTTATCCCCAGAACTCGTTGTTGTTTTCAGTTATAATCCAGCCCTGTGCTCTGTTCTGCAGCCGTAGAAGCAATTAGAATATTATTTGTTTATTCTCCCCGCTACTGTTGTTTATAGGAACAAAAATCAGCTTCTCCCAGCCAAGCAGCCAGGCAGATTTTTAAATTCTTTTTTTTCAAACCCATGTGACCAGTTCTGATTTAATCCTGCAAGATGCTGCAACTTTTAAACTCCACAGTTTTAACAGCCTCATTTGCCATTTCATGTTGATGCAGATAAACAAAATGGCTTTAATTTTTTCCTGGTAGTTTTCTTGTTTCTTCTCTCCTTATTATTATCATCATTATCATTATACCACAGAAGCAAAATTATGGAGCGGAATAAACAGCATTTTCCAGCAGTCAGGTGGGGCAGGTTCATTTTCAGGTTTGTTCTGGGTACAGAAAATAAAAATCCATGCTCTGCATTGGGAATATTGAAAGCTGGAGGCTCCTGTGGAGCCAGAGTTGTGCAGGCGGAGTCAACAGAGAATCTGAAATCTGTGACAAATTCAATCTTCATGGAAGGGCCTGGAGGGGCTGGAGAGAGTCCAGGGCAGGGAATGGGGCTGGGAAGGGTCTGGAGCCCCAGGAGGGGCTGAGGGAGCTGGGCAGGGGCTCAGCCTGGAGCAAAGGAGGCTCAGGGGCCCTTGTGGCTCTGCACAGCTCCTGCCAGGAGGGCACAGCCGGGGGGGTTGGGCTGTGCTCCAGGGCACAGGGACAGGAGCAGAGGGAACGGCCTCAGGCTGGGCCAGGGCAGGCTCAGGGTGGGCACAGCAGGAATTTCCCCATGCAAAGGGGGCTCAGGCCTTGCCAGGGGCTGCCCAGGGAGCTTTGCAGTGCCCATCCCTGCAGGTGCCCCAGCAATTCCTGGAGGTGGCACTCAGAGCTCTGCGCTGGGGACAGGGTGGGATCAGCTGGGACTCGATGTCCTTGGAGCTCTTTTCCCACCTCATCTCTGGATCCTGAACACCAGAATCCCAAAGGCTTTTCCCACAAGGGAATATCCATCCAATGCAAGCCCAGCAGCAGAGGTGTCCCTGCCCCAGCCCCTTCTGGCAGGGAACATTTCCTGTTCCCCACAGCTCCAAACCCCTCACACCAATAACAGAAATTCCTTAACATCCCATTTTTGCATATTGGAGGAAAATTTATCCTTAGAAAGGGTGGTCAGGGTTTGGCAGGGGTTGCCCAGGGAGGTTTGCAGTGCCAATCCCTGGAGGTACCCAAGGAATTCCTGGATGTGGCACTGAGAGCTCTGGGCTGGGGACAAGATCAGGCACAGCTTTGACGATCTTGGAGGTCTTTTCCAACATAATTCATTCTGTGGTTCTGTGATTCATCACTGCTGAATCTGTCTCTCCTGTTGTGGAATGGGGAATTCTGGAATGGTTTAGGTTGGGAGGGACCCTAAAATCCCATCCAGTGCCACCCCAGCCATGGCAGGGACACCTCCCACTGTCCCAGGTGCCCCAGCCTGGCCTTGGGCACTGCCAGGGCTCCAGGGGCAGCCACAGCTTGATGAGAAGATTTGGGTGTCACAACTCAGGGGTGAGGCTGAAAGAGACACAAAACCTGTCCTGGGGGGTCCTTTGGGAGGGCAGAGCCCCTGCCCAGGGGTGAACCCTGCTCACAGCCCAGGAAATGTGGCTGGGAACCTCTGGTGGGACAGTGGCCTCTGGGAGCACGGACATTTGTCACCTGCTGGCTGGGCTGGTCCCGCAGCCACAGGGAAGGGTTTGTCTGGACAAACAGCACAGAAAATCAGTTTTTCCTTGGTAAACTCTGCAGGAAGCATTGCTGGCATGAGTGGGGAACAACAAATCTTGGCATTTATTGAGATGGATGTGAAGGATTTCTATAAATCAGAGCAGCATTTCCTTATCTCCCTGTCTTGATGAGTTATAGAATCACAAGATGGTTTGGGTCAGAGGGACCTTAAAAAACATCTCATTCCAACTCCCGCTGGTTAGAAATCCTTAAAAATCATCAAATTCTTAAAAATCACCAAATTCTTAAAAATCACAAAATTCCAAACCCCAGAGGTTTGCTACCCCAGAGAGGCTCCAAATCCAGGGATCTGAAGGTCCCTCTGAAGATCCTCGTGATGTCCAACCCACCAAAATTCTATCAATCCCATAAAAGAGGTGCAGAGGATACATTTGTCTGGTTATTTAATCTGCTCAGAGAGTGTGGGAGCACGTGGCCTCTCTCAGACATGTAAAAACACCCAGCCTGTTAACACAGTGCATAATTAAGCCCTGGAATTCATTGCCAATGAAAATCTCACCGTGGATTTTAATAACGTTTTCAAAAAAAAAAAGAAGAAAAAAAGAGAGACAGCCACGTCTTTTATTAATAAAACGAGACACGGCTGTGTTCTGGGAGAGGGATGAACCAGCCAGGCTGCTTCAGGAACAGCCCTACATGTGCAAGTCGAACCCTGCCTTGCCTGGCAAGGCTGATTTTGATTTTTTTTTTGTATTTTTCTTTTTTGCTGGCGATTCTGCTCTGATTCGCACCTGTTCTGTGCCCAGGGAGGTGTTGGCAGAGCCGAGATTGAGGGAGGAGGGGATTAAGGAGCTGCTCAGATAAACCCCGGCTCAGCTGAGGCACTTCTGGGCCATTTCAGGTCACGGTTCAGCATTAAAAAAACCCCAAAGGTGTCAATTCCTGCAGCCCGGGGGTGTTTTTGGAGCGGGTTTTGTCAGCAAACAGCCCAGCCTGGGGCTGGGGGATGGCTGTGGGGCTGGGGGTGCTCCTGACAGCCCTGAGGACAGCTGGAGGAGGAGCAGGGGATAAACCCGACTGCAGCAACATCAGAGCATTCCAGGCCCTGCTCTGGGCTGGGGTCACCCCAGGAAATGCAGGGGGGGGATGATGGGGTGAGCCTGGTGTGGCACTGGGGGGCAGGGACGGTTTTGTTCCTGGATTCCTTTTCTCTCTCCCTGTGGCACTTGGGGGGTGCTGTGACCTGGCCATGGCTCCTGGGGTGCCAGCCATGGTGACAGAGGCACCGACTCACAGCAGGGGTTGGGGGGATCCTAAATCCCATCCAGTGCCACCCCTGCCATGGCAGGGACACCTCCCACTGTGCCAGGGGCTCCAGCCTGGCCTTGGGCACTGCCAGGGCTCCAGGGGCAGCCACAGCTGCTCTGGGCACCCTGGCACAGCCCAAACCTCTCTAACCAGCCCTTGCCAGGCTACAAACCCCCTGTGGCAAATGGCACTGGGGGCACCTGCAACCAGCCAGGAAATCATTCTTTCCTTTCCTTTCTCCATTTGCTGCAATGGGTTTTGGTGCTGGTTTCCATCCTTGATTGAGGAATGTGAATGCCAGAGTGGTTTGGGTGGGAAGGGATCTTCAATGGCAGCTGATTGCAGCCCAGGGCCACCTGCCACTGTGCCAGGTGCTGCCAGCCCCAATGCCCAGCCTGGCCTTGGGCACTGCCAGGGCTCCAGGGGCAGCCACAGCTGCTCTGGCAATTCCAGCCCAGCCCCTGCCCACCCTGCCAGGGAACAATTCCCGTTCCAAGATCCCATCCAGCCCTGCCATTCCTCTGCCACTGGCAGCCATTCCCTGGCTCCTGTCCCTCCATCCTTGTCCCCAGTCCCTCTGCAGCTCTCCTGGAGCCCCTTCAGGCCCTGCAAGGGCTCTCAGCTCTGCCTGGAGCCTTCTCCTCTCCAGGCTGAGCTGCTGCTCCCCGCTGGGTTCTGCCATCCTGGGGGACAAACTCAGACAGGGCAATTCCTCCTGATTCCACTCCTGGTGTTGTGGAATCACTGAATACCCCGAGCTGGACACCTGGGAGCGCCTGGCTCTGCCCTCCCACCCACGTGGCGTTTGGGTGAGATTCACACTTTCACCAGCTGGAGAAAAGAAAATTTTCCATCTCCTTTAAATCTTCCCCTCAATGTTTTTGCTGCTTACAGACACCCATTCTCAGAAGGGGAGCAGTGGTAAAGGATTCCCAAAATCCCCTGTCTCAGGGAGTTTCAGGTTTCTGGGGTGTTTGAGTGCCACCTGAGAGCACCTGAGGAATGATCTTCCCTCTGGGAATGGCAGCAGTCCAACGAGCCCTTCCATAATTCCACATCTGTCCTTCTGTAATTCCACACTCTGTCCTGAGCCTCAGCCCAGAAAAGGGAGGGAAGAACACCCTAAAAGTTCCCTCGGTGCCCCAGCACCCTCCCCATGGCTCTGAAATCAACCCCTGAGCTGGAGGTGAGGAGGAACAAGAGAGGAACCTCAAGAACATCACCTGCAGGTTGGGAGTGTTGTTAGGGAAGATGAAACAGGAAAGCCTTATAAATATGATGGCCTGGCAAAAGATTTTGAGAATATGGAAACTAAAAGTGAGAGTGAAATGAAAGCAAGCTTTGAGATCCCTCAGTTACTGAACAACTGGAAAACAATGGCATGGCCAGCTGAAGGTGATCCCCTTTGGATCAAACAATCCCCTCTGCTTGCAGACAGGCCCAAGGCTCAGAGCAGACCCTGCCAGCTTGGCAGAAAGGGCCCAAAGAGGAGTTTTTAGGGTTTAAAATGTAACCCAGTGTGGTAATGTAATGATTCTTATAGGCTGTGTGGAAATGCTGTAGGATTTGTATCTTGTGCTAGATTGGTTAGTGAGAATGAGAATATTCAACACAGAAGAAGATTTATGGTATTGTAATGGGAACTCTGCACTTACTTTTTTTATGCTCTTAGCTTTTACCTCGTCTCTTAGCTCTTGCTTTTACCCCTTTTACTCTCTCACCCTCTCACCCTCTCTCCCCCTCTCTTCTTTGGGCCCTGCTCTGAGCTGTGTCTGGCAGCTCCCAGCAGGGCCCTGCACCCAGGCCCTTTGCAATAACCCACAAGTTCCCAGCCCTGGCTGCAGAGATCTCTGCTCTCTGTCCATCCCAACCGTGCTACCCCCAATGCTCTGAGTGCACTGGGTGCTAAAACATCATTAATTGCTGCCGTATCAAAAATTAAATTCCAGCCTCTGCAGCGCTGGTGGGGAGGTCTCTGCAGAGCTCCATTAGCTTCATTCACCTTTCTCTTCCAAGACAGTTCCAGCACTAATTGAGCAGAATTCAACCCAGCTTCCCCTCCTGGTAATGTGGGTTCAGAGCTCATAATTGACCTGCTCTGCTGGCAGGGCAGGGAGCTCCAGCAGCCGCTGCCTGACTGCAGCCTGTAATTACAGACATTTCAGTCTGTGAAGGAAAATTTGAGGAGCTTTCTGTGCTGAGTTGAAAGTGTGAAATAATAATATATATATATATATCTAAAAGGAAAAAAAAATCCAAGCAAGTCTTTGAAACATCTGAGCAGAGTCAGGGGAGGAAGCTCAGAACTTCCAGGCTGGTGGCACAATCCAGCTTTGGGGAGGAGGTTTTGGGTTGGCATCTCCTGGAGGGGTGACCAAGTGTCCTGGTTTGAACAGCCAGGTGTCTGCTGAGGAAGGCAGGTACGTCACCTAAAATGGAAAATGCAAACCCCCTCCCTCTGAATTATAAATTTGAAATTAAGGGGCTCTCGGGTAAAGATATGGGAGCAGGAATAGCAGTTCTTTAATAGGGAAGAAAATTAAAATAAAATAAAATAAAATTGCAGGTATATAAAACAAAGCCCTGCCAGAGTGGGAGCAGGCCCTGGCACGCTGTGGCTCAGGCTGTGGCACAGCCCCATCCCATGGGGGCTCAGCCCTCCTGCAGTGCCAGCTGTGGCTCTGCTGCAGCAGGGATCCTGCACAAGGGGGGAGTTTTCCTCTGCAGCTCCAGGGCTGCTGCAGATGGGCCTGGGCTCCCTCTGGCCATGCAGGGCAGCAGAAAGCTGCTCCTCTGGCAATGCAGGGGGCAAAGGCTGCTGTGCTGTGCCAGGCTCAGATTGGATCCAGGTAGGAATGCTTGGCTCCTGCCCTGGGCGCAGCATCTGCCCATGGGATGCTGGAATTGGATCAGCCCTGCAGGGACACTCAGTGGCCATGGAGAGCAGAGATCTCCTGGAGGGGGTATTTTATGAAAAATCCTTTTGCTATGATTTTTTTCTCCTGAGAAGCTGAGAGGCCTCAGGAACAAAATGTAAACAATGGTTACCTGCTGCTGTGGAATGCAACAGGTGCATCTGTGATTGGTCTCATGTGATTGTTTTTAATTAATGGCCAATCACAGTCAGCTGTCTTAGACTCTCTGGTCAGTCACAAGATTTTATTATCATTCAATTCCTTCCTTTCCTTGCAAGCCTTCTGATGAAATCCTTTCTTCTATTCTTTTAATATAGTTTTAATATATCATTTTCTTTTAATATAATATATATCATAAGACCAACCCCAGCACTGGGTTTTGGATTTCTGCCAGTTTAGTGTTTGCTGCAGTCCCTTGGCTCAGAGCATGAGAGGGGTCTTGATACCCCCCCTTCAATGTGTTTATTTGAATTTATTTTTGTGTGTGGCCTGAAGCCTCCATCTCCTAAATTTCTAAGTTATCACATTGTGTTTGGAAGGGATTTTTGATTTGTTTCCTTGTCTAAAATGTTTGAGATTTTTCCTATTTTTTTTTTTTTGATTTTTATTTTTGCTATGGCGTTCATTAGTGAATGATGCACAACCAGAATGCGCATAATTTTATATATATTTATTTTATATATATTTATTTTATATATATTTATTTTATATATATTTATTTTATATATATTCTTATAATTTATATATAAATTATTTAAAAATAAATTATAAAATTTTATTTTATGTATATTATATATATAAATAGATATTATTTATATATATGTATATATATTTATTTATAAATAATATAAATAAAACCACAGTGAGGGTGGTGAGGCCAGGTGACATTCCTGGAGGTGAGGGTGGCCAGGTGACACTTCCAGGGGTGTGAAATAAATGCCCTCACACCCTGTTACAAACACAGGGCTGTGCTCAGCTGGGGCTGGGCTCTGTCTCCAGGCACTGACAGAACCAGAGCACACAGCCTCGAGCTGCCCCAAGGGAAATACAGGTTGGGTATCAGGAAAAGGATTTTTACAAAAAGGATGATAAAGTTCTGGAATGTTGTGCCCAGGGAGGTGGTGGAGTCACCATCCCTGGGGGTGTTTAACAAAGCCTGGATGTGGCACTGGGTGCCAGGGTTGAGTTGAGGGGTTGGGGCTGGGTTGGACTCAATGAGCTTGAAGGTCTCTTCCAACCCAGTGATTCTGGGAATTCTGTGATTCTGTAATTCCTCCCTCTCCAGCTGGGAATTCACCCCTCTCCCTTTGCAGCCAGCAGAGTGAAAAATCCCCATTCCAGGCCGTGATTCACCTCCTTGAGATGAGGATGTTGCAGTGAAGTGAATCCACTCCAGAGCTTCCTGCACTAAAGGAGGCGTGAAGGAATTCTCCTGGAGCAGTGCGGGTGGGATCGGTTCCAGCTGGGAAGCACGGGACAGGCTCTGGGGTGTTTTCATTGGGGATAACTCGGCCTGGGCTGCCAAGAGCAGCAGACTGGGAGGAGGTTGCAGGGCTTGAGCCCCCCCTGCCCCTCTTTGCTCCAAATTTCAAAGGATTCCTTTGTGCCATGGGGCAGCTGGGGGGATTCCAGGCAGGGAAGAGGAATTCCAGGAGGTTCCGAAGGTTCCTGGAGTTTGGAGAGCCAGTGGCAGGTGAGGGATGGGAGCTGGTGCCACGCCCTGCTGTCCCACTCTGCTGTCCCTGCTCTGTCACTTCCCCTTTCTCAGAATTCCGAATCCTTACAGCTGGAATTTCCAATCCTTCTGGTTGGAAAAGCTCTCCAAGATCAAACCCAACCGTCTCCTTGATGTTGGAATTTCCAGTCTTTGAAGTTGGAAAAGCCCTTCAAGGTCAAGTCCAACCATCATTTCCAGGTTAGAATTTCCAACCTTAAAGGCTGGAAAAGCCCTCCAAGGTCATGTCCAACCTTTCCTCATCCAGATTGGAAAAGTTCTCTGAGATCAAGCCCAACCATCTTCTCCAGGTCAGAATTTCCAGACTTAAAGGCTGGAAAAGCCCTCCAAGGTCATGTCCAACCTTTCCTCA
Source organism: Zonotrichia leucophrys gambelii (assembly GCF_028769735.1). Taxonomy (NCBI): domain Eukaryota; kingdom Metazoa; phylum Chordata; class Aves; order Passeriformes; family Passerellidae; genus Zonotrichia; species Zonotrichia leucophrys. The sequence goes on along the minus strand of NC_088192.1, from coordinate 5,859,000 downwards.
TCCAGATTGGAAAAGCTCTCTGAGATCAAGCCCAACCATCTTCTCCAGGTCAGAATTTCCAGACTTAAAGGTTGGAAAAGCCCTCCAAGGTCATGTCCAACCTTTCCTCATCCAGATTGGAAAAGCTCTCCAAGATCAACCTCACTCATCTTCTCCAGGTTGGAATTTCCAATCTTTAAGGCTGGAAAAGCCCTGCAAGGTCAAGTTCAACCTTTGAAAATCTCTCCAAGATCAAGTCCAACCATCTCCTTCAGGTTGGAATTTACAGGCTTAAAGGTTGGAAAACCCCTCCAAGGTCAAGTCCAACCATCCCCTCCTCCAGGTTGGAATTTCCAATATTTAAGGCTGGAAAAGCTCTCCAAGATCAAGTCCAACCATCTCCTCCTTCAGGTTGGAATTTTCCATCCTTGAGGTTGGAAAAGCCCTTCAAGGACAAGTCCAAACATCTCCTTCTCCAGGTTGGAGTTTCCAGCTTAAATGTTGGAAAAGCCCTTCAAGGTCAAGTCCAACCATCTTTTCCAGGTCAGAATTTCCAATCTCTAAGGCTGGAAAAGCCCTGCAAGGTCAAGTTCAACCTTTGAAAAGCTCTCCAAGATCAAGTCCAACCATCTCCTTCAGGTTGGAATTTCTAGTCCTTGAGGCTTGAAAAGCTCTCCAAGATCAAGTCCAACCATCTTCTTCAGGTTGGAATTTCTAGCTTAAATGTGGGAAAAGGCCTTCAAGGTGAAATCCAACCTTTTTCTTGTCCAGATTGGAAAAGCTCTCTGAGATCAAGTTCAACCATCTCCTTCAGGTTGGAATTTACAGGCTTAAAGGCTGGAAAATCCCTCCAAAGTCAAGTCCAACCATCCCCTCCTCCAGGTTGGAATTTTCAGTCCTTGAGGTTGGAAAAGCCTTCCAAGGTCAAATCCAACCATCTCCTTCAGGTTGGAATTTCCAATCTTTGAGGCTGTAAAACCCCTCCAAGGTCGTGTCCAACTTTTCCTCATCCAGGTTGGAAAAGCCCTTCAAGGTCAAGTCCAAACATTTCCTTGTCCAGACTGGAAAAGCTCTCTGAGATCCAAGTCCAACCATCTTCTCCAGGTTGGAATTTCCAACCTTTAAGGCTGGAAAAGACCTCCAAGGTCAAGGCCAACCATTTCCTCTTCCAGACTGGAAAAGCTCTCTAAGAAAAAGTCCAACCATCTCCTTCAGCTAGAATTTCCAATCTTTAAAGCTGGAAAACCACTTCAAGGTCAAGTCCAACCATTTCCTCATCCAGATTGGAAAAGCTCTCCAAGATCAACTTCAATCATCTTCTCTAGGTTGGAATTTCCAACCTTTAAGGCTGGAAAAGCTCTCCAAGGTCAAGTCCAACCATTTCCTCCTTCTGGTCGGAATTTCCAGTCCTTGAGGTTGGAGAACCCCTCCAAGGCCAAGTCCAACCCATCCCCAGCACCACTACCATGGTCAATCATTCTATTTTTCTTAGTTTATTTTAAATCTTTTCCTGAATTTTGGACTTTAGGCCAAGTAGTTCCGAGCCAGCTTAGTTTGTTTAGGCCCAGCTTGGTGCAGGAACTGGTTTTGTCCCATAATTATCCAGTTTATGAAATAAACCCCACAGATTTACAGAGGCTGTGCTGGGCGCATCTTCTGACACATCAAAGACCTGAAATCCTCACTTTGGAAATTAAAAAAAAAACCAAACATAAATGACTCAACTATAAAATTATGGTTGTTGCCTGAATGATGCATTTTCCTCCTTTTCTGGTGTTTTTTGGCAATTTTAAGGTGTTTTGAGGCGGTTTAAGGCAGTTTCAGGGTGTTTTGACCCAGTTTTAGGGTTTTTTCAGGTGGCTTTAGGTTGTTTTAAGGCAGTTTCGGGGTGTTTTGAGCCAGTTTTAGGTTATCCTAAAGTGCTTTTAGGTTGGTTTTAGGCAGTTTTAGGGTGTTTTGAGGCAGTTTTGGACTGTTTTGAGGCAGTGTTAGGGTGATTTCAGGCAGTTTTAGGGCATTTTAGGTCAGTTTCGGGCTGTTTTGAGGGGGCTTTAGGCTGTTTTATGGCAGTTTTAGGGTGTTTTGAGGCAGTTTTAGGATGTTTTTAGTGTTTTTAGGCAGTTTTAAGGTGCTTTGAGGCAGTTTTGGACTGGTTTTGAGGCAGTATGAGGGTGATTTCAGGCAGTTTAGGACATTTTTTAGTCAGTTTCAGGCTCTTTTGAGGGGGCTTTAAGATGTGTTATGGCAGTTTTAGGGTGTTTTGAGGCAGTTTTAGGGTGATTCAGGCAGTTCTAAGTTTTCTTTTTGCACATTTAGGGAGTTTTTAGGTGGTTTTAGGGAATCTATCAATGTTTTGGCCCTTGAAGAATTAAGAACCAGAATTCCCAGCCCCATCCAGGCCTGGTGCTCCCCCATCCCACGGCACAGCCCCACTCAGGCTGAATTTTGGGATGAATCCTGTGATGATTTCTGATGATTTATCCAACACTTCCCGTGTAATTTGGTATTTTCCTCCTTCCTGGGCCTTGTGCACCATGAAGTGCCCCATTTAAAAGAATCCAGGGATAAATTCCAGCTGGGAGTCACTCCCTGGGAATGAATGGGCAAATTGTTGGGAAAATTTCCTGTTTGTCTGTGTCCACCTGGATGAGATTGGGGGAGTCAGCCCAGTGGTCTGGGTGGCCAGAGGGGAATATTGAAAATATTTAAAAATATATAAAAATATATAAAAATATATAAAAATAATAAACGGAGCTGTCAGTTCAGCTGGGGCAATGGAAAAATCCTGGTGTGAGGAGAGGGAAAGGAAAAAGGGGGAAGGGAAGGGAAGGGAAGGGAAGGGAAGGGAAGGGAAGGGAAGGGAAGGGAAGGGAAGGGAAGGGAAGGGAAGGGAAGGGAAGGGAAGGGAAGGGAAGGGAAGGGAAGGGAAGGGAAGGGAAGGGAAGGGAAGGGAAGGGAAGGGAAGGGAAGGGAAGGGAAGGGAAGGGAAGGGAAGGGAAGGGAAGGGAAGGGAAGGGAAGGGAAGGGAAGAAGGCTGGGCTGTACTGGAAGGTCTCTGTGTCCCTTCCCTGGTGCAAACAGATCTGGCACAGAGACAGTCCAAGCTGAGGGCCCTGCAGGTGCTCTCTCCTGCTCCCTGGGATTTCCCAAGCTGGATTAGGGCTGGGAAGCTGCTCAGCTTTATAAACCCACTAATAATAGGATAAGAGGCTGCTTAAAGCCCGGTAAGAGCTGAGTGCAGCAGTGCAAAAACATCACCTGGGGCTGTGCACCCACAGGGGAATTCCCGGGTTTCCAGCTGAGCCTGGTCCATGCTGGGGGCAGGCAGGACCTGGGGGACCCTGGCAGGTACCAAGTGAACCAGGCAGGAGCTGGGTGACCCTGCAGAGCCGGGTGACTCTAGGCAGGACCTGGATGACCCTAGACAGGAGCTGGGTGACTTTGGCAGGAGCTGAGTGAACCTGTCAGGACCTGAGTGACCCTGGCAGAGCTGGGTGACCCTGTCCCCTGGCAGGAGCTGGCAGGGACAGCCCCAAGGCAGGGCTGGGTGACCCTGGGCAGGAGTCAAGAGAACCAGGCAGGACCTGGGTGACCCCGGTAGGATTTGGGTGACCCTGGCAGCAGCTGGGTGCCCCTGGCAGGACCTGAATGACCCTGCCAGGACCCAGTGACCCTGGGCAGGACCTACGTGACCCTGGGCTGGAGCTGGGTGACCCTGGGCTGGAGCTGGGTGGCCCTGACAGGACCTGGGTGACCCTGGGCAGGAGCCAGGTGAATCAGGCAGGGCCTGGGTGACCCTGTCAGGACCTAGGTGACTCTGGCAGGACCCAGATGACCCTGGCAGGGCTGGGTGACCCTGGCAGGACCTGGGTGACTCCAGCATGACCTGGATGACTGTGTCCCCTGTGTCATGGTTTGAGCCTGGCACAGAGCCAGTGCCCCCATGAAAATGCCTCACCCTGGTGTCTGCTGTGAGATGTGACCAGGAATAAGCAAAACAGGCTCCAACTTAAACATAAAGAACACTTTATTACCTAAAACTACAGGAAAAATAGGGAAAGACTATAAGGAAAAAGAAAGAAAATTGAAAACCTTACAAAAACCACTTTTCCTCCTCCCCACTCCCTGACTTTCCCAATCCGATACATTCTCCCAAATCACCAACTGCCCAGCCCGGCACGACACTTTAGTATACTCAAACTGCAGTTCATGAAGAGGAAGGGAGTCCTTCTTGTTCCATAGGCTTCTGGAAACACACTGAAACCTCGGATGCTTCCTTGTCACTTCGGCACCGCCCGGGGAAAAAAAAAGTCCATTTGCCGCTTGTGACATCTTCCTTCCATGCTCAGTGCTCTCACCACCGAGACATGGCCAGAGCTGCTTTTAGGGTGGTCTTTCAAGGATGCCTTGTCTCACTCCAAAAAGGCACAGTCTCTGCTTTTGGGACAACTGTCCCCCCCATATTTTTCCAACCCCCTGGGGCCGGGGGGTCCTCACAAATGAACCCTCCTGGTTTTGAGGCACTGCCTCCCCCTAAATGCAGTCTGTGTCACAGGAACAACTGAGTCCATGGCTACAAGAAAAAGTCCAGCCAAAAGGCCACTCCAAATCATCTCTCCCCATCCAATCATCTCCACAATCTCCGGGCCAAAGTCCTTATCTCATCTCATCTCTCATCTCCCTTCTTATTCAGCTTCGAGGAGGATTAGCATTTTTGCAAGGCCCCAATCATGCAAGAAAGGGTTAAAAGTTTTCAGTCTCTGTCTGTCCTGGGAGGAGATGATACTCCCACACGTGCTGCTGCTGCGGCCGGCCGGGCTCCCTCCCCCCTTCTCCTCCTGGCTGGCTGCCATCACATTCGGTGCCGCCGGCTCTCTCTCCGGGGGGGGGGGCTGGCTGCCCGATGTCTCGATGTCTCTTGGGGCTCCGCCACCCTTCCATCCTTGAAAGCCCCCTCAACCCCCACCTCTGTCCAGGCCCCAGGCCTACCGCATGGCTGGCCCCTCCCCCGCCCAGCAGCAGCGGGCCGGGCGGGGGAAGAGATCTGACCTCTTCGCCCGACGATGTCCAAAAGAGGAAGTGCCAGGGCAGTGCCCTGCTTTTAACCCCTGTGTATTCTCGGAGGTGTGTCCAAACCCCACTGGCTACACCAGGTGTCAGTATGAAACCCAAAACCTTCATTGGTTTGACCACAGCTTCCCAGAATTCCCACTCCTTCCTGGTCAAACCATGACACCCTGTCAGGACCTGGGTGGCCCTGCAGGGCTGGGTGACTATAGACAGGACCTGGGTGACCCTGTCAGGACCTAGCTGACCCTGTCTCCTGTCAGGACCTGTGGCCCTGTCCCCTGTCAGGACCTAGGTGACCCTGTCTCCTGTCAGGACCTGTGACCCTGTCCCCTGTCAGGACCTGTGGCCCTGTCCCCTGTCAAGAGCTATGGCCCTGTCCCCTGTCAGGGTGACCCTGGGCAGGGCTGGGTGACCCTGTCCCCTGTCAGGACCTGGGGACAGCCCCAGGCAGGGGCACAGCCAGCCTGGCTCTGCAGTCCCCAGTTCTCCCAGCTCCATCCCCGAGCTCTCACCCCCTGGGATTACTCAGACTCGGCTGCAGCCTCAGCTCCCAACATCTTGTTTGACAAATGTCAATTCTGAAGGGGTAAAAAAAAAAAAAAAAAATTAATTAAATGATTTCTCAGAGAAGGAGTTTCAGATTTAACATGGAGCAGATGCTCGGGCTAAAATTAGCACAATGATTCCTCGTGCCTGCCACTTCCCAGGCCATGTGGCTTCCATGGGAGCCTTGGAATATGAACCCAACTTTGCAGGGAATTTTTGGGATCATTGAAGACTCTCCCTCGTGGTTCTGAGATGTTTAATGAGCACAGGGAGCTTTGGAGTTAAGGGATTTTGCAGATGTGGGAAGTGGGATGCAGAAATCCTGTGCTGAGGGATGGAGGGTCCTGGGCAGCCAAACAGCACTACCCTTAATTAGGGGTATTAATTACTCTTTGTTTGCCTAATTGGGGCTGGACTATTCCAAATGAGCCTAGCTCAGGAAAGGGGCCAGGAGGGATTCACGGGAGCAGGGGGAGCTCAGGGGCTGTGGGTGAACCTGGAACTCCTGAAGGTTCTCATTTCCCACTCAGAGATTGACAGCTGGGGCTGGAAAAGGTTACATTTATCTGAAATGTGGTGAATTCACAGGTTTCTGCTGCTCCAGATTTCCCAAGGGGAGAGGTGACGTGGGAAGAACATTCCCTGCCCCTCTTCAGTCAGGAGTGGCAGTGCTCAGGCTTGGAAAGGAGAAAAGTCTTCATGGAATTATTTGGGTTGGAAGGAACTTAAATCCCCTCCAGTGCCACCCCAGGGACACCTCCCAGGTGCTCCAGCCTGGCCTTGGGCACTGCCAGGGCTCCAGGGGCAGCCACAGCTGCTCTGGCAATTCCAGCCCAGCCCCTCCCCAATTCCCAATTCCCAAGATCCCATCCATCCAGCCCTCCTTCACCTTAAATCCATTCCCTGTGGGTCCTGTCACTCCAAACCCCCGCAGAAAGGAATAATAAAAAGTAACAAAATTCACAGCAAAGTGCAAATGTTGTGTTAAAGTGCTTCGATTTAACACAGAAGGGGCTTGGATGGAATTCTCACACAGAGCCAGACACAAGCACATTGAAGATTTTGGGTTAAAAAATGCTGTAGTTTTTTAAGATTTATCTTTCCCCTGGGTCCTTCACCCTGCCCATGACACCCTCAGTGGCCTGGGGTTGATCTCTTTGCCTCGACACCCTAAAGGTGTTTTTTAGGTAATTTTCCCTCAAACAGCACAAATGGCCTTTCAGGGCAATCCACACAAAGGTGTTTGCCCGGTGCTGGTGGCTTCTCTTGGGCAGAAAATTGTGGTTGTGCTTAAATTGGCAAATGAAGGCCCAGGATCTCTGGAGACTCCTGCTCCTGCTGCAGGGGCAGGAAAACACGGGGTGAAGCTCAGGCCACGCTGACTTTTGTGGAAATCCTTTGTTAGAAACTGTTTGGCCAGGAAAGGGACAGTCCTGAGGGGCAGGGGGGTTAAACAACCACATCTCCCTCCTCACCCCGAGCTCAGAGCCTTTTCCTCCCCATCCCTCACCTCAGCCTGGCCCAGCCTGGGCAGAAATTACCCAGTGCCTGAAAAGGTCTCTGTCAAACTCTCCCCACCTCTCCTGGTGGGTTATTTTTGAGTTTTACTCATTTTTCCACTCTTTGTGCTGCACAGCAGCTCCTTGGAGCGCCCTGCATGCTTCCAGCTGCTCCCAGCCCATTCCTCTCCTCCTAAAATCCATTTACAGAGCCTGGAAATGCTGCCAGGACTTGCAGCCTTTCCATCCACAGGGCTGCAGAGCTGCTCTTGGGGTAACCTGGTGGGAAGGGAGGTTCCCAGCAGAGAGCTGGGAATGCAGTGTGGGAGCTGGGAAGTTTCCTCTCAGTTCTCCCACGGATTTCCTGTGCAGCCCTCAAGGAGTCCCTGCACCTTCCTGGGTCAGAGCCTTCCCACCCGGGGAAATGTCTGGGGATGCACAAATCCTGTGGGGCTGGGAGGGCTGGGGAGGAGAAGGCTCCAGGGAGAGCTCAGAGCCCTTGCAGGGCCTGAAGGGGCTCCAGGAGAGCTGCAGAGGGACTGGGGACAAGGATGGAGGGACAGGAGCCAGGGAATGGCTCCCAGTGCCAGAGGAATGGCAGGGCTGGATGGGATCTTGGCAATTGGGAATTGTTCCCTGGCAGGGTGGGCAGGGGCTGGGCTGGAATTGCCAGAGCAGCTGTGGCTGCCCCTGGAGCCCTGGCAGTGCCCAAGGCCAGGCTGGGCATTGGGGCTGGCAGCACCTGGCACAGTGGCAGGTGGCCCTGGGCTGCAATCAGCTGCCATTGAAGATCCCTTCCCACCCAAACCACTCTGGCATTCACATTCCTCAATCAAGGATGGAAACCAGCACCAAAACCCATTGCAGCAAATGGAGAAAGGAAAGGAAAGAATGATTTCCTGGCTGGTTGCAGGTGCCCCCAGTGCCATTTGCCACAGGGGGTTTGTAGCCTGGCAAGGGCTGGTTAGAGAGGTTTGGGCTGTGCCAGGGTGCCCAGAGCAGCTGTGGCTGCCCCTGGAGCCCTGGCAGTGCCCAAGGCCAGACCAGAGCCTGAGTCACCGTGGTGTCACCAAGTGCAGGTGCTAAAGGTCCTTAAGGAATCCCAGGACTGCAGCCACACTCTGGATCTGCCCCAGAGCCCTCAGGACTCTCAGCCTCTCACACCTCTCCTAAAAATACCAGAATTGGGGCTGTTTCTCCTCCAGGGAGGTTCCCATGGGAGCTGCTGGGCCCTGGAGCTGGGATCAGGTCCCAGCTGGAGCTCTGAACTCCCAGCTCTGCTGAGACAGGAGAGCCAGCCCCAATGCGGAACCAGGAGAGGTTTAAGTTGGATGTCAGGGAAAACTGATTTCCTGACAGGATGGTCAAGCACTAGAGTGCCCTGCCCATTGGAGTCACCTGGAAGTGCTCAGGAAAAGTGTATGTGGCACTTGGGGACAGGGGTTAGTGTGGGCCTGGCAGTGCTGGGATAGTGCTGGAATTTGATCATTTTGGAGATGTTTTCCAGCCTTAATGACTCCAGGACTGGCCAGGAGCAGCCCACGGTTTGTCACTTGGAGGGCACAAACCCTGGGCTGAGCAGGAGGCCTCGGAATAGAAGGGACTGGGAAGGACAAGAAACCCGGATTCTCCATCAGACTGGGCTCAGATATTTGTGTGGACATGGAATCAATGAGATACAGCTCCAGAGCATGGAGAGAACCACAGGGAGCCCAAATCAGAATAAGGAGCAGCCACCAAAGAAATCTCTCCTTCACTCCATGTCCCCAAGGCAGTGACACCTCAGGGGTTGTGTAAGAGCCCCTAACGCCCTCAGCAGCTCCCCAGGCTGGGATTTCAGCAGCCCAGGCATGCAGAGCAGCTCCTCCTGACACATCCACACTCTTCCTTCCTTTTTTTATTTAATTTCTGGCAGATGGAGATGAGCTGAGAAGGGGCTGGGAGGAGCTCTTGTGAAAATGTGGAAGGGAACCCAGGGAGAGACTGCAGCAACTCTGCTCCTGGGATAAACATATTCCCAGGAATTCACAGGAGTCACAGAATCATGGAATATTTGGGCTGGAAGGACCTTAAAGTCCATCCAAGGCCACCCCAGGGACACCTCCCACTGTGCCAGGTGCTCCAGCCTGGCCTTGGGCACTGCCAGGGCTCCAGGGGCAGCCACAGCTGCTCTGGGCACCCTGGCACAGCCCAAACCTCTCTAACCAGCCCTTGCCAGGCTACAAACCCCCTGTGGCAAATGGCACTGGGGGCACCTGGAACCAGCCAGGAAATCATTCTTTCCTTTCCTTTCTCCATTTGCTGCAATGGGTTTTGGTGCTGGTTTCCATCCTTGGTTCAGGAATGTGAATGCCAGAGTGGTTTGGGTGGGAAGGGATCTTCAATGGCAGCTGATTGCAGCCCAGGGACACCTGCCACTGTGCCAGGTGCTGCCAGCCCCAATGCCCAGCCTGGCCTTGGGCACTGCCAGGGCTCCAGGGGCAGCCACTGCTGCTCTGGCAATTCCAGCCCAGCCGCTCCTCATCTTCGCATCCAGGAATTGTTTCCCAATATCCCACCCAAATCTCCCTGTTTCCAATTTGAATTCCACTCCAATTCCATTCCCTGTGTCCTGTCCCTCCATCCTTATCCCCAGTCCCTCTCCCGCTCTCTCCCTCTCCAGACCCCAAAAATCCAAGGAAAAAAAGCAATAACAATCTGAGTAAAAAATTATAATTATGAAAAACTTCCCAAACTCCAAACACAGAAATAATCCAAACCAACCATCCAGGGACAAGGAGGAGCAGCAGGGGAGGAAAATGAAACAAATAAAACCTCTTTATCCCTAGCTCTGATTCTCCTTTCTGGCTGTAAGGAGTGCAGCTGAAATTGGGTGTGAAACGGGGCTGGTGAAGAAATAATTTGTAGGAAATTCTTGTAGGAAATGTGCTATGGGGCATTTCCTTGTGTTTAGCACTCAGAGCAATTTGAGGGGGCACTTTGGGGGGTGTTGGCTCTGGGGATGATTGGAGATGAGCCAGGCTGGTGTTTTGGTAGATTTATTCATTCTCGTGCAAAGCAACATTGCAGAGCAAAGGGACGGCTCTGGGGTGTCCGCACCAAAAAGCACATCCTGTGAGTTCCTCTTTTGCTTTTTCTTTCCATCAGAGAGACTTCACCCCAGCTTTTCTAGACTTAACCCTGACTTTATCGAGCTGGAGTCAGATGGGAATGGGGGTGATGTTTTTTGTTTTCCTCTTTTCAAACATTTTTGCTGTAGCAGGGCAGCAAAAGCAGCTCTGGGATGCAGCTGCTTCCACCAGGGAATATTTGAGCAGGTTGAGCCCAGAGAGCAGCGGGGAGTTCTCAAACACCTCCTGAGGGGCTGAGCACAACAATCCTGCCCGGAGCTCTCATTTTCCACAGGTCCAGCAGGGCTTCAGTGACCACAGGCAGAGGAACAGGAGCGTTGTGCTGAGTAAGCAGATGTCATTTAAATGTAAACACAGCCTGGCTGCAATGCTGTGCTTCTGCTTTCTCCTAAAAAAACCACCCAGGCTGCCTCTTCCCAGCTGCCTGGAGCACCCAGGGGTGTCTGGCTCTGTCCTCAGAGCTCAGCTGGGGCTGCCCAGAGCTGGGATCCTGCGTGGGGATTGCCAGGGAATCCCTTTGTGTTCCCTTTTTATCCCAAGGGCTTTGGCTTCCCTTTGTATGGGAGTGATCACAGAATCCTGGAATGGTTTGGGTGGGAAGGGACCTCAAATCCCATCCAGTGCCACTCTGCCATGGCAGGGCCACCTGCCACTGTGCCAGGGGCTCCAGCCTGGCCTTGGGCACTGCCAGGGCTCCAGGGGCAGCCACAGCTGCTCTGGCAATTCCAGCCCAGCCCCTGCCCACCCTGCCAGGGAACAATTCCCAATTGCCAAGATCCCATCCAGCCCTGCCATTCCTCTGGCACTGGCAGCCATTCCCTGGCTCCTGTCCCTCCATCCTTGTCCTCAGTCCCTCTGCAGCTCTCTTGTGGGCCAACTCCAGACCCCAAAAATCCAAGCAAAAAAAGCTATAACTATCTGAGCATAAAGTGATAAATATCAAAAACCTCCAAACTCCAAACACAGAAATGATCCAAACCAACCAACAACAACAAAAATAAATTAAAAATTCAAATCTAAGCCTGGGATGTGTTTAGGGATCCATCAGGCATGGGGGTCATGGGCAGCTTCGTGTATGGGATGTGTGGGACCTGGAGCTCCCTGTGCTGGAAACCAGGACTGGGTTGTCCTGGCTGTCCCTGGCTGTCCCCACTGTTCCTATCTGTCCCTGCTGTCCTCAGTGTCACCACTGTCCCGGCTGTCCCTGGCTGTCCCCAGTGTCCCCGCTGTCCTCCTTCTCCCCAGCTGTCCCTGCTGTCCCCACTGACCCCAGTGTCTCCAGTGTCCCCAGTGTCCTCACTGTCCTCAGTGTCCCCACTGCCCCTGGCTGTCCCCAGTGTCACCACTGTCCTGGCTGTCCCTGGCTGTCCCCACTGTCCCTGGCGGTCCCCGTTTTCCCCAGTGTCCCCACTGTCCTCAGTGTCACCATTGTCCCTGGCTGTCCCTAGTGTCCGGGCTGTCCCCAGTGTCCCCAGTGTCGCTGGCTGTCTCCGGCTGTCCCTGGCTTTCCCCAGTGTCACCACTGTCCTCATCACTGTCCCTGGCTGTCCCCAGTGTCCGGGCTGTCCCCAGTGTCCGGGTTGTCCTCACTGTCCTTAGTGTCCCCACTGCCCCTGGCTGTCCCCAGTGTCCCGGCTGTCCCCGCTGTCCCGGCTGTCCCTGCTGTCCCCAGTGTCCCCACCGTCCCTCCCTCAGCCGCGAGGATGCTCCGGGAGAGGTTCCCGGTGCTCCCGGGCGGGGCTGCCCCGCTCCCAGCGCCGCATCCCGAGGGAAGGGCTCCGGCAGCCGGGGGAGGAGGGCAGGGAAGCGGAGGGGAGCGGAGAGGGAGCCAGAGGGAACCGGAGGGGACCGGAGGGCTCCCTCGCCATGCGGTGCCGCGGGCAGCGCCTCTGCGGGAGCGCCGGGAGCCGGGGCAGATGGGGAAGGACGAGGAGGAGGAGGATGTGGGGGAGGAAGGCGGCGGGAGGGATGGGGAAGGAAGGAAGGAAGGGAGGGAGGGGGACAGGGAGGCGGCGGGAGAGCCGCGCTCAGCGCCGGGCCCGCAGCGCTGCCTCGGCCGCCGGGACCGCCCGGCTCCCCCCGGGCCCTGCTGGAAGGAGCGGTGGGAACCACGGCTCGGGTCATGGGAAGGGCTGTGGAGAGCGGGGGCAACTCGGAGCCGCTCCTGTGTCCGGCCCGGGCGGGGCAGCGCCGGAGCACCCCCAGGGATGGAGGATTCTCGGGGCTCGGGGGTCCCCAGAGCTGCAGCGTCCCCCTGGCCGGAGGGTCCCGCTGCTGGAGGAGCCCCAGAACTGGAGGATCCCTGTGCCCAGAGGATCTCTGTGTCTTAAGGATCCCATGTCTAGGGGATCCCATGGTCAGAGGATCCCGTGTCTAGAGGATCCCTGTGTCTAAAGGATCCTGTGTCCAGAGGATGCCCTGGCCAGAGGATCTTGTGTCCAGAGGATCTCTGTGTCCAGAAGATCCTTGTGTCCAGAGGATCCCATGTCTAGAGGATCCCACAGCCGGAGGATCTCTGTATCCAGAGGATCCCGTGTCCAAAGGATCCCTGCATTGAGAGGATCCCTGCGTCCAGTGGATCCTGTGCCCAGAGGATCTCTGTATCCAGAGGATCCCATGGTCAGAGGATCCCTTTATCCAGAGGATCCCGTGTCCAGAGGATCCCGTGTTCGGAGGATTCCTGTGTCCAGAGGATCCCTGTTTTCAGAGGATCCCGTGTTCGGAGGATCCCGCGGCCGCGCGGAGCCCCAGCCGCCGCTTGACAACAGGAAACAATGTGGAGTGAATGGAAAAAGGGGGAGGCGCTGCCCGAGCGACTTCCCTTGACATCACTGCCCAAATAAGGAGCTTTAAACCAACCTTTTCTATTGCAGCGCGGCAGAAGATCCCCCTGGAGCCGCGGGGTCCAGCCTGGCGCCGGCAGAGCCATGGGGGCGAGTGCAGGTAACGCCGAGCGCGTCCCCGGGCCCGGCTCGGAGCGGGGCGGGTGCGCGCCCGCAGCGCGGCTCCATCCCGTGCCAGCCGTGCCAGGGCACCGCGGGGCTGGGGCTGGCACAAGGGCACCGCCGCTGAGCTCACCGCAATGGGGAGCCCGGAGCTGGGTGTCGCTGGTTTTAATTTTTTATTTATTTTTAATTTTTATTCCCTCCCGGGCACAGCGTTGTTGGACACCCCGAGGGGGTTGTGGCTCTTTGAGCACCTCCGGGGGCTGCGCTGGCAGCGCCACAAGCTCGGGCTCTTAATTTTCCTCCTAATGAGGAGCCTGAGCGCTGGGTTGAACGCTGGGCTGAGCTGTCTGCCTGTCTGGGACGGATTTCCTCCTTATCACTCGCACAGGAAAGCGAGCGGGGAGCCGAGGGGTTGTTCTGGGGCCACACGTGATGCGACAGGAGCCGTGCCAGCGAAACCCCTGCGGAGCTCTGCCAAGCAGCAGCTCGGATGTCCCCAAGCCAGGGGCCGGACCTGCTGTCCCCAAGCTTGACCCGCCGGGAGTTTTTATCCCTTTTTAAGCGTTCCTTGATGAGCACCTGCTCACCAGCAGAAAAACGAGGCAGCTTTAAAAATGCATTAAGGCTGAGTAAATGAGTGCTAACGAGTTAAGCTCCTTAATTCTCCTCGATGGAAATTAATAACGCCTTTGATGCGCCCAGAGGTGCGATCGGTGCCTGCCGGGCTGAGCTGCTCTATGCAAATGCGGGCATTGTTATTCCGGAAAAAGGCGTTGTGTGTGCGTGGTTTTGCTTCTCCCCCGGCTCGTTCCTGAGCTCGGAGGGTCTGGCACCTCCAGGCAGCTCCGGGCTGGCTCGGGGAAGCGGCCGGGGCAGCTGACACGGTGATTTATGGTGTGAGCAATACAATCCAAGCCCTGCTCCGCTGCCCGGGGATCACCTGCAGCTCCCAGGCTTTGAGTTTCCCCGGCGCTGAAGGATTGTTCCTGTCAGGGCACGGAGCCAGGTTTCACCTTGGCTGTCTGTCTGGCCGTCCTGCCGGTCCCTCTGTCCCGGCTCCCGCCTCTCCCGGGTTATTTGGCGTCAGGGACCCTCCAGGAAGGTGGTTGTGTTTGTGGGGATTCGTGTTTTCCTCACGATCCCGGTGCTTCGGGGACTTTTCCTGTGGATTGTTGTGGGAAATGTGCCCTCTGCCCTGCCCGGACGCTGCCCAGTTTTGGGAGAGGGGGGCAGAACAGAAGGTTTCTGTGCCCCCTGAAATGCCCAGAGGCTGCCCATTTTGAGGAAAGGGGGACAGAACAGAAGGTTTTGTGGCCCCTGAGCTGCCCAGGGGCTGCCCCAGGTGCAGGAGAGGGGGGCAGAAGGTTTGGCTGTCTGGCTGTCCTGCCGGTCCCTCTGTCCCGGCTCCCGCCTCTCCCGGGTTATTTGGCGTCAGTGACCCTTCAGGAAAGTGGTTGTGCTTGTGGGTTCTCGTGTTTTCCTCACAATCCCGGTGCTTCGGGGACTTTTCCGATGGATTCTTGTGGGAAAATGTTCCCGGTGGCAGCAGAGCGCATTTCCTCAGCCAGAGCAGGTGGGGTCGGTGGGATGCTGCGATTCTCACTCGGCTCTGGGGTGTCAAAAGGCTCCAAAATGTCACATTGTCCCCCTCACCCCCTTCTGCCGTGCCCTCCTTAGCTGCAGGCTGCTGGAAATGGGAAATTCCTTTCAGTCCTTCAGGGCAGGGTGCAGAGAGCCTGGGGCGGGACAGGGGGATTGAGCTGGGCTGTTCTGAGCTGATTCCCGGGAATTCTGTCCCCAGGCTTTGCCCTGGGGCTGGGGAAGGTTTCTCTGCAGTCCTTGCTAAGGAAGCAAAACCCCAAATTCTGTAGAGGGCCTGAGTGAACTGTACATCAGAAAAAAAAAAAAAAAAAAAACTTGCAGGAGTTACTGAGTGATTAATTAATGAGTGTGCTGGCAGCAAACTGCTGCAGCAGGGCTGGGGCTGTGTCCTCTGGGGCACAAGTGCTGTGCAACCCCCCAGAAATGCTCCGAGGAGCCTGGGGGAGTTCCTGCAGCCCAAGGAAGGGGATTCACTCCCTGTGAGTGACCATTTTCATCCTCATGCACCACGGGCACTTCTCCCTTGCCTGTGCTGGCCCTCCTCCATCCCAGCAGCGTTGTGCAGCTCCTTCCTGGCGCTTTGAGCTCAGGAACGAGGCACCCTCAGAAGGTTTCTGTGCCCCCTGAAATGCCCAGGGGATGCCCAGTTTTGGGAGAGGGGAGCAGAAGGTTTGGCTGTCTGGCTGTCCTGCCGGTCCCTCTGTCCCGGCTCCCGCCTCTCCCGGGTTATTTGGCGTCAGGGACCCTCCAGGAAGGTGGTTGTGCTTGTGGGGATTCGTGTTTTCCTCACAATCCCGGTGCTTCGGGGACTTTTCCTGTGGATTGTTGTGGGAAAATGTGCCCTCTGCGCTGCCCAGGGGCTGCGAGTTTCAGGAGAGGGGGGCAGAAGGTTTCTGTGCCCCCTGAAATGCCCAGAGGCTGCCCAGGTGAGGGAGAGGAGAGCAGAACAGGAGGTTTTTGAGGCCCCTGAGCTGCCTAGGGGCTGCCCAGTTTCAGGAGAGGGGGGCAGAAGGTTTCTGTGCCCCCTGCCCTGCCCAGATGCTGCTCCGGTTTTGGGACAGGCGGGCAGAGCAGACTCAGCACCACTCGTGTTCTGCTGCCCGGGCTGGGAGGAGGAACGAAATCCCAAATGTTTGGAGTTCTCTCTTGGCAAACACGGCTCAGGAGAATGGCTCAGTGTTCGGGGCAGCGTGATCGGATGTGGGGAACCACTCCGGGGAGAGCCGCGGGTGAGTCCCGGCAGCGGCGCTCCCGAAAATAACATTTCTGCTGAAGCCAACAACAGAAGCGCTGTTGAGAAACCTCCCCCGGGTGCGGGGCCGGGGCAGCGCTGCCCTGGGAGCTTTCCCGGGCAGCCGTGGGGAGCAGGGCACGGTGTCCTGCAGGGAAATCACCGCGGCCAGCCTGGCACTGGGTGATGAGGGGCTCCGGGGAATCCCTGCGCGTCACTGGCACAGCCCCAGGGCCGTGTCCAGCTGCTCCTGCCTCAGCAAAGTTCATTTTCCTCCTCCTTCCTGCGGCCCCCCCGCTCCTGCTGCCTCCACCTCTGCTGTCACAACTTCTGGCCGCACGTGTTGAGCGCCGAAAGTGCCTCTAGAGCGCCTCAAAGCTTTGGGTTTCTTGGCAAAGGGAGGGTCAAATGGAGGGAAAAAGGAAAATTACCCTCTGGGAAGGAGAGCGATTTATTTCAAATATACATTCAGCACCGTTCATTGTCCGTGCCTTTAGAAAGGCTGCTTGTTAGGGGGTTTTATGGCTCTGTTGGGATCTGCGGGGCTGCTTGGGATGCAGGGAAATGTTTATTCTGTTTTCCAGCCTGCCTGTTCCATTTTGCTGAGCTCTCCCTTCCCACCTCTGGCTCGTTAATGCGGGGCCGTTCCTCGCTGAGCTGAGACCACCTTGCAAGAGGACGGAGGTTCTTTGTGCTCCCGCTGTGCCCTGGCTGGAATTCCAGAAATTTTGGGCTTTCCCAGGGCACTCCGCTGCGATCCCGCTCCCTGCAATCGGGGCAGGAATCCCAAATAAAGGAGATTTTCATCCTGCCCGGCTCTAATTACGAGCCTGCAGAAGGTGAAGCTCCTAACGAGCATCAAAGGGCGCTTTGTGTGTCCGTGCCGAGGGGGTTCAGGCGCTCAGCAAACATTTGGGGAGAGTGGATGTGGCCATAAATCACCTTTGGGCTCCACGCTGCCTCATTTTCTCTGCAAAGCCCCGAGCCAAGCCCAGCCTCTCCTCCCTGCAGTGCTGATTTTTGTGCATTTCCCACTTTTTGGAGCTTTCAGAGGAGCTGAGCAGGGCCTGCAGGTGCAGCAGGTGAGGAATGAGCCCCGCAGAGCCGGGAGGGACGGGCACAGCCATTCCCGGGTGTTTACAGAGGAAACCTGAGCAGCCTCTTCCCGCAGAGGAACAGGAACCAACCCATTCGAGACCTCGGTGGTATTTTTGTAACCAATTTTTTTTTTTTATTGTTGTTGTTTGTTTCCAGTTGGACGGAAAAATTGCAGTTTGGGGACGCTTTCCTTCCTTCTGGGAAGTGCTTGGCAACTTTTGAGCCGGGATAAGTGAGGGGAAAACATGAGATCAGGTTTTCCTACCTTCCCAAAATGGATTTGCTGTAAGCAAGGGCTGCTTGCTGCTCTCTGCCTTGAAGGCAGGAACCATCCCAGGAGTGTTTTGGGCCCAAAATCAGAGCAGAGCAACTTCAGCATTGGGGGAAACCTCATTAAACCCTTCCTTGTGCTAAAGTTTTCAGCTTCAGCAGCTCCTCAGTCTCCAGATCCTGAATTGTCTTTCAGCCCATCCATCATTCCTGGATTTTGGAGGGTCACCTGCTTGTTGAAGTCTTATCAGCCTTTGGGGTTTCACTTCCTTTGCACTGGTTTTCCAGGAATCCCGCACATTTCAGGCAGAGTTCTGTTAGAAAACAGCAGGATCCTGCTGAATTCAGACCTGGCATTTGGGGCTCTCCCAAATCTGATGCACCCCCACATTCAGGGCTTTGCTGAGCCCTCTCTTGGTGCTGCAGTTCAGAGGGGAAACCCCAGAGGAATCCCATAAAACTGAGCTTGGCCCTTTTCCCAGCAAGCTTGGGCTGGAGGGATATCAGTGACTATCCTGAATGCAGGGAATGAACCCCAACTTTTCCAGGGCTGAACTCCAACTTTACCTTGCCCAGGCAAGGGTTCTTGTCTTGGTTTGGAAAGCCAGGTGTGTGCTGAGGAAGGCAGGAGCCTCCCCTGAAATGGAAAATGCAAACCCCCTCCCTCCCAATTGCTATAAATTTTAAATTAAGGGGCTCTCAGGCAACAAATATGGGAGCAGGAAATAACAGTTCTTTAATAGGGAAGAAAATAAAAGGATAAAATAAACAATGCAGTAAACTAAACCAACACTGCCAGAGTCAGAACCCAACCTGACACCCTGTGGGTCAGGCTGCTGGCAGCAGTCCCATTGGAATTGTGGCTCAGCCCTCCTGCAGTGTCAGGGCTGGTTCTGCTGGAGCAGGGATCCTGGAGAAAGGTGCAGTCTCTGCCTCTGAAGATCCAGGGGCAGAGGCAGCTGCTGTTCCTCTGGGCAATCCAGTGCAGAAGCCGTGCTGGTGTTCCAGAATCTCCAGATTCTATCCGGGTAGGAATGCTTGGCTCCTCCCTCTGGGCTCCCATCTCCCAATGGGATGCTGTAGTTCTTATCAGCCATGCAGGGACATTCAATAGCTGTTATCAGCAGGTGTCCCCTCCCAAGGGAGGAGTGATTAGGAAGAGATAAGGCAAATTGCCATACAGATGGTAATAGAAAACAATAAATACATCTTACTTTGCAATCTGGAAAGTTCTGAACGATCTGAACCTTTTCTTCTGAACGATTCCCTCACCCAAAAGGCCCAGAGCCACACGAGCAGCAGCTCTGTGACTGTTTATTGTCATTTCCAGGGGAATTAGGATGAATTTCTGCCCCAGGTCTTGCAGGACCGGCCTCCTTCACGCGCAGCTGTGGAATTTATTTACCTGGCAGCAAAAGCTGCATTTTGCTGAAGCACATCCATAAAATTAATGACAGATTTTGGGAATGAGCCTGGTGAGCCAGCTACGAGTTTCCTTGGTGTAAATTAACTTCTGCAAATAAAAGCAATTCCCTGCTTTTGGTGCTTTCGGATGCATTTTGCTGTTTAGGGTGAATTTTGCTGGTTTAGGGTGAATTTTGCTGGTTTGGGATGCATTTTGTTGGATTTGGGATGGGATCCACCTGCTGCAGGTGATGGAGTGGCTTTCACTTCGGCTGTGAGGGATTTGCAGTGGAAATTGGGAAACTCTGGGGGGTTTTAGGAACTTTCAAGGGGTTCAGGAAGAACCCCCTGAGCCCTGGATTTGTGCCTGGTTCCTTCTGCCTCAAGAAATGGGAGATTCCCAGGGAAAAGGATAGGATAGGAAGGATGGGATAGGATTGGGATGCATTTTTTGGGATCCATTCCCTGCTGGATCCCAAGGGATGCACAGAGTGACCCCAGGACAGAGCTGAGGCTTTGGCACTGCCAGGGATGTGCCTCAGAACTTTCCATGAGGCATTGCTGACTCTTCAAATGCTGCCCACGGGCTTCCTGTGTTCCCTTTATTCAAGGTTTTTGGGGTTTGTTCCCTTTCTGGGGACAAACAGAATGAATTTTTATATTTTACATATAAATATTTATATATGTACTGAATATATTTTTATATATATTATATAAATATTTGTATATTTACTGAATAAATTTATATATAATATAGATTTGTATATTTTATATACAAATATTTACTGAATATATTATATTATATTATATTATATTATATTATATTATATTATATTATATTACATTACATTATATTTATATTATATTATATTATATTATATTATATTATATTATATTACATTATATTATATTTATATGTACACAAATATTTACTGAGTAAATTTATATATATTATATATTTATATATTTACTAAGTAAACTTATATATATTATATATAAATATTTGTATATTTATTGTGAAAATTTATAAATAAAAGTGATAGTGTTATGAATTAAAGCAATTGGAAAAAAATAGGGCTGAAATGAGTTGAGGAGAAACTTAAAATAATAAATATTCCTAAAGTCCACGTGGTTGGATTCCCATGGATGCTTTTGGAAAGCCCTGGAATGGTCCCATCACCTGTAAATCAGGAGCTGGGCTGGAAATCGGATTTGTCCCTTTTGTCTCAGGGCTGTAAATCTGATCAGCACCCCATGGACCCTTCAGCCACACTGAGTTCAGAGATTCTTTAATTCTTTGTGCACAAATTACTCAGATTTGAGGCCTTTTGGCCTCAGAGCTGGTGTGAGCTGGAAGGAGGGGCATGGAGGGGCAGGACAGGGAGTTTTGGGGTGTTTTTGAGAAAATCTGCTGAATTTGGAGAGGCAGATGAGGTTTGGGTTTTGTTTGAGAGGAAGATGCCCTCGCCCTGGAGGTGGGGAGTGTTTGTCTGTGGAACAAAACGCTGCAGGGCAAGGTCAGCCTGGAACCAGGGGCAAAAATAGAGCTGGAGATGCCTCCAGCAAACGTGAGGCTGGAGGGAGAGAGGAGCTGGGTGTTTAATTACCTCCCACCATCTCGCCCCTGGCGCTGAGGTATTTCCTTCATCACTTTTCTCAGGCTAAAATTAACAAAACCTGAAGAGAAACCACTCTTCCACCGCTCTGTTTACGTGAGAAAATTGGCAGGGGCACAACAGAGTGACCACTGTAGCCTGGAATAAGTGTGTGCTTCTTCTGGCACTGAGGATCTCTGCTGGAAATCGTCCTGCAAGGATTCAAAAGGCTTTGGGGCCAATCTCCTCCTGTGGAAAAGTGCATGCCTCAGTTCCCACTTCTGTAAAATGGGGTTAAAAATATTCTCCCTCCCTCCCAGGGGTGTTGCCACACTCCCCCCACAGCAGTTTGCAAAAGACCACAGAGTTTTTTGTGTTTTTGTTTTATTTCCAGCAGGGTGAAAAACACTAAATAAAAATAAATGGCTGCTATTTTAAATAGTATTCCCAGTAAATGGTGGTGGAAGTGCTTCAGGCATAGGGAGTGACAGCAAATAACTGGGACCTGTCACAGAATCCCAAACTGGTTTAGCTGGGAAGGGAATTTCAAGATCCCAATGGACAGGGACAACTCCCACTGCACCAGGGACACTTTCCACTGTCCCAAACCTGGCCTTGGGCACTGCCAGGGCTCCAGGGGCAGCCACAGCTGCTCTGGCAATTCCAGCCCAGCCCCTGCCCACCCTGCCAGGGAACAATTCCCAATTGCCAAGATCCCATCCAGCCCTGCCATTCCTCTGGCACTGGCAGCCATTCCCTGGCTCCTGTCCCTCCATCCTTGTCCCCAGTCCCTCTGCAGCTCTCCTGGAGCCCCTTCAGGCCCTGCAAGGGCTCTGAGCTCTCCCTGGAGCCTTCTCCTCTCCAGGGCAGCACCCCCAGCTCTCCCAGCCTGGCTCAGCCTCATTAATTAAGATTCCCAGCTCTGTTCACCACTTGGGGCTGGGGCATCTCAGGGGGCCCAAAAACCACCCCAAAAATGGCTTAAAAATCTAAAACAGACCCAAAGATCATTGAAGATTTTAGCCGAAACCAGGCTGACTCCTCAGCCCTCAGCCCCCTGCAGCTCCCTGCCTTGCTCGGTGCCATTCCCAATGCGATCCTGCCCAATTCCAAAATTTTGGAAATTTTTCCTTTCCAAAGGCTCAGTGCCTGTGCAAAACTGCTGTGGATGGAGATGGGCTGGTTCAGGGGCAGGAGCAGCAGCAGGGGTGAGAGCAGAGCTGCCAAACTGGAGAGGTTCTGGTCACACCAAGGCAGGGCTGGGGCTGTGCTGGAGCAAAACCATGCAGGTTTCATTATTATTTATTTATGATGCATTATTATTTATTAAGTATGATTATTTATTATGTATTCATTTATTTACTATTACTTATTTATTATATATTATTATTTATTCAATATTATTTAAATTTATTTATTTTTTATTATTTATTATCATGATGCAGGTTTCAGGATGCATTTTGCAGATTTTGGGATGCATTTTGCAAGTTTAGGATGTATTAGGCTGGTTTGGGATGCATTTTAGTGATTTAGGATGCATTATATTATATTATATTATATTATATTACATTATATTATATTATATTATATTATATTATATTATATTATATTATATTATATTATATTATATTATATTATATTATATTATATCATATTATATTATATTATATAAATATATATTTATTATTAATATAAATATATATACATTATATACATATAATATATAATATATAATATATAATATATAATATATAATATA
The DNA here is from genome assembly GCF_028769735.1 of Zonotrichia leucophrys gambelii. Classification (NCBI taxonomy): domain Eukaryota; kingdom Metazoa; phylum Chordata; class Aves; order Passeriformes; family Passerellidae; genus Zonotrichia; species Zonotrichia leucophrys. Next base: position 5,836,868 of record NC_088192.1, on the reverse strand, counting down.
ATATATATTATATATAATATATAATATATAATATATAATATTATATATATATATTCTATATTATATATTATATATTATATATTATATATTATATATATAATATTATATATTACATATTACATATTATATATTATATTAATGTATATAAAATATCCTATTTTATATTTTCCATGGCCATGGCTCACTCCTCCATCCACAGCAGATTTTACTCCAGCAGTGCTGCTTTGGCTCAGTGTCACCAAATGCTGCTCAGGGCTTGTTTTGTCCCCGTCCCCAGCTCTGGGACAGCCTCTCCTCCCCCTGGCTGTGTGAGAGAGGCAGAGCAGGGGATGTTTTCCATTTCTCTGTGTTATTTCTGGCTCGGCTGCCTGCTCTGTAATCGCTGTGGAAACTGTTATGCTTGGGGGTTCATCAAGGAAACGCTGCAAGCTCTTCTAAGAGAAATATCTGCAGCAAGTGGCTGCGATAGTGGTTTCATAAGGGCTGGATTTAATTGGGAACAGCGTTTCCAGGAGGGTTTTGCTGGATCTGTTTCCCATGGAGGCGAGGAGCAGCTGAAGGGAAACGGCAGAGAAGGGAAACGGCTGGGAAAGGGGGGTTGATGTTGGGACTCTGCTTCAAGCAAAAAAAAAAAAAAATAAAATAAATCAGCTTTTGTTTTGAAATGGGGGGGAAAAAAAGTTAGAAGGGGCAGAGGGGGTTGTTGGAGTAATGGGAGAAATTGAGGATGGATGGGATTTGTGGTAGGGGGGTTGGATCCATGAATGGGGAGCCTTCTCCAGGGGAAAAGAAATGGTGAATTTGGGGCTTTTTGGAGTGAAAGTGGCCAGGGGAACTCTTGAGTCCCATTCTTGGGTGTTCTGCTCCTCAAGGGACAGGCTGGGAGAGCTGGGGGTGCTCCCCTGGAGAGGAGAAGGCTCCAGGGAGAGCTCAGAGCCCTTGCAGGGCCTGAAGGGGCTCCAGGAGAGCTGCAGAGGGACTGGGGACAAGGATGGAGGGACAGGAGCCAGGGAATGGCTGCCAGTGCCAGAGGAATGGCAGGGCTGGATGGGATCTTGGCAATTGGGAATTGTTCCCTGGCAGGGTGGGCAGGGGCTGGGCTGGAATTGCCAGAGCAGCTGTGGCTGCCCCTGGAGCCCTGGCAGTGCCCAAGGCCAGGCTGGGCATTGGGGCTGGCAGCACCTGGCACAGTGGCAGGTGGCCCTGGGCTGCAATCAGCTGCCATTGAAGATCCCTTCCCACCCAAACCACTCTGGCATTCACATTCCTCAATCAAGGATGGAAACCAGCACCAAAACCCATTGCAGCAAATGGAGAAAGGAAAAGGAAAAGGAAAAGGAAAAGGAAAAGGAAAAGGAAAAGGAAAAGGAAAAGGAAAAGGAAAAGGAAAAGGAAAAGGAAAAGGAAAAGGAAAAGGAAAAGGAAAAGGAAAAGATGATTTCCTGGATGGTTGGGGGGGTTGGATCCATGAATGGGAGTCCCTTGATGGTCCCACAGCTGAGCCGTGGCCACGGTGGCTCTGGTGGAGCGGCCTGAGGTGGCTTCCCATGGCTGAGGCTGCATTAGGGGTGCCCTGGTTCTGAACCCCAAGAGCTCAGTGCCTGTGCAAAGCTGCTGTGGATGGAGCTGGGCTGGTTTATGGGCAGGAGCAGCCGCAGGGGTGAGAGCAGCATTGCCAAACTGGAGAGGTTCTCCTCACCCCAAGGCAGGGCTGGGGCTGTGCTGGCGGAAAACCCTGCAGGGTCAGGTTTAAGATGCATTTTGCAGGTTTTGGGATGTATTTTGCTGCTATAGTGTTCGTTTTCCATGTTTTGGGATGCGTTTTCTGATTTAGGATTAATTTATCAGGTTTTAGGATGAATTTTGCTGGTTTTGGGATGCATTTTGCTAGTTTAGGGTGCATTTTGCAGGTTTTGGGATGTATTTTACTGGATTTGGGATGCATTTTAGTGGTTTAGTATGCATTTTACAGGTTCTGGGATTAATTTTGGTGGTTTAGGATACATTTTCCTGATTTGGGATGAATTTTGCAGGTTTTTGGGATGCATTTTGCGGGTTTTGGATTAATTTTGCTGGTTTAGGGTCCATTTCACAGCTTTTAAGAGGCATTTTGCAAGTTGTTAGGATGCATTTTGCAGGTTTGGGATGCATTTTGCAGGTTTGGGTGCTGTATGGAAGTGCAGGGGCAGTGCCAGGTGAGGTGCTGGTTGCTTTGCAGTCTCCCTGGGCTGGAGTTGCTTTGGGATCCTGGATTGAATTCAGGGCCATGGCCCTGCTCTGCTGCCTGTAGCTGGTAGAAAAGGCTCTGAGCTCCTGTTGGCATCGACCAGAGCTGGGCACTGAGCCCCAGCTGCGAGGTGGCACCAAAACGGGGGCCCTGAAATTCAATGTTTTGGTAAAGAGGTCCAGAGAGAGGAATTTGTGAATTAAACCAGCAGGCATGGCCCAATCCTGTTCCTTGGGGCTGGAAATGAGATGCACCTATCTGTGTCAGGTATTCCTCACTGAAACTGTGGAATTTCTGCATTATGGGGTCAAAAACTGCTCAGAAATTGGGGAAGGTTCTCCAGAGAGCACCAAACTCATGTTGTAGGCACAGCACACAGCAGAGAGGTCCCACCTGAGCACGTGGGGTTGTACTTGTCATTAACCCGCACTGAGCTGCAGCCTGGGCTGCTCCATTGCACCAGGAATGGAAAATAAACCCAAAAATTCTGCTCTGGTTGTGCTTCCTACACTGGGGGGGTTGTTCCTGTTGATCTGCCCCAGCCCTGAGGCTGAATGGGGCCACTGCTGCTGCTGGGAGCTGTGGATCACTGGATCCCATTGGTTCTGCTCATACATGAACTGTGGGTCACTGGATCCTGTCGGTTGTCCTGCCCCCAGATGAGCCGTGGATCACTGGATCCCATCCTGCTCCCAGATGAGCTGTGGATCACTGGATCCCATTGGTTCTGCTCATTCATGGGTTGTGGATCACTGGATCCCATCCTGCTCCCAGATGAGCTGTGGATCACTGGATCCCATCAGTTCTCCTGCTCCCAGAGAGGTTGTAGATCACTAGATCCCATCCTGGTCACAGGTTGTGGATCACTGGATCCCATTGGTTCTGCTCATACATGAACTGTGGGTCACTGGATCCTGTCAGTTGTCCTGCCCCCAGATGAGCCGTGGATCACTGGATCCCATTGGTTCTGCTCATTCATGGGTTGTGGATCACTGGATCCCATCAGTTCCCTGCTCCCAGATGAGCTGTGGATCACTGGATCCCATCCTGCTCATGGGGAGCTCTGGATCACTGGATCCCATTGGTTCCATGCTCACAGAGGGGTTGTGGATCACTGGATCCCATTGGTTCTGCTCACTGGCGGGTTGTGGATCACTGGATCCCACGGATTTCCGGCTCACTGAAGGGCTGGGAGCTGTGGATCACTGGATCCCATTGGTTCTCTTGCCTCAGGTGAGCTGTGCATCACTGGATCCCATCCTGCTTCCAGATGAGCTGTGGATCACTGGATCCCATGGGTTTTGCAGATGAGCTGTGGATCACTGGATCACATCAGTTCCCAGCTCCCAGACGAGCTGTGGATCACTGGATCCCATTGGTTGTGGATCACTGGATTCCATCAGTTCCCAGCTCTGGGAGGCTGCTCCAGAGCTCTGCAATGTGGGATAAACTTCAATTCACGTTCATTGTTGTTCAGCACTGATTGAGAATCAGCCCCCACATCCCTGCCTGGAATTCCCACATTCCCACAAATCCCGTGGTCCCAGCTCCGGGGCTCACCCTGGCAGGCACAGGGGGAAAGGGTCACCCCAGGAGGGTTTGGAGCCTTTCCTGGGGTGGTTTGTTTGTGGCACTTCAGAGAGCTCTTTGTCACCAAGAGGCTGAATGGGAAGCAGGAAAGGCGGCTTTGTCTGTGCTGTACAGATTTGATGGTTTGCATTTCAATAATTACCTTCATAATTTAATTTTAATAATTACCTTTAATAATTACCTTCATAAGTGACTCTGAGTCACCTCTCACTTTATTTGGGGCTCTCTGGGAGCTCTCAGTTTGTTTAACACTGCTCAGGCTGTGCCAGCTCTCCGGGGGCAGTTGGTGGCCGTGGAGGGATGTGGCACCCAGGGCATTCCTGGCCACTGAGGGATGTGGCACCGAGGACACTGTGACCAGTGAGGGATGTGACACCCAGGGCATTGATGGCCACTCAGGGACGTGGTACCCAGGACATTGATGTCCCTTGAGGGAGGGCTGTGGCACCCAGGGCATTGTGCCCACCAAGGGAGGTGGCACCCAGGGCATTGATGGCTATTCAGGGCTGTGGCACCCAGGTGGTTTCTGACTATTAAGGGCTGTGGCACCCAGGTCATTGGTGGCTATTAAGGGATGTGGCACCCAGGGCACTGATGTCCCTTGAGGGCTGTGACACCCAGGGCAGGATCCCCCCTCGTCCCCTGGAGCAGAGCCTGCCCCGCTGGCCCGGAGAGCCACGGCCACATTCCCCCCATGTGATGAGCTCAGCACTGAATTATTTATCCAGGTTTTCATTCCGCATCCATCCCTCCTGTCTCTGCCTGCCCCAGGAGCTGCTCGGGGGTGAAGCCTCCTGGGACACCCCAGAGGAGGGTTTGCTGCCGGCCTTAACCCCTGAGGCTCCAGACACCTCCTCTGCCCCAGCTCCTCCTGCTTTCCTCAGCGTTCAGCCCACACTGCTGCTCTGCCCTGAGCTCTGAGCAGGACAGAGGATGCTGTGAATCCCTCCTGGCTCTCCTTTTCCTCCAGCTGTGGCCAGGGGTGTGTTGGATTCTTCTCCTCAGCATCTCAGCTCATTCGTAGCCTGTCACAGACATCTTTTATGGAAAATCCTTTCCTTAGGATTTTTCCTCCTGAGAAGCTGGGAGGCCTCAGGAACAAAATGTAAACATTGATTATCTGCTGCTGTGGAATGCAACAGGTGCATCTGGGATTGGTCTCATGTGGTTGTTTCTAATTAATGACCAATCACAGTCCAGCTGGCTCAGACTCTCTGTCTGAGACACAAGCGTGTGTTACCATTCTTTCCTTTTCTATTCTTAGCCAGCCTTCTGATGAAATCCTTTATTCTATTTTTTTAGTATAGTTTTAATGTAATATATATCATAAAATAATAAATCAAGCCTTCTAAAACATGGAGTTAGGTCCTCATCTCTTCCCTCAAGACTCCTGTGAACACTGTCACAGTAGCCCAGGAGGAAAATTCTGCATTCCTTGGGCCTTCTGTTCCAGGGCCTCCCTAAAAGCAGAACCTGAGGATGTTTGTTCTTGTTTTTCAGCTTTTTTTCCTGTTTTTTTTTTTAAGGATTAAGGGTGGCCTGGCAGCAGGGCACTGACATTTAGGATAATCTGGTGTGATCCAGCATTAGTTTTTGTGGATGTGTCTGTTTCCTTCCCTGCCTGTGTGGTTTGGCTCATGGTTCAGGATTGCTGTGACCCAGAAGGAGACACCTTGCAGATAATTGTGGGATTTTCTTCTTCCCTTGCAGCCAGGGGCACTTAGGGGAGCTCTGATCACTTCCAGAACCTCTGGGATGGGTGGAATTCATGTGCAAGCCCCAGAGCTGCCGAGTCTCTCACACTCATGGTTGTTTTTACACTTGGTTTTACAGGAAAAAAAAAAAAAGGTGCAGGACAGGGGAAAAGATGATTCTGTGTTCCTGTCCAGCCTCCAGCTGGAGCTCTGCAGGGTCTGGGCAGGGAGGAGGGCTCAGAGCAGCTCTGGGGACTCTGCTCCAGCCCTGCAGGCACCAGAGCCTGTCCCTGCAGCACCCTGGGGCTTCCCAGAGCCAAACTGGGAGCAGGAAGGGTCATTCAGCATTGTAGGGCAAAATCTCACAAAATCATCTCACAAAGATTCTCCACTGGGTGTCCCAACCCACCAGATCCTCCTGCTGAATTGGGATTGCACCTAAAGGGTCTCTGCCAGGGGAAATGAAATGGTGAATTTGGGGCTTTTTGGAGTGAAAGTGGCCAGGGGAACTCTTGAGCCCAGTTCTTGGGTGCTCTGCTCTGCAAGGGACAGGCTGGGAGAGCTGGAGAGAAGGCTCCAGGGAGAGCTGAGAGCCCTTGCAGGGCCTGAAGGGGCTCCAGGAGAGCTGCAGAGGGACTGGGGACAAGGATGGAGGGACAGGAGCCAGGGAATGGCTCCCAGTGCCAGAGGAATGGCAGGGCTGGATGGGATCTTGGCAATTGGGAATTGTTCCCTGGCAGGGTGGGCAGGGGCTGGGCTGGAATTGCCAGAGCAGCTGTGGCTGCCCCTGGAGCCCTGGCAGTGCCCAAGGCCAGGCTGGGCATTGGGGCTGGCAGCACCTGGCACAGTGGCAGGTGGCCCTGGGGTGGAATGGGATAATTTTAGGCTCCCTTCATCCCAAACCATTCTGGAATTTTATGATTGATGATTATAAATTCTGATATTCTGTGATACTTAGGAGTCCGAGCAGAACCCCAGAGCCCCCCAGGTGCAGGGAATGACCCCAGAGCCCCCTCACTGCCCCATCCCACCCCAGCCCTCACCCCACATTTCCCCTCCTCCCTCCCACCCCAACCCCCCTCTGGATGCTCCTGCCCAGCCCGGCCCAGGAGGAGCTGCTGGCAATGAAATGTTAATTAAATGTTCATTAAATGCGGGGCCGTAATTGGCTGCTCCGGCCCCGGGACCCCGAGGCTCAGCCGGGTTCGTTCTGCAGCCCCGGCTGCCGGAGCCTCCTGAATATTTCATGGCTCTGCTTTGTTGCCATCCTTCCTGTGAGTCATTTTTCCAGCAGAACCCCGGGCTGGCCGCGTTATTTGACCCCCCTTTTTTAAATTTAACCGATTTTTATTTTTTTTTTTTAATTTAACCCTTTATTTTATTTAACCCCCCTTTTTATTTAACTCCTTTTTTAATTTAACACCTTTTAAAATTTAACCCTTTTTATTTAATCTCTTTTTTATTTAACTTATTTTTTAATTGAACCCATTTTTTTAATTTAACTCGCTTTTTTGAATTTAACCCCCTTTTTAAATTTACCTTCTTTTTAATTTAACCCCTTTTTAAAATTTAATCCCTTTTTTATTTCACCCTTTTTTAATTTAACCCCTTTTTAAAATTAACCCCTTTTTATTTAATCTCTTTTTAAAATTTAAAATTTAACACTTTTTATTTAACACCTTTTTTTATTTAACTTCCTTTTTTAATTAAACCCTCTTTTTTTTACTTAACCTCTTTTTTATTCAACCCCTTTTTTATTTAAGCTCTTTTTAAATTTAACCCCTTTTAAAAATCAAATTTATTTTTTAAAAATATTCTTTTTTTAATTTTATTTTTCATTTCAGCCCTTTGGAGGGTTCCAAGGAGAGCTGGGAATCTGCTGTAGGAAGGGGATTTTATGTCCTGGCTTGGTGCTGCTGCTTTGCTGTGAAGTGCTGGGGAGCAGGAGCTGCTCCTGTGCTCAGCCTGCCTGGGGAAAGGTGGCAGCGCATCCCTAAATCCCCTGGAGCATCCCCAAATCCCCTGGAGTATCCCCAAATCCCCTGGAGTATCCCCAAATCCCCTGGAGTATCCCCAAATCCTCTGGAGAATCCCCAAGTCCCCTGGAGGCATCCACAAAACACCTGGAGGCATCCACAAATCCCCTGGAAATACCCCCAAAACCCCTGGAGCATCCCTAAATCCCCTGGAGCACCCTCCAAACCCCTGGAGGTATCCCCCAAATCCCTGGAGCATCTCCAAATCCCCTGGGGCATTCCTAAATTCTGTGGAGCATCCCTAAATCCCCTGGAGCATCCCCAGAATTTCTGGAAATACCCCCAAAAACCCTGGAGCATCCCCCAAACCCCTGAAGGCATCCTCAGAACTCCTGGAGAATCCCCAAATCCTCTGGAGTATCCCTAAATCTCCTGGGGCATCCCTAAATCCCATGGTAATGCTCCCAAAACCCCTGGAGCATCCCCAAATCCTCTGGAGCCTCTCCAAATCCCCTGGAGGCATCCCCAAGTCCCTTGGAAGCATTCCCAAAACACCTGGAGGTACCCCCAAAACCCCTGGAGCATCTCTAAACCCTCTGAAGAATCCCCAAACACTTGGAGGCATCCCCAGAACTCCTGGAGAACTCTGAAATTCCCTGGAGCATCCCCTAAATCCTCTGGAGAATCCCTAAAACCCCTGGGGTATCCCCAGAATTCCTGGACCATCCCCAAAACTCCTGGAGCATCCCTAAATCCTCATGAGCATGCCCAAATCCCCTGGAGCATTCCCAAGTCCCCTGGAGCATCCCTGAATCCCCTGGAGCATCCCTGAAATCCCTGGAACATCCCCAAATTCCCTAGAGCATCTCCCAAACCCCTGGAACATCCCCAGATCCTCTGGATTCATCCCCAAATCCCCCAGATTCTCAGGCTGAGGGGTTGGAAGCTCTGGCACAGGGTGAATTTTTCAGGCTGTTGTTTTCCCCCATGGCTGAGCCCCCCCAGAGCTCAAAACTGATGGAATTCCATGGAATTCTGCATCCTGGACAGGAGGGTTTGGGGCTGGCAGTGTGGGGATGGGTGTGCAGCCCCCAGGGTTGGGATCAGCCCCTGTGGAGGGATTTCCTGGGGGTCCCTCCACTTTTCCTGGGGTTCATTTCACATTTCCTGGTGTTAATTCCCTTTTCCTGATGCTCACTCCACTTTTCCTGGTGTTCACTTTCCCTGGTATTCGTTCCACTTTTCCTGGTGGTAATTTCACCTTTCCTGGTGCTCATCCCACATTTCCTCGTGTTCCCTCCACTTTTCCTGGTTTTAATTACATTTTTCTTGGTGTTCATCCCACATTTCCTGGTGTTAATTCCACTTTTCCTGGTGCTCCCTCCGCTTTTCCTGGTGCTCACCCCACTTTTTGTGGTGTTCTTTCCACTTTTCCTGGTGTTAATTTCACTTTTCTGGTGCTCATCCCATAGTTCCTGGTGTTCCCTCCACTTCTCCTGGTGTTCACTCCACTTTTCCTGGTATTCATCCCACATTTACTGGTGTTCCCTCTACTTTCCCTGGTTTCATTCCATGTTTCCTGGCAATAATTCCACTTTTTCTGGTGCTCACTCCACTTTTTGTGGTGTTCTTTCCACTTTCCCTGGTGTTCATCCCACATTTCCTGGTGTTCCCTCCACTTTTCCTGGTGTTCACTTTTCTTGGTGTTCACGTCACTTTTCCTGGTGCTAATCTCACATTTCCTGGTGTTCATCCCACTTTTCCCAGTGTTCACTTTCCCTGGTTTTCCCTCCACTTTTCCTGGTATCAATTCCACATTTCCTGGTGCTCATCCCACATTTCCTGGTGTTCTTTCCACTTTTCCTGTTATTCCCTCCACTTTTTTCTGTTGTTCCCTCAACTTTTTGTGGTGTTCTTTCCACTTTTCCTGGTGTTCCCTCCACTTTTTCTGGTGTTCCCTCCACTTTTTCTGTTGTTCCTTCCACTTTTCTCCATCCCACTAAGCAATTCTGCCTGTGCAGCTCTGACTCTCTTTGCACCCTGAAGGTTCTGTCCCCACTAAAACCTCTCCAATGGCTTTCCTGAATGATATCTCGACTTTTCCCCAAGTTTTCCTTTCAGACAATGCCCCGGGGATGTTTTTGGGCCATTCCTTGTGCTCTCACCCTGCTCCATCCCTGGGCACAGCTCTGTGCTGTTTCTCTGCCTCTCAACCTCGCTCCTGTTCAACCTCACAGCTGTGAGGGCAAAAATACACCCAGGTTTCATTTCAAAAACTGCAGTGGAAACTTTCTATGGAAAGAGGCCACCCCAAAAAGCCCCTGCAAGAACCAAGCCCGGCAGAACAACTTCCTCTGGCTGCTTTGTTTTCCGTTTGCATCAGCCCTGGCCTCCCTGGGGCTCTGCACTTGTGGTTCTTTGGTGTCACCCAGCACAAGTGCAGCAAAACCTCGGTGCATGCAGGAGATTTTGATGTCTTTTGGCTTTTTGAATCTTTCTGATAAGGGGAAAAAAAAACAAACAAAAAATAACTCAGCTGAGCTTTGAACAGAGGGAGAAGTGGCAGGAGTGGAGGTAACAATTAGAATTGGTCAGGGAGATGCTCCAGATGAGGGGGATGGAGAAAGAGAGAGAAGGAGAAAGGGAGGAAAGGAAAAAGGGAGAAATGGAGGAAAAGAGAAGAGGGGAAAGGGAGAAAAGGAGGAAAGGAGAAAAGGAGTGGTAGGACAGAAATGGCCAAAGTGTGGGAGCTGCTCCACCAGGGAGAGGGGAATGCTGAGGGATTCAGCCATTGGGGTTGAGCTGCTGCTGCCAGGCTGGGAGAGCTCAGCTGGGAGAGGCTTTGTCACAGAGCCATGGGATGGTTGGGGTTGGAAGGGACCTTAAATCCAACCCAGCACCACCTGTGCCATGGCAGGGACACCTCCCACTGTGCCAGGCGCTCCAGCCTGGCCTTGGGCACTGCCAGGGCTCCAGGGGCAGCCACAGCTGCTCTGGGCACCCTGGCACAGCCCAAACCTCTCTAACCAGGCCTTGCCAGGCTACAAACCCCCTGTGGGAAATGGCACTGGGGGCACCTGGAACCAGCCAGGAAATCATTCTTTCCTTTCCTTTCTCCATTTGCTGCAATGGGTTTTGGTGCTGGTTTCCATCCTTGATTGAGGAATGTGAATGCCAGAGTGGTTTGGGTGGGAAGGGATCTTCAATGGCAGCTGATGGCAGCCCAGGGCCACCTGCCACTGTGCCAGGTGCTGCCAGCCCCAATGCCCAGCCTGGCCTTGGGCACTGCCAGGGCTCCAGGGGCAGCCACAGCTGCTCTGGCAATTCCAGCCCAGCCCCTGCCCACCCTGCCAGGGAACAATTCCCAATTGCCAAGATCCCATCCAGCCCTGCCATTCCTCTGGCACTGGCAGCCATTCCCTGGCTCCTGTCCCTCCATCCTTGTCCCCAGTCCCTCTGCAGCTCTCCTGGAGCCCCTTCAGGCCCTGCAAGGGCTCTGAGCTCTGCCTGGAGCCTTCTCCTCCCCAGGGCAGCACCCCCAGCTCTCCCAGCCTGGCTCCAGCCCTGACTCCTTGCAGCAGTTCCACACCTTCCCTGTGTTTATCCAGCTTGTAAAGCATTAAAACCCCCAAAGGTCCCAGTTTGTCCCCAGTGTGACAGCACAGAGCAGTGCAGGTGCCCCTGTTCCTGTGCCCCTGGTGGCAGCTGGGCCCTTCCTGGCTGTGAGTTTCCACTTTTCCTGGTGCTCATCCCACATTTTGGGACCTGCAGAGTGAAATTTCTCATTTTCACCCCTGGGGAAGATGAAGCAAAGAATTTTTTTCCTTAATGAGTGGTTGGGGCACAGCTTTGAGCATCTGATTTCCTGCTGGCCTTGGCCCCGGTGCCATTTTCTGCTCACAGATGGAGCTAATGGCCAATGTTCTGCAAAGACATTTGGGGTTTTTATTTTTTCTTTCCCCTTTTCTCTCTGGCTGATTGCATCGTCAAGAGCTGCTGGTTCAATCTCAGTTCACAGCCTCTCTCCACTTCCTTTAGAGCAGCAGAGAACTTCTCCTCTGCACAAGTGCCAAACCCTCAAAGCCCTTCCCTGTGCCTGCGACTCCCCTTGCTGCTCTGAGCCATTTCTAAAGGCAGAGCTCAGCATAAGCAACCCAAAATAAACATGATATTATAATATAATACATTAAATAAATATTTTTCGGTAAAATAAACCCAAGGAGGAGCAGGAATGGGCCACAGGAGTAATTTCTCCCTTGGTTTTGGTGCTCTCTTGGTGTGGATGTGGGGGAAGGAATGAGCTTGGAGCTGCTGCTCTGGGGAGCCACATCACAGAATCCCAGAATTGTTTGGGGTTTTTAATGGAAAGGGCTTTAAAACAGAAGATGCCAGAGGCACTGAGGAGCTCGAGTGAGGATTTATTTTGAGGGTCTCGTGTTGGATTCTGCTCTCAAAACTTGGGACCATCCTGAGAAGCCCCAGCCAGGCTCCTGCTGCTCAGCTCCAGCTTAACTGGGAGCCATCAGCCCCTCCTGGCCTCGGAACAAAGATTTTTAGGTTAAAAGGGGAAAAAAAAAAAAAAAAGGAGCAGTGCAGGAACTGGAGATGAAGCAGCTTTAGAACCTCTTTTATCAGGGCAGCTTCCACCTCCAGGCTGGAGTTAGACATTCATTTACTGGCCAGATATGAATTCCTAAAAATTCCTCTCTCCCTCCCCGAGCCAGGGCAGGGCGGCAGCTCCTGGGAGCTCCTCCAGCCATTCTGGGGCTGCTGGCACTGCCCAGAGCCAATGTCCAGCCTGGCCTGGAACAGGGGAAAGGGGGGATGAGCATCCCCTGGGGGTCAGGACACCCCTGGAGTTGCCAATCCCAGGAATCCCCGCAGAGCTTGGAGCTGCTGCTCTGAGGAGCCACAGCACAGAATCCCAGAATTGTTTGGGGTTTTAAAGGAAGGGACTTTAACACTCATCTTGTTCCATGGCAGTGACGCCTCCCCTGGTGGCTCCAATGTCCAGCCTGGCCTGGGACAGCCCCAGGGATGCAGGGGCAGCCACAGCTGCTGCTGTCCCTTGCAGGGAGGTGACAAGTGGGGGTTGCATCCCGCCCTTCAGCCCAGCTTTGACAGAGACAGCACCTTGTGCTCTCCTTCCCTCACAAAACGTGCCTGGAACCTCAGGACTGCCTGACACTGAGGGACCTGGGGAGGATCTGCAGCCTGACAGGGCCAGAGGAGGAGATTTGGAGGAGAATCCAGAGCAATTCCATTTCCCAGTGGCTCAGCCCTGTGACAGTGTTCACAGGGGTTTTTGGATGAGGGAAGAGATGAGGATCTGACTCCATGTTTCAGAAGGCTGATTTATCATTTTATGATATATATCACATTAAAACTATACTAAAAGAATAGAAGAAAGGATTTCATCAGAAGACTAGCTAAGAGTAGAATAGGAAGGAATGAGAACAAAGGTTTGTGGCTCAGCTGTCTGTCCGAGCCAGCTGGGCTGTTATTGGCCATTAATTACAACCAACCAACATGGGACAATCACAGATGCACCTGTTGCATTCCACAGCAGCAAATAATCATTGTTTACATTTTGTTCCTGAGGCCTCCCAGCTTCTCAGGAGGAAAAATCATAAGGAAATGATTTTCCATTAAAGATGTCTGTGACACAGCCCCGATCCCAGAGCAGCAGAAACCACTGGGATGGATTTTCCCTTCTCCTCCCTGCAGCAACTTCAGCTCCAGGGGAGAGCTCAGCTGTGCCCTGGGCTGGCTCCATCCATGGACACTGGGCTCCCTGGAACCTTGGCAAGGGTTCTGGCTTGTCCCAGATTGCAAGGCAAGATGGATTCTATTTGCTATCTGTTAGAGCTGGGGCAGTTGTCTTCTGTTCATTGGGGCAGTTTTCCTTATCTCTTCCACACCCACTCCTCCCTCACAGGAGACACCTGCTGATAACAGCTATTGAATGTCCCTGCATGGCTGATAAGAACTACAGCATCCCATTGGGAGATGTGAGCCCAGAGGAGGAGCCAAGCATTCCTACCTGGATATAATCTCTGGGCTCCCTGGAACCTTGGGAAGCTTTCTGGGATCAGGAAATGCCAACAGGATCCAGGTCAGGTGGGAGCTTTATCATTCTTTATCCAGTGCAGTGTCCTGGGATCTCTCTCCTCTTCCCCTCCCGCCTTGGAGCCACCCCCATGGCTCTCCTGGAGCTGGGCTGGCCGGGTGTGTCCCACCCCAGGCTCAGCCCCTGCATTCCCACATCTCCAGCCCCACACCTCCTGGTATACCCCCAAACCTGCCAAGCTTTCATTCCCTGCCCCCTCTGGGGCTGCAGGGAGGCTTTGGGGTTTCTGAGCTGCTGAGAGCCCTGGCAAGGAGCCCACAGGGGGAAATAACTGAGCAGGAATTTCTCACCCTGCACTGGGCCAGGGTTGGGCTGTCCTCACCCTGCCAGCCACGGTGCCTCCCATTCACCCTGCAGAGCCCTGGGGTGTTCCTGGGGAGCCCTGGGGTGTTCCTGGGGAGCCCTGCTCCCCTCAGAGCACAGCCCCAGGCTTCTCCATGGCCCCTCCAGCCTGGGAACGGGGAAACCAACGGGAATGCTGGGCTTGGGAAGGGGCATGGGAATAAAGGACCAAGAGAGGGTTCTCAGGAGGAGATGCTGGGACTGGTCCCAGCCTGGTGGTCATGACAAGGCCTTGGTTTACTTCCCTGGAAGATGACAGTAAAGTTCTGCTTAGGCCTGATCCTAATCTGGCCCCTGATGTTAATTCATCCTGATTTATTGCTCAGAGCACAAGGGGCCGGGCAGGAAATGAGCAAAAAGCATTACTGAGAAAAAAAAAAAAATTAAAAAAAATCTCTGCTTTCACACTTGGTGGTGAGGGGAGCGAAGCTTTGAGGATGCTGCTCTTGCTGCACCAGAATTCATTCACTTTTTTTTTTTTGTTTTGGCTCGTGAAGAGCTCTTTCCCCTCACCCTCAGGAGCACTGGATGCAATTAAGCTCAGCAGCAGTGGCCCTTTGCAGCTCCTTCCTGTCAGCAGGGGAAATTACACAGAAATTGGGGACTTTTGGGTTCTTTTCCCCATCTCAGTGAGTGAATGGCCACTGCAGACATTCAGCTCCTCAGTGCTGTCACCTCCCGAGGATTTCAGCTCAGCTGGGCCTGGTTTTACCTCTGAATCAGGAGCCTGGATGGTTTGAGCTGCTCATTTACTTGGCCTCCTCTCTTGCTGGGAGGGTGTTTGGGATGCAGCAGTGCTGGGGGATGGCGATCCTGAGCTGCTGCCCCAGCTCCAGGCTGTGCTTTACAGAGCTGCTTTCACCTGCAAACTGAGATTTCTCCTCCAAATGGTTTAGAAGCTTTTATCTCCCAAAAAAGGAGGAGCAGAAGGCCTAGTCCCAACCTCTCCTCCTGGGGACCCTCTCTTGGTCCTTTATTTCCGTTCTTCCTTCCCAAGCCCAGCATTCCCATTGGTTTCCACCTTCCCAGGCTGGAGGGGCCATGGAGAAGCCTGGAGCTGTGCTCTGAGGGGAATTAAATGCATTTGATTCTGAGGGGAATCAAATGCAGAGCTGTGCTCTGAAGGGAATTAATGCATCTTCCAGGGAATTAAACCAAGGCCTTGTCATGACCACCAGGTCCCCAGTCCCAGCCTCTCCTGCTGGGGATCCTCTCTTGGTTTTTATTTCCATGCCCCCTCCCCAAGCCCAGCATTCCCATTTATTTCCACCTTCCCAAGCTGGAGGGGGTCATGGAGAAGCCTGGAGATGTGCTCTGAGGAGAAATTAATGCACCTTCCAGGGAATTAAACCAAGGCCTTGTCATGCTGGGCTGACCCCCAGGCTGGGACCAGTCCCAACCTCTCTTGGTCCTTTATTCCCATGCCCCTTCCCAAGCCCAGCATTCCCGTTGGTTTCCCCGTTCCCAGGCTGGAGGGGCCATGGAGCAGCCTGGGGCTGTGCTCTGAGGGGAGCAGGGCTCCCCAGGAACACCCCAGGGCTCCCCAGGAACACCCCAAAGCTCTGCAGGGTGAATGGGAGGCATTGTGGCTGGCAGGGTGAGGACAGCCCAACCCTGGCCCAGTGCAGGGTGAGAAATTCCTGCTCAGTTATTTTCCCCTGTGGGCTCCTTGCCAGGGCTCTCAGCAGCTCAGAAACCCCAAAGCCTCCCTGCAGCCCCAGAGGGGGCAGGGAATGAAAGCTTGGCAGGTTTGGGGGTATACCAGGAGGTGTGGGGCTGGAGATGTGGGAATGCAGGGGCTGAGCCTGGGGTGGGACACACCCGGCCAGCCCAGCTCCAGGAGAGCCATGGGGGTGGCTCCAAGGCGGGAGGGGAAGAGGAGAGAGATCCCAGGACACCCTGCCCTGGATAAAGGGAGATAAAGCTCCCACCTGACCCAGATCCTGCTGGCATTTCCTGATCCCAGCTGAAGCCATGTCTTGGTTTGGAAAGCTGGGTGTCTGCTAAGGAAGGCAGGAACCTCCCCTGAAATGGAGAATGTAAACCCTCCACACCCCTCCCAATTGCTATAAATTTTAAATTAAGGGCCTCTCAGGCAAAAAATATGGGAGCAGGAAATAACAGTTCTTTAATAGGGAAGGGAAAGAAAATGATAAAATAAACAATGCAGTGAACTAGAACAACAGTGCCAGAGCCAGAACCCAACCTGACACCCTGTGGGTCAGGCTGTTGGCAGCAGTCCCATTGGAATTGTGGCTCAGCCCTCCTGCAGTGTCAGGGCTGGTTCTGCTGGAGCAGGGATCCTGGAGAAAGGTGCAGTCTCTGCCTCTGAAGATCCAGGGGCAGAGGCAGCTGCTGTTCCTCTGGGCAATCCAGTGCAGAAGCCGTGCTGGTGTTCCAGAATCTCCAGATTCTATCCGGGTAGGAATGCTTGGCTCCTCCCTCTGGGCTCCCATCTCCCAATGGGATGCTGTAGTTCTTATCAGCCATGCAGGGACATTCAATAGCTGTTATCAGCAGTGTCCCCTCCTGAGGGAGGAGTGGGTGTTGAAGAGATAAGGAAAACTGCCCAATTATCAGGAGATAACTGCCCCAGCTCTAACAATAGAAAATAGAATCCATCTTGCCTTGCAATCTGAGACAAGCCAGAACCCTTCACAAGGTTCCAGGGAGCCCAATGTCCATGGATGGAGCCAGCCCAGGGCACAGCTGAGCTCTCCCCTTGAGCTGAAGATGCTGTAGGGAGGAGAAGGGAAAAGCTATCCCAGCAGTTTGTGCTGCTTTGGAATCAGGGCTCAGCTGCTGGGAAAAGGGAATTGCTCTGGATTCTCCTCCAAATCTCCTCCTCTGGCCCTGTCAGGCTGCAGATCCTCCCCATGTCCCTCAGTGTCAGGCAATGCTGAGGTTCCAGGCAGGTTTTGTGAGGGAAGGAGAGCACAAGGTGCTGTCTCTGTCAAACCTGGGCTGAAGGGCGGGATGCAACCCCCACTTGTCACCTCCCTGCAGGGGACAGCAGCAGCTGTGGCTGCCCCTGCATCCCTGGGGCTGTCCCAGGCCAGGCTGGACATTGGAGCCACCAGGGGAGGCGTCCCTGCCATGGAACAAGATGAGTGTTAAAGTCCCTTCCTTTAAAACCCCAAACAATTCTGGGATTCTGTGCTCTGGCTCCTCAGAGCAGCAGCTCCAAGCTCTGCGGGGATTCCTGGAATTGGCAACTCCAGGGGTGTCCTGACCCCCAGGGGATGCTCATCCCCCCTTTCCCCTGTTCCAGGCCAGGCTGGACATTGGCTCTGGGCAGTGCCAGCAGCCCCAGAATGGCTGGAGGAGCTCCCAGGAGCTGCCACCCTGCCCTGGCTCGGGGAGGGTGAGAGGAATTTTTGGGAATTCATATCTGTGGCTGAGAAATGAGTTTCTAACTCCAGCCTGGAGGTGGAAGCTGCCCTGATAAAAGATGTTCTAAAGCTGCTTCATCTCCAGTGCCTGAACTGCTCTTTTTTTTTTTTCCCCCTTTCTTTTAACCTAAAATTCTTTGTTCTTAGCCCATGAGGGGCTGATGGCTCCCAGTTAAGCTGGAGCTGAGCAGCAGGAGCCTGGCTGGGACTTCTCAGGGTGCTCCTGAACCAGGCTGGAGCTCCACTTGCCAGAGAAATGCAGAAGGAAATGTTGGGATGTTTGTCCATCAGCAAGGCCAGCAGTCATTCCCATCGGTGTTTGTGGCTGGGGAAGCCTCAGCAACCAGGGAGGGATGGGGCAGAAATTCCTGCTGCAGCCAGGAAAGCTCTCACTGTGCTGCTGAAGGGGAATGCTGATTTAGTGGTTTTTTGTTTTTTTTGGTTTTTTGGGGTTTTTTTTTGTTATTAAAATGAAAATTCCCTTGTGATAAAAGCCTCTTCTGTCACTGAGCTCTCCCAGGCTCTCCACAGCCAGGTGGCAGTGAGGGCTTGGTGATCATGGAATCATGGAATGGTTCAGGATCCTTCCCTTCCCATTACCATTCCCATTCCCTTTTTTTCCCATTCCCTGGGTAGCAGGGGAAGGAATTCCTCCTCCCCACCAGGCTGGGGTTGCCCAGAGGAATTTTTGGCCTCTCCACTGCTCTGTCCTCTGAATCCAACCCCAAACTCCCCTGATGTGGCTGCTCCTTGTGGGCAGAGCAGCCCAGTCCTGATTCCCCTCCAGATTTTCAGGAAAACATTGATATTTTCAGAAAATATTATTGATATTTTGAAATATTGAAAGTATTTTAAAATATTGAAAATATTTTCCAAGGAAAGCATGGATATTCCAGATCCTGCTGTGGCTGGGGAGGCCTGGAGAGGTCATGGGGCTCTGGGGGCAGAACAGCCCAACAGCAACTTGGGGACACCCTCAAAATGCTTCATTTTCCTTACAAAAGGTCCAGAAGGTCTAAAATGGAGGTCCAAAAGGTCCTCAGGCTGGTGGGATTTGTGTCCCACAGAAGGAATTCCATCAGCTTGTAGTGAAAAATCAGATTATTTGTGGTGTCAGGGTCTGGTTCTGTGCAAGGTTTGGAGTGGGAAAGGGAAGAAGCTGTGATGTGGGCGTTGTTTGGCTTTTGATAATTAGGAATTGTTCCCTGGGAGGGTGGGGAGGGCCTGGGATGAATTTCCCAGAGCTGCTCCATCCCTGGAAGTGAAGCAAAACTCAAACTATAGGATGGGGAATCACAGAATTATGGAATTATGGCTGGAAGGGACCTCAAATCCCATCCAGTGCCACCCCATCCATGGCAGGGACACCTCCCACTGTGCCAGGTGCTCCAGCCTGGCCTTGGGCACTGCCAGGGCTCCAGGGGCAGCCACAGCTGCTCTGGGCACCCTGGCACAGCCCAAACCTCTCTAACCAGCCCTTGCCAGGCTACAAACCCCCTGTGGCAAATGGCACTGGGGGCACCTGCAACCAGCCAGGAAATCATTCTTTCCTTTCCTTTCTCCATTTGCTGCAATGGGTTTTGGTGCTGGTTTCCATCCTTGATTGAGGAATGTGAATGCCAGAGTGGTTTGGGTGGGAAGGGATCTTCAATGGCAGCTGATTGCAGCCCAGGGCCACCTGCCACTGTGCCAGGTGCTGCCAGCCCCAATGCCCAGCCTGGCCTTGGGCACTGCCAGGGCTCCAGGGGCAGCCTCTCTGTGCCCAGGGTGATGTTGGGAGGTTCCTTTTGACCTCTTGAGATCCCTGGAAAAAATTCCAGAACCTCCCTGTTCCCAGCTGTGCTCAATGATGATTTTGTTGGTTACAAGCCCAGCTTAAACTGTCCCCAAATGGAGCTGGGACCCCTCTGCCAGCCCAGGGAGGCTCTGGGGTAGCAGAGCCTGCTCTGGATCTATTTCTGGGCTTTGTGGAAATGCTGAAAATCCTGTCAGGCTCTCAGAGCCCCCTGCCCCAGCCTGGTTCCTGCTGAGGAATCAGAGCAGCTCTGCTGAGCCTTCCACCTGCAAGGGAAGGGTTTGTCTGCTCTGTGGGAAGGCAGATTGGTGCAAAAATAAATCTGCTTTGAGATCCTGTCATGTGAAGGGCACCTGCAGATGTTTGAGTTGAATAGTTTTAACTTTTCTCTAATTAAAAGGGTAATTTTTTGGATTATTTTACTGGACAGGGCTCCCCCTCCATTGAGCCTCACCCTCTGGGTGCTGTTGGCACGTCTTGGTTGCTTCAATCTCTGTTTCTTGTCCACAAAACTGATGGAATTTTACTTCTTTCCCCTGTGCAGACAGATCTCTCTGCCTGTGTGGGTGATGTGCTGGAGGAGCTGTTAATTTGGTTAATTAACTTGTGTAATTGAGCCACTGAGTTGCTTCCTGAGGGGTTTTTCTACCCTTGGAAAGAAAAACAATTGGCAGTCCAAGGTAAAGCCACCTCCTCGTGGGCTGTGCCTTAAATTCCCTGATCCAGGTGTTGGAGACCCCTTGAATTCCTTGAATTCCCACTCAGGGAACTCCTCCTGGGGTGTCTGGTGCAATTTAGGGCTGTGAATGTGAGAGTGATAGGGGTGGGATGGTGGGGATGGACAGAGAGCAGAGATCTCTGCAGCCAGGGCTGGGAACTTGTGGGTTATTGCAAAGGGCCTGGGTGCAGGGCCCTGCTGGGAGCTGCCAGCCACAGCTCAGAGCAGGGCCCAAAGAGGGAGAGAGAGAGAAAGAATAAAGGAAAAGGGAAAAAGAGGTAAAGAGAGTGGTAAAGAGGATGAGAGAGAGCAAAGAATAAAAGTAAGAGGGAAAAAGAGCGAGGTTCCCATTACAATACCATAAATCTTCTTCTGTGATGAATATTCTAATTCTCACTAACCAATTTAGTACAAGATACAAATCCTACAGCATTTACATACGATAAAATTAGTATATAACATTTACATACTGTAAGATACATATATAACCATTACATACTATAACAACTATAGTTACTTATATTATATTATATTATATTATATTATATTATATTATATTATATTATATTATATCGTATCATATTATATTCATATATATATATATATATGTACACTGTATTTACTATAAGAATCATTACATTACCACACTGGGTTACATTTTAAACCCTAAAAACTCCTCTTTGGGCCCCTTCTGCCAAGCTGGCAGGGTCTGCTCTGAGCCTTGGGCCTGTCTGCAAGCAGAGGGGATTGTTTGATCCAAAGGGGATCACCTTCAGCTGGCCATGCCATTGTTTTCCAGTTGTTCAGTAACTGAGGGATCTCAAAGCTTGCTTTCATTTCAATCTCACTTTTAGTTTCCATATTCTCAAAATATTTTGCCAGGCAATCATATTTATAAGGCTTTCCTGTTTCATCTTTCCCAACAAACAAACCCTACAGGCGATTTTCCCTTGTGTTGTGTCCCTTGGGTTTGAGGAGCAGGGCGAGTCCTCCCTGTGGTCTTCACTCCAAATCAATCCCCACGCCGGGAATGTGAGTCCCCATCCCTGGAAATGTCCAACAAACCCCTGGGTGTGACACCTGGGGACATGGCTTGGTGGTGGCCATGGTGGAGCCGATTTGTGATTGGGCTGGATGGTCCTGGAGGGCTTTTCCAACCAAAATGAGGCCACAAATCTGATTTTCTTCTCTGGATTTCCAGTCTTTGCTCTTTCCACTCATTTCAGATCTTTCTCCTTGAGAATTTATCTGTGGTTTGACTGAAATGTCCAACCAAAATGATACCACAAATCTGATTTTCCTCCCTGGATTTCCACTCTGTGCTCTCTCCTTCCATCTCAGATCATTCTCCTTGGGAATTTATCTGTGATTTGACCGAAATGTCGAATCATAACAATGCCACAAAACTGATTTTTCTCTCTGGATTTTCAGTCTTTGCTCTCTCCACCCATTTCAGATTTTTCTCCTTGGGAATTTATCTGTGATTTCATTGAAATGTCCAACCATAAAAATGCCACAAATCTAATTTCCCTCTCTGGATTTCCTCTGTGCTCTCTCCCTCCATCTCAGATCATTCTCCTTGTCCTCATTGGAAATTTATCTCTGATTTGACTGAAATGTCCAACACCAGCACCTAGTGGGGCCAGAGAGATGTAGAGTTCCCTTTGTTTATTTGTTGGACATTTTGTCTCTGCATCACAGCAAATATTGGGGTTTATTTTATTGCACTATTTCACGTTGGGTTTTATTTTATTGCACTATTTCATGTCCAGCTCCTGGAAATCCTGAGATTTCCCAAACCCCACCCTTTCAAGCCTGTATTTATCTCTGTGGTGGCCATGTCATTGATTATTCCTGCCTCACCAATTCACCCATTCCTGAAGTGTTTTTCTTTTTTTCTTGTTTCTTCCAGACCATTTCTACAATTTATCAAGACCATTTCGACTCCTAATTCTGGCTCTGAAGCACCTGCAGCCTGTCCCAGCCTGGTATCTGCAGCAATTTTAGTAAGAAAAATCTTCTTTTCCATCTTCCATCTTCCAAATGCATTTTAAAGGTTCCAGCCTGTGCTGGAGCTCCCATTTGCCCTTGGGTTTTGTGGAATTGGATTTGATGGTCCTGGTGGGTCCCTTCCAGCTCAGGACAACCTGGAGACACTCTGAAAATGCTTAATTTTCCTTGCAGAAGGTCCAAAATGGAGCACAGCTCCTCAGGCTGGTGGGATTTGTGTCCCACAGAGGGGATTGGAATGTTTGTAATTAAAAATCAGATTATTTGTGGTGTCAGGGCCTGGTGCAGAGTTTGGAATGAGAAAGGTAAGAAAGTGATTTGGGGGTTGGTTGCGTTTTGGGAATTAGGAATTGTTCCCTGTGAGGGTGGGATTTGTGTCCCACAGAGGGGATTCCATCAGCTTAGGACATTTGTAATGAAAAATCAGAATATTTGTGGTCAGGGCCTGAGTAAAGCTGGTTTGTGCAGGGCTTGGAGTCTGACAGGGAAGAAACTGTGATTTGGGGCTTGGTTTGGTTTTGGGAAGGAATTGTTCCCCGGGAGAATCGGATTTCTGTCCCAAAGAGGGATTCCATCAGCTTAGAAAGTTTGTAATGAAAAATCAGAGTATTTGTGGTGTCAGGGCCTGGTTCTGTGCAGGGAAAGGGAAAAGGAAGAAAGTGTGATTTGGGGCTTGGTTGGGTTTTGGGAATTAGGAATTGTTCCCTGGGAGAGTGGGATTTGTGTCCCAAAGAAGGGATTGGAAGGTTTTTAATGAAAAATCAGATTATTTGTGGTGTCAGGGCCTGGTTCTGTGCAGGGTTTGTAGTGTGATAGGGAAGAAAGTGTGATTTGGGTCTTGGTTGGATTTTGGGAATTTGGAATTGTTCCCTGGCAGGGTGGGGAGGAGCTGGGCCGGAATTGCCAGACCTGCTGTGGCTGCTCCATCCCTGGCCAGGCTGAGCAGCCTGAAGGTGTCCCTGGGTTGGAACTGGATTGATTTAATTTCCCTTCCAACCCAAACCATTCCTAGAAAATCAGCAATTCTGCTTTTCCCCGTGGGTTTGGGCAATTTTGGCTTTTCCTTCGCTCCCCACCAGCCATGGACCCCTCAGAGCCGCCTTTGGCTCCCCCAAGTTCCTCAAGGAGAGTTTGGGGCCAAGACCCCGAGGGCAGAAATGCAAACTGGGTTTATTTATTGCAAATTGAGTTTATTTCATGCATTTCAACCAGGTCTGGATGCTCCAAACCCTAGGAATTTTACCCTCTTTCCAGCACTGTGTGATTGTACCTGTATCTGCACGGGTTCATTTTGGTGGAGATGGCAAGAATTCCAGGGTTTGTGACTTTCTGAGGAATAAAAGGTTTATTATAGAGCAGATTTATATTTATAATATAAAGGGGCAGAGCCACAGGCTGTCCCCAGGGACAAAATCCAGTGGGCAGCCACTGCTGGTGTCCCTGTGACTGTCAGGGCTTAGCAAATAAGAAATGAAAACAAATCCAGGGCCCCAAAGGTGATCAGGTGCAAATAAAATGAATTAATTCCTTGTTTTTCCCTCAGGAGGAGTCTAAATCCGAGCTTTGCTCTTGTGTTTGTCAGGGCATTCTTGGGTTTAGGCTTTCTCTGTGCCATCCAATGGTTCTGGAAGTTTAATTTAAACAAACAAAAAAATAAATATCTGCTTGTTTTTCACCTCAGACTTCCTAGAAATGATCATGGGTTCAGATTTTCAGCTCCTCCGAAATTCCATGCCCATATTTGAGGGAAACTGAGGCACCAGAGTTTGGCTGCAGGGCTGAGCTGAAGTGGGAAATGCCAAATTCTGTGACCTGCCTTCCCCAAAGTCACAAGAAATTGAGAGGAAACGAAGTTCTGGGAGCAAAGCATTGCAGCTTGATATTTTCAAGGGCTTTAATGACATAAAACTGATTTACTTGGAGGGGAAAAGCTTGAAATATCCCTGCAGAGAGTACATAATGTGCATGGTTTTGTATTCATTCCCTGAATTTCAGGGGATGGATGAAACCTCTCCCAGGCATAATGGAATTATATTGGGATGTGCTCTCATCAGGGTGGTGTTAAAAGCAGATGCACAAAGGGAATTCTCTTTGGAGAAAGGGGGAAAAAACCTCTTGTGTTACCAGTGAATGATTCTTAGCCCTGCAATAAACCTAATCAGCTTAATTAGGATTAATTTGGCCGCCTGGCTTTTATTTGTGTGGAATAAAAACAGATCTAAGGAGTTTTGTTGAAAACCTCTGTGAGTTTTAGTGATATTTTCGAGTTCTTTCACCTGAGCAGTGTAAAAATCTCTGCCTGGTTGGGCTTTTAGGGAGAATTATGCTGCACCCAGCATTGAGAGCCATTAATTCTCCATTTTCTCTTGCATCTTTCATTGTCAGGAAATCCATCTGCTGTCCCCATTCCCATGTGGAGGTGACCCAGCTCTCTCTGGGTGTCTTCAAAAGTGATTTTTTGGTGGTTTTTTTTTTTTTTTTTGAGGATTGTACCAAGTCTCTCCTCTGGCAGCAGCCTGGTTCTGCTCCTGCTCTGCTGCCCCATCCCACATGAGGCTTTTCCCCTCTGTCCCAACACTCCTGTAATTTTCCACCTGTGTGTCTCACCCAGAGCTGCCTCTTTGCTCACTTGTTTATGTCCCTGACTTTTCTTGTCTTGGGTTGAAGAGCCAGGTGTCTGCTGAGGAAGGCAGCAGCCTCACCTAAAATGGAAAATGCAAACCCCCTGCTTCTGAATTATTATAATTTTGAAATTAAGTGGCTCTCAGGAATAGATATGGGAGCAGGAATAACAGCTCTTTACTAGGAAAATTAAAAATACAAATGCAATGGTACAAACAAAACCTGCCAGAGTGGGAGCAGGCCCTGGCACGCTGTGGCTCAGGCTGTGGCACAGCCCCATCCCATGGGGGCTCAGCCCTCCTGCAGTGCCAGCTGTGGCTCTGCTGCAGCAGGGATCCTGCACAAGGGGGGAGTTTTCCTCTGCAGCTCCAGGGACCCCTGAGCCTCCTTTGCTCCAGGCTGAGCCCCTTCCCAGCTCCCTCAGTCTCTCCTGGGGCTCCAGACCCTTCCCAGCTCCGTTCCCTGCCCTAAACATGCTCCAGCCCCACCATGTCCCTGTCACCAGGGGCCCAGGACAGGTCTCAGCACTCAAATTGGGGCCTCCCCAGTGGGACACAGGGGGACTTTAGGTTTTGATTCTGCTTTTATTGTCATATTGGTTTCAAAAGTGCCACCAAGCTCTGTGTTTTTTATCCTTCACATCTGACATTGTTGGGATTCAGCCCTGTGCTTACCCAGGGCTGCCAACCCCAAAAGGGTACAAAGACGTGCAGGGTGGGCATGGAGCTGGGCCAGGGCAGCTCAGGCTGGAGATCAGGGCAAGGCTCTTCCCCCAGAGGGTGCTGGCACTGCCCAGGCTGCCCAGGCAATGGGCACGGCCCCGAGGCTGCCACAGCTCCAGGGATGCCCAGGCTGGGCTTGCTGGGGGCTCTGGGCAGGGTTTGGCTTTGGGATTGATCATCCCTGTGGGTCCCTTCCAGCTCAGCACATTCCATGATTGTGTGAGAGTGAGGGATGGGGGAGATGAAGGATGGGGGAGAAATTTGGGCAGCGCTGCAGGGATGGCCAGGGTGGGGCTGTTGGAGGGTCTGGGCAGGGTTTGGGGTGGGACTGGGTGATCCTTGGGGTCCTTCCAGCTCAGAACATTCTGAGATCTTGTGACTTCGCTTTGCCACCACTCCCCAGGTGCAGAGGTTGTGCTGCAGTGCCAGATCAGAAGTTGTCCCCAGATCCTTGCTGGTCCCATGGGGACGGTGGCATCTTCTTGGCAGTGGCCTCTCAAATCCAAACTTTGCACCAGATCTTGTTTCAGCCCCAGAGTTGGCTCTCAGAACCCAAAACCCTTCCCTGAAGTCACAAAGAGCCTTTTCTGCTCACATTTTAGTAGGAAATGTTGTCACTTCCAAAATCTGCTTTGACTCATCCCTTTACACCCCTCTCTCCTGGCATCTTACTACACTCACAGGGAGGTGTTAAGACCAGTTTTGGGCTTCCTTGCCTGTTTTTTTCAGTGTTTTCTCTCAGCTTGGTGCTGTGCAGGAGGCCTGGGCAGGGTGTTAAGTGTGTGTCCCTCAGGGGTGTCTCACTGCTCTGACATCAGCCCGTACCAGCACACAGGGGATGGTTTTCATTGAGGTACCACGCACTATTTTAAGCAGCTTCTAAAAATAAATCCCTGCCCGAGCTGCTGTTGTGGTAGCAATGTTTTATCTCTTAATTGAGGCTGTTTGCTGAGGGTGATTCATAGAAAGGAACTGAGCTTTCCAAGTTTTACCCTGAGGTGAAACAGCCGAGGTGATTTGTTGATTGTAATGCAGGCCTGGCAGCCAGGAGGAATTTTTGGATTTTCTCCACGTTTTTTCTTTTTGCTTTTCCCCTAAGGCTGCAGTGTCACATTAAACTCTGGACAAGCTCTTTCTCCTGGAGGTGTGTGGGAGGTGGCAGAGCACGTTCAGTGCGGGGACAGTGACCCTCAGAGCTCTGCATGTCACATCTAATGAGAGATACTGGCTGAGGGAAGGAATGAGGAATTCCTCTGGGAATTCAAGGGGAGATATAAAACTTGTGTGTGCTCAGAGCTGTGGGGAAGAGGAGCCAGAGGTGGAGGGAGGCATTTCATCACTATCCAGGGAGCAGGAGATGACTCAGCCTTCCCACACTGTCACCTAATTCCTCCTGGGCCCCTCACTGCAAACAGGGCCTGGACGGGCTGGAGAGAGTCCAGGGCAGGGAATGGAGCTGGGAAGGGTCTGGAGCCCCAGGAGGGGCTGAGGGAGCTGGGCAGGGGCTCAGCCTGGAGCAAAGGAGGCTCAGGGGCCCTTGTGGCTCTGCACAGCTCCTGCCAGGAGGGCACAGCCGGGGGGGTCGGGCTGTGCTCCAGGGCACAGGGACAGGAGCAGAGGGAACGGCCTCAGGCTGGGCCAGAGGGAACCTGAGGGTGCCCTCACTGGGGGAACCTGCCCTGTGCCCTCACCTGAGCAAAGGGAAGCTGCCCTGTGCCCTCACTGGTGTCCCCAGGCAAAGGGAAGCAGAAGCTGAGCCCCAGCTGAGGCCCAGTCATTGCCCAGGGGAGGCCACACCAAACTCTGAAGTTGCCAATGAGGTTTTCTCCTCCTCTGAAGCTGCTGAGGGGCAGATTTGGGGCAGTTTTTGTTTTTCACGCGGAGGCAGTGCAGTGTGAGGCAGCGCTGCCACACTGAGTGCCCCAGCTCAGACAAGCACAGCACGTCCTGAGCGGGGAGGGACCCCCAGCCCAACTCCTGTCCCTACCCAGGGCAACCCAACAACCCCACCCTGAGCCCACCAGAGATGGCCACAAGCCCTGGCACTGTGGAGATGTGCCCACATCATTGCAGAGCTGTTAGAGCCGTGGTTATTGGGAATTTGAGACTTTCTGTGCTGCCAGGTGCTGACCCTCAGAGAACACTGCACTGACCTGAGGCTGTGGAGAAGCTTCCAGAATGGAATGACAGAACTGGGATTGTGGGTGTGGAGTTTGGATAGAAGTGTCTGATATCACAGAGTGGGAAACTTAGAGTTTGGGGTTTAGAATAAAGTAATAGATATGGAGCAAGATGGAGGTTTGGGACAGAGGCTGGTCCTTCTCCTTCTCCTTCTCCTTCTCCTTCTCCTTCTCCTTCTCCTTCTCCTTCTCCTTCTCCTTCTCCTTCTCCTTCTCCTTCTCCTTCTCCTTCTCCTTCTCCTTCTCCTTCTCCTTCTCCTTCTCCTTCTCCTTCTCCTTCTCCTTCTCCTTCTCCTTCTCCTCCTTCTCCATGGGTTTGGGTGGTTTTGTGTAATTGGACGAAAAGTCCCCATTGAGGGTCACAGGTGGTTGGTTATTGGGTTGAAAGTGAAAATAATGTAGGTGTCATTTCTTAATTGGACAGTTTATCCCTAAAAGGCCTTGTAGAGAGAGATGGGGCTCCATTTTCAATGTGTGAGAGTGAAGTGCTACAGAACTCAGGGTTTGTGTGACTGTGACAGAGATAAGTGCTAACAAACATCTGAGTCCAAACGAGAAACACCATCTCACACATTTAATCCCAACCTTGGCAAAAAAAAAAAAAAAAAAAAAAAAAAAAAAAAAAAAAGTTAAAACTCAACAGAGAATAACAGGAAAACCACCAAAGGGCTGGAAAGTCTTGTGGTGATGCTCACAAACCCCTGGCAGGATCCTCGGGGTGTCAGAGCGTTGGGTGCTGGTCTGGATGCTGCCACCTCCTCCCCTCCTGGGGTGAAGGTGCCTTTCAGAGGTGGCAGCACACTCCTCCTCCTCCTCCTCCTCCTCCTCCTCCATCAAGTCAACCCCAACTCAACACAAACTGAATCTCACTTATAACAAGGGCATGGGGCATTTTGGGTTTGTCAGGATCCTGGTGTTGGCTGTGGGAACCTGGGATCACAAGAGCTGCTCTGTAAATTTGTTAAGTTCTGAACTGGAAAGGACCAGAGGGTCATTTTTGGGCTGATTTGGAGGAGATTTGCTGTGCATTTCAGGAATTGCTGCCTCAAAGGCAGCAAAAACAGCTAAAAAGAAAGAGAATTGTTACCAAGGCAAAAGGGTGCCAGAGGCTTAGGCTGAGAACAGGGGAATTGGTTTTGTTTACAGGGGTCAGGCTCTTTAAAATGCTGTTTCCTTCATTCATCTTCATTAAGGAAATGACACTCAGAGCGAAAATGAAACACCCCAGGGAAATAAAATGCCTCCAAGTGTGGAGGAGATCTGCCCAGAGCTACAGAGCATTTTGGATGAGTTTATTCACTGCATTGCCTCGTGGGGAAGGGAACCAGACCGTTCCCATCTCTGGAGGTACCCCAGGCCAGGCTGGACAGGGCTGGGAGCACCTGGTATGGTAGGAGGTGTCCCTCCATGGCAGGGGTGGGATGGGGTGGGACTGAAGGTCCCTTTCACCCCAAACCATTCCAGGATTCTGGGATTCAATAATTTAATGATTCAATAATTCACTGATTCCATGATTCAATAATACAGTGATTCGATTATTCAATGATTCAATAATTCAGTGATTCTGTGAGTCTATAATTCTGTGATTCTATGTATCAGCAATTCAATATTCAATGAACAATTGAATATTTAAGATATTCAATATTCAATTGAATACTGAATATAATAACAAGAGCTCATATTTAATAATTGAATATTGAATGCTACATTCAATTGACAATTGAATATAATAATAACTCAATTATTCAATAATTGAATAATTCAGTGATTCCACGATTCCGTGATTCAATGAATAATTGAATATTAAATATATTCAATATTGAATTGACAATTGAATATAATAATAACTCAATTATTCAATAATTGAATAATTCAGTGATTCCACGATTCCATGATTCTATAATTCAGTGATTCTATGATTCAATGATTCAATCATTCAATATTCAATGAATAATTGAATATTAAATATATTCAGTATTGAATTGAACATTGAATATAATAATAACTCAATTATTCAATGATTGAATAATTCAGTGATTCCATGATTCCATATTTCCATGACTGTATAATCCTGCAGAGCAGGCAGGAGATTTAAGCCTGTGAAGAACTGGGGAAAGCCCCGTTGTTGCTGCAATAATGAATGAGCTCCATTGAGCTCGGTGGGACCCTGGGGACATCAATGGTGACATCTGTGCCCCGGGCACTGCTGGGCTGGGGACGGGACGGGGGAAGCCCCGCTGGCAGAGCGCTGATCCCACATAATCACCCCATTCTCCTGGGAGAGGAGCCTTCCTCGGATGGGAGCCGGGCTGTGCAGGAAGAAATGGGAATAAATGGGAATAAACAGCCTGCCAGGGAGAAAGGCCCTCATTGAGCATTGTGCTGGGAGCTTCCTCCTGCTCCTGCAGCTCAGCAGAATATCTGTGGGGCCCACAGGCTTCCAGGGAGGGTTCTCTGAGCTGCTCCTGGGGGCTGCCCTGGCCCTGAGGGCCTCCCAAAATCAGTAATTCAATGATTCAATAATTCAGTGATTCCATGATTCCGTGAGTCTATAATTCTGTGATTTTATGATTCAGTAATTCAATATTCAATGAATAATTGAATAGGAAATATATTTAATATTCAATTGAAGATTGAATATATTCAATTGAATATTGAATATAATAATAACAACTCAATTATTCAATGATTTAATAATTCAGTGATTCCATAATTCTGTGATTCTGTAATTCTATGATTCAATGATTTAATAATTCAATAATTCAGTGATTCCATGAGTCTATAATTCTGTAATTCTGTGATTCAATATTCAATGAATAATTGACTATGAAATATACTCATGATTAAATTGAATATTGAATATATTCAAATACAGTTGAACATTGAATATAATAATAATAACTCATATTTAATAATTGAATATTTAATAGGGTATTCAATTGAATATTGAATATAATAATAACAACTAAATTATTCAATGATTGAATAATTCAGTGATTCCATGATTCCGTGATTCTATGATTCAATAATTCTATGATTCAATGATTGAAGAATTCAGTGATTCCATGACTCAAATGATTCCATGATTCCATAATTCCATGATTCTGTAATTCTATGATTCTATGATTCAATGATTCAATAATTCAGTGATTCCGTGACTCCACTATTCCATAATTCTGTGATTCTGTGATTCTGTTATTCTATGGTTAAATAATTCAATATTCAATGAATAACTGAATATTAAATATATTCAATATTCAATTGAATATTGAATACAATAATAACAGCTCAAATTTAATAATTGAATATGGAATACAATATTCAATTGAATATTGAATATAATAATAACAACTCAATTATTCATTGATTGAATACTGTATTCAATGATTGATTATTGTATTTGTGGGGTTCCCAGACAAAGGAAGGAGTGACGAATCTGACTCCATATTCTTAGAATGATTTCTTATTTTATGATACTATATTATATTAAAGAATACTATACTGAACTATACTAAAGAATACAGAAAGGACACTTACAGAAGTCTAAAAAGATAATAATGAAAACTCGTGACTCTCTCCACAGTCCTGACACAGCTTGGCCTTGATTGGCCAAAGAGTGAAAACAACTCACAGCAGAATCCAATGGAACAATCACCTGTGGATAAACAATCTCCAAACACATTCCACATGAGCACTACACAGGAGAAGCAAATGAAATAAGAATTGTTTTCCTTTTTCTCTGAGGCTTCTCAGCTTCCCAGGAGAAAAATCCTGGGTGAAGGGATTTTTCCAGAGAATGTGAGTGTCACACGTGATCTCTGCTGGATCTGCTGGGCAGACGGAGCTGCCACCAGCTCTGCTCCCTCCCAGCTTCCCAAATGCTGGCCCAGCCCTGCAGAGCCGCAGGGAGCCAGACCAGGCTGCACAAAGGGCAGCCCAACTCCCCAGATCCTCAGCTGGGTGAAAATCCCAGCAGCTCTTCCAGGGATGGGAAACAATGAGGGGAAAATGAGCAGAGAAGTGTCTTAGGTTGGAAGATGTGTCTGGGGATGTGTCTTTTATTCGGTTCCCACCTGTCAGAGCTGGGGCAGTTCTCTGCTATTCTTGGGGCAGTTTTCTTGATCTCTCCCACAGCCAATCCTCCCTCCAGGAGATCTCTGCTCTCCATGGCCACTGAGTGTCCCTGGGGAGCTCCCAGTGGGGCTGGGGGTGCTCTGGGGCTGGGCTTTGTGTGCTGTGGTCTCAGAGCCAGGGCTGCCCAAGGGAGGGATTGTCCTGCTCTGCTCTGGGCTGGGCTGGCCTCTCTCCAGTGCTTGGGGAACTTTGTGGTGTAAGAAGGATCTAAAGGTGTTTAGAAAGTGTCCAAAGGTGGGACAAGGGAATGGGGAAGGGTCTGGAGCAGCTGAGGGCTCTTGGTGTGTGCAGCTGGAGCAGGGCACACTGAGGGCAGAGCTCAGGGATCTGCAGCTCCTCCCCAGGGGCAGCTCCCATCTCTGCTCTGGGGCAGGGACAGCAGCCAGGGCACGGCTGGGGCTGGGCCAGGGCAGCTCAGGCTGGAGATCAGGGCAAGGCTCTTCCCCCAGAGGGTGCTGGCACTGCCCAGGCTGCCCAGGCAATGGGCACGGCCCCGAGGCTGCCACAGCTCCAGGGATGCCCAGGCTGGGCTGGCTGGGGGCTCTGGGCAGGGTTTGGCTTTGGGATTGATCATCCCTGTGGGTCCCTTCCAGCTCAGCACATTCCATGGTTGTGTGAGAGTGAGGGATGGGGGAGATGAAGGATGGGGGAGAAATTTGGGCAGCGCTGCAGGCATGGCCAGGGTGGGGTTGGTGGGGGGTCCAGGAGCTGGAATAGATCATCCACCATTTACAAATATAATTTAAAAAATCTTGGTGTTCCAGAACAAAAAATACAAATTTTGCCATTGGCAGCCAGCCATATGTGGCTACAGGAATATCAAATTCTTTGAAAAGAATAGAAATATTTCTGTGTATTATTATGGGGGTTTTTTTTGGTTTCTTTTTGGTTTTTTTTTATTAGACCTTCACCACTGTGGGCTCTCCATGACCAGAGAAAATTGTGCTGGTTTCTGGTTTCTGACCATTGCTGCTTATCCAAACCCATCCTGGAGTGTCACAGTTGGCCTGTGCACACCACAGCCCCAGCTGCTGCCTGAGGCTTTGTGTGAGAGGCAGAGAAATGTGACTGAAAAGGAGCAGGTTTCCAAAAATTCCCCATGCTTTGCTTTGTGCAAGGCAGGATGTGTTTTTAGTACCCCAAGCAGATCTCCAGCAGCAATTGTAGGTGAATTATAACAAGAATTTCTGGGTTTAGGGAGGACCCACAGAGATCTGTCCCTGGGCTTTGGGAGTTGGGGTATTTCTCCTTGAAGAGCAAAACCAACATTAAAAACATCTGGGATTGAATTTTAGTAGTCTGGGCAGTGAAACCAGACAAAAAAAGCATCAAAAAAAGGGAACAGAATCTTAGCAGAGAAGGAATCGATCACCAAAACCTCCTCAGTGAGAGCTGCTGCTTCTGCCACTGTTTGCAATCTTTAAATCAAGACTGTTTTCTATTTTTATGTGAGAAATTGAAGCTTAAAGATGAGCCAGGTGCAGAAATGCCTGGGGGGTTCTGCAGCCTGGGTTTAGCAGGTCAGGCTTAGTCAGGCCTGTGCTGGGCGCTGGGCTCGGTGTCTGGGTGTCTCTGAGGACCCTGCAGGGTTGTGGCAGCGCTTTTTGAACCACCAATTTTTTCATGTTCCTGGAAATGCTGATTCTAAAAAACCAGCAGAGTTTTTGGCTGAAATCTGCAGTAAAGCTTTTTGGGTGAAATTCCCTGTCTGCAGTGCCCCATAAATAGGAGCAGCAGTGTTATCCAGATAAAACCAGTGTTATCTCTTAGTCTGGGGCTGAGAGGAATTCCCAGGATAAATGCTGGGCTAATTTCACTCCAGTTCATCACTGGTGGTGACTTTGAGGAGCTTAATGAGGCTCCTGCTCAACTCACAAAACAAAAGCTGAGACCCGCAGGGGCTCCATGGGTTATTCTGCCCCTGGGCAAACAAGCAACTTCTTGTGCCATGATCCTTTAAAATTTAATGCATTTTGGGGGATTCATTTTACAGTTCTGAGCGCCTTCCCTTAAACTCCAGGTGTGGGTGTAAGACTGACACATCTGCTGGGAGAAGGAATGGGATCTTTCAAACTGACTTTTAGGAGAGAAAATAAAAACCAAACCCAAAAGCAACCAAAAACCCATGAAAAATAAAGGCACTGTAATCTCACAGGATGGTTTGGGCTGGAAGGGACTTGAAGACCATGGGCAGGGACACCTTCCAGGACCAGCTCATGTTGGGCATTCCTCTGGTTTTGGGTGTGAGATCAGCGTTCTGCTCATCTTCCCAAGCATCCTCCCTGTGCCACCAGAGCAGTGGATGAGCTCAGAAGGCTCAGAGAGGAAAATCTTACAAAGCTTTTGGAAAGCCAAGGCTGTAATTTCAGTGAGCTCTTCCACCGTGACCCAACCGCTTGGGTTCCCCCAGCCGTGCCCCCATGGGTGTGGGCTGAGCAGCTCAGGAGGGCTCTGGGGTTTCCTGCAGCCCCAGGAATGATTCAGCACCTTGCAGGCAGCTCAGGTTGGGCTGGTTTGAGGTGTGGGAGCACCATTCTTGCAGCACCCCTTCCTGCAGCTCAGCCCCACATCCCTGCTGCGGGTGATGCAGCAGCGCACGGAGCTGCTGCTGCCTGCAGCAGGTTTGCACCAGGGAAGCTCCTGGGTGGAGATCCCGAGGGGCTGGAGCACTCCTGAGGGAACCTGAGCACTCCTGGGGGAATCTGAGCCACCCTCAAGCTGTGCTCTGTGCAGGGTTTCCGAGCCCTGGGGCGCTGACAGAGGTGTGGAACCACATCCTGCCCATGCTCGGAGCCTCCCCGTGAGGAGAGAGTGACTGAGCTTGCAGAGCTCAGAGGAGAGCCAGGAGCCTCCTGCTCTTTCACACCATCATCCCAGGGCAGCTTTGCTCCTCTGCCCCTCGTTTTCCCACCCTGCCACTGGCTGGTCACTACTTGGTCACCTGTTGGTCACTGGTTAGTTACTGGTTGGTCATTGGTTGGTCACTGCTTGGTCACTGGTGGGTCACCTGTTGGTCGGTGGTTAGTCAGTGGTTGGTCACCTGTTGGTCATTAATTGGTCATTGGTTGGTCACTGATTGGTCAGTGGTTGGTTTTGGTTGATCACTGATTGGTCACCAGTTGGTCACTGGTTGGTTATTGATTGGCCACTGGCTGGTCAATGGTTGGTCACTGGCAGGTCACTGGATGGTCACTGGTTGGTCACTGGTGGGTCACCTGTTGGTCGGTGGTTAGTCAGTGGTTGGTCACCTGTTTGTCATTAATTGGTCACTGGTTGGTCAACGGTTGGTCATTGGCAGGTCACTGGATGGTCACTGGTTGGTCAATGGTTGGTCACTGGCAGGTCACTGGATGGTCACTGGTTGGTCAATGGTTGGTCACTGGCAGGTCACTGGTTGGTCACTGGATGGTCACTGGTTGGTCTCCAGTTTGTCACTGATTGGTGACTGGTTGGTCAGTTGTTGGTCAGTGGTTGGTCA
Organism: Zonotrichia leucophrys gambelii; assembly: GCF_028769735.1. Lineage (NCBI taxonomy): Eukaryota > Metazoa > Chordata > Aves > Passeriformes > Passerellidae > Zonotrichia > Zonotrichia leucophrys. The sequence continues at coordinate 5,801,858 of NC_088192.1, read as the reverse complement.
CTGGCTGGTCACTGGTTCATCAGTGATTGGTCAGTGGACGGTTACCGGTTTGTCGGTGGTTGGTCACTAGTCATCTGTTGGTCACTGGTTGGTCTCTGGCTAGTCACTGGTTAGTCGTTGGTTGGTCACCGGTTGGCCACTGGTTGATCGTTGGTTGATCTCCAGTTAGTCACTGGTTGGTCACTGGTTGGCCACTTGTTGGTCACTGGCTGGTCATTGGTTGGTCACCGGTTGGTCATTTGTCAATCACTGGTCAATCACTGGTTAGTCACTGGTTGATCACTGCTTGGTTCAGTGACTCGCCCTGGGCACAACCCCAGTGTTCCTGCCCTGCCCAAGGCTGGCACTGCCCAGGGTCCCTCTCACTGTGCCCGCTGCTCTGTCTGAAGCCCTGAGCTCTTCTCCAGCCCCCCTGCCCTGCCCTGTCCTGCCCTGGGCTCTCTCTCAGGGCCTTCATCCCACCCCTCCCTGAGCCTGTCCCCGCTGCTGTGTCCCCGCTGTGACAGAAATGTCTCTGCAGGCACCAGAACCCTCAGCTCCGTGCAGAAGCCCAGACCTGAGCTCTGCTCTGTGCCTGTCAGGGCCTGCAGCCGTCCTTTATTTGATGCTCAGGCATCAAGCAGGAATGCTGGCCCCTGGAGAGGGTTTGTTTTTTGTGCTTTTAATTAATTTTTTACCTTTCCTAAAGAGGCTGGAGGCAATTTCAGACTTGCCTCCTGTCCAAACGTTGCTTTGCCCATGGAGGGAGAGGCAGAGGTCTCGTTCCAGCACTGGCTGCTTGTCCACAGGGTGGATTTAACAGGGAATTGTCCCTCCCTGACCCAAACCCAAATTTTTTGGGATTACTGAGGGGTCCCTGTGCTCAGGGCTGGTTTGCAGCAGCCCCTTGAGGAAGGAGTCACTGTTAAAGGTTCAGGGCTGTGCTTGGTAAATGGTATTTGGGGAAAAAAAATATTGTTCTGCTGTGAGATACACCAGGAAAAGAATTGGGAATCCAGCTGTGAGGGTTCCTGGATTTCATCAAGGAATCTGAACAAAAATCCAAAAACTCCTTGTGGCATTTCTCACACTGACCCAGCACAGTCAGAGGGGGCTGAGGATACCCTTTGCCAGCAGCTGATGGGTTTAAGTGTTTTAATTTGATTTAATTATTTATTTATTTGAAGCAGCCACTTAATCTCAAATTCAGGTGTGTGGCTGCTTGTGACCTTTGAAGAATTTCTTGCTTGCATTGAAATAATGGGGTTTTTTTTGTGATCTCTCAGCTGTTCCATCAGAGATTTCATCCCAGGGAGGGTTTTTGAAGCATTCTTCTCCTCAGGGCTCTGCAGAGCAGGAGGATTTTTGGATCAGTAGCTGAGTACATGAGTAATTTCTGGCTCTGGGTGCTCTGCAAATCTCAGATCTGTTTTTTTAATTTCTTAGAAAAAGGTAACACGCATTTAAGTAAATAAAACAGGTTGGATGTGTTAAGGAAAATATTCGTCTGTTTTTTCTTGACAAACACATTTAAATTCTTTTAAAAATACCCCCCAAATGAACATTTTGAAGCCTGTTTTTTATTAAGTCCTGTGCTAAACTGAAAGAATGCCAGATTGCCTGCATGTCTATCCACAGGAATACCACTGTCTTTGCTAGGGATGGCTTAAAAAATACATTTATTTGCCTCAAAATCTTTAATATTTGACCTGCAGATCATTTCCTTGATGCCATTCCAGCTTTGAGCCGTGATGAGCTCAGCTGCGAAGTGCTAGGAGGTGTTTTTAAGGTATTTTTGGTCACCAGTGTGAGCTGGTTTCTACTTAAACAGAAGCTCACACTTTATCTCGTTAGAGTCATGATAACAAATGTGCACAGCTCTGGCTGATCATTGGGAATGAATTCCCTGAGTCTGGCAGGGTTAGAAAAGGGGATTTTGTGTCACTGAATGGTCTCATTTTCCCAGTCTGCATGGAGGAGGGATTTGGCTCCCGGTTTGGGTTTGTTGGGATGATTTATCCAGGCCCTGGATGGGACCCAGCAGGTACAGCTGGAATATTGCCAGGAGGCACAGAGTGCACCTGGGACTGCTTTCCTTTGGATTCAGGGCAGGTTATGGAACAGAACTTTGGACCTCAGTGGTGACTCTGGGGGTCACCTCTCTATTCACCATCTGCAGGTGCCTTCAGCAGTAAATATGAACAACAAAAGGCCCCAAATTGAGTTGTTTCTCATGAATTAAAGTTCTGGAGTATTCTGCCCGGGGAGGTGGTGGAGTCACCATCCCTGGGGGTGTTCAACAAAGCCTGGATGTGGCACTGGGTGCCAAGGTTCAGTTGAGGTGTTGGGGCCGGGTTGGACTTGATGAGCTTGAAGGTCTCTTCCAACCCAGTGGTTCTGGGAATTCTGGGAATTCTGGGAATCTGGGAATCCTGTGGCTGCCCCAACCCTGGAATGTCCCAGACCAGGTTGGAAACAACCTGGGGGAGTGGAAGGTGGATGAGCTTTAAGGTCCCCCCAGCCCAAACCATTCCATGGTTCCATGAATCCATGCCCAAGTAAAAATCCAGCAGGTGGATGCTGCAAACTCAAACCTTCCACATGAGCTCCTCCCTTGGTCTGTGGCCCCAAATGAAGATCCCTGTTCCCATAGAGTGGGGATGGGGTGAGGCTGGGGTGAATCCTCCTGCTCATCCTTCACCCAATACCCCTGGGAGCTGTTGGGGTGATCTCCCTTGTGTGGCTTTGTCCTCCCGGCTGCATCCTGTTCCTATTTGGAGCCCTCAAACCTTTACAGGCATAAAGGGAAGGAAAATGTCAGGAAGTGGCACTGTCTGAAGAAATGGAGCAAGGAAAAGGCAGCACCAGAATTCTTGGGTTTTAAACTGGCATTTAAATCTTGGAATGGGTGTTCCACCCCAGGCAGGAGCCTCCACGTTCTTACTTTGATATAGAATTGTTCAATTAATGATTATTTGTCCTGCAGCTTTGCTGGACTCAGATTTGTCCCACCAAAGCTGAGCTCTTCCCCATCCAAATCCACCTCAGGTGTCCCAAAGAGCCACCCCAATCCACTGGAAGCAGAAGATGCTGGAAGAAATACTTGTCCTGGCTGGATCCCTGTGTAGGAGTCAGGAATTCCTGAGGGATGCAATGGGATTGAAAGGGTGGAGACTCGCTGGAGTGGAGGAGATCATGTCTGGGGTTCTGAGCACGTGGAAAATCCTGCTCTGGGTTTTGTCCCATGCCCCCAGCCAGCGCTGGTGCCGTGGATTCCTGAGGAACAGGTTTATGAGGGGAAAAACCAGAAGAGAGGGACACGCAGCCAATGGGGTCCCTACATAAATATTTGCCTTCATCTACAAGAAAGATCTGTTAAGAAGAGGCCAATCACCTGGAAATGACCCAAAACACGTTCTGCTGCTCGTTAAGCCCTGCCTGTTTCCCTGGCACAAGGTGTATTTTTGTATGAGCAGACAAGGCAGGTCTGTGAGCCTGTGATGACAAGGGAGCAAACGCTGCCCAGACTTGACTCTGCCCTCCCTGCAAAGCTCCCAACATTCCCTCCAAACTCAGTCATGCTTTCTCTCCCTTTCCGTTAAACAAACGCATATCTTGATTTCGAGTTATTTGTGCTCTCTGTGGGCACTCCAGAGCTCCAAAACAGGAGGTTTTCTCCCCTGGATCTGGTGTGGGGAACATCAGGATTTTTCAGGGGGGACAGGAAAATTCACACCCTTCCAAGCTGTCTGAAATTGGGATCTGTCTAGAATTGCCTAGAATTGGGATTTGGCTTGGAATTTTTAACCAGAATTGCCCATGGAGGTGTGTGTGTTTGTGCACAGACAATTTCAGGATAAAAATACAGATATATAAATATATGTCTGTACAGATATTTATAATTTTTAACCAGAATTGCCCATGGAGGTGTGTGTGTGTGCACAGACAACTGCAGGATAAAAATATAGAAATATAAATAAATAAATACATATATAAATAAATATATGCAGCAATATATATATGCATATAGATAAAGAAATATATACAAGATATAAATAAAAATAAATATATCTATGTAAAATATAATATCTATATTAAAATCTAGACATATAAATAAATATATAAAAATAAATATATAAAATAATATATATCTATACATATAGATAAATAAATAAATAAATATATAAATATATACAGTAATATGTATAAATATATATTTTTATGTAAAAATAAATATATACAAGATATAAATAGTCACACTATCCTTTGGAAATGAGGGGTTGAGTAAGGAAAAGCTCCACCTTGTGCAGCTGGCTCTGCATTCCCTGGTGAATCCCTTTCCAGCAGCTCCACCTTGCCTAGGAAAATATTTACGTGGAGAAAAGCTGTGTTAATTAACCCAACCTCGGAGTGGGAGCACAGCAGAGGCTTTGTGGGGCTGAGGGTGGCACTGGGGACAGTCAGGGACTTGCTCACGGTGTCACATTCACATTTCTGGGTTTGTCACCGTTTCTGTTATGTGACAAAATGTAAATGAATGTCAGAATCGAGGCTCTGGAAAAGAGAGATTTCCAGCTTGGAGCAAGGATTAGAAACTCTGGGTTTGCCTGTAGGAAATAAAATGGATTATTTATCTCTATTTCTGCCTTTCATTGAGAGTAGGGAAAAGTCCCATTGCCTTTGGTCCTGAATCAGCTGGGAAAGTTTCCTTGTTGAATTTCCACTGAGATTCCAATTATTTTTTCATTTCAACAGAAATCTTTCACCATCTCCTCTGTATATTTAATTAAAAGAGATCCAAACTGGCACAACACAACACTGTGTGTTCCTGCTGTGTCCACAAAGTGGAAAATCTGATTTGTTTTGATTTTCACACTTTCACAGGTGCAGGAATTCCCAAACAAAAAAATTCCCAAGGAAAAATGCTTTTGCACCATCCTAATGGAGGAAATTTATAATATATATGTATTTTTACAGTACCTTCCATTCTTTAGAGCACTGAGAAACTTGGTTAACACAAAGTTGGAATTCCAAAGCTGGAATTCTGTCCATGAGGAGAGGGCACCCTTGTGTGGTGCTGCAGGCAGCAGGAAAAGGGAAAATTCCTGCTCCTCCCTCCTGCATCCAAAGCAAACTGGCAGCTTTTTGTGATATCAGCTGGAAGGAAGGATCCCTTCAGTGGGGCTGAACAATAATCTCAGAGCTGGTTTTAATTCCATTCTGTTTAAGTCTTATTGCACTTTGCTTAATTGCCTCTGCTTTGTCGTTAACGAGACAAAGAGCAGTTTGTGTAAGGGAAAAATTGTCGAGCAGCAGAGCTGGAATTTGCATGTTAAAAGTTTCCTTTTTTTATTGTTTTCATTGCCTTCCAATCCCTCGTTTGGTTTGCTTTTGTTCAGTCCTACAAGGCTGCTGTGCCTGCAGGTGACATCACCAGCCTGGCTGTGTCCTGCCAGGGCATCCTTAGGGAAAACTCCTCTGGATCATGCCCAGGAAGGCTCTGCATGGGCAGGACCAGCCCTGCTCACACGTGGATGGGGCAGAATCTCCCTGCCCCAGCCCTCCAGCAGCCTGGGCCCTTCTGCAAGCTGCCAAAAGGGTCCCTCTCTCAGGATATTTGCAAAACATACAAAAATTCCTCATTTTTTCCCATTTTTTCCCATTTATTCCTCATTTTTTCCCATTTGTTCCCATTTCTTCTTCTTTTTTTTCCCATTTTTTCCATGGATTTGCTCCAGCTCCCGCAGCAAGCAACGGTCAAGAAAGCAGGGACTGAGACAAACAATGCAACCCATGGCAGTTCTTGGGTGTTTTTTGCTGGGCTTTTTGAGGTTTTTTTTCCCAATTAATTTCTTTAGTGAATCCTGAGGGGAATGCTACTCTCAGGAAGCCCTGGAATGCCAAATAAAGGAAAGGAAATGACATTAATTCAGCTGTAGGAAACTTGGGAAAAGCTGCTCCTCCCTGGTGTTCCCCCGCTGTGGAGAGCCAGCAAAGGCTGAGTTACTAGGAGCTGAAAAGGGCACATTTGCAACTTTACTGCAGAGCTTTTCCAGTGTCCTTGTTGGAACAAACTTCCAGGGAAGCAGTGGAATCTCATCCCTGGAAGTGCTCAGAAAACAAGCAGCCATGGGCTTTGGTGTCTTGGTTTTGAAAGCCAGGAGTCTGCTAAGGAAGGCAGGAACCTCCCCTGAAATAGAAAATTTAAACTTTCCCACTCCTCTGAATTGCTATAAATTTTAAATTAAGGGGCTCTCAGGCAAAAAATATGGGAGCAGGAATAACAGTTCTTTACTAGGGAAGAAAATAAAAGGATAAAATAAACAATGCAGTGAACTAAACCAACACTGCCAGAGTCAGAACCCAAGCTGACACCCTGTGGGTCAGGCTGTTGGCAGCAGTCCCATTGGAATTGTGGCTCAGCCCTCCTGCAGTGTCAGGGCTGGTTCTGCTGGAGCAGGGATCCTGGAGAAAGGTGCAGTCTCTGCCTCTGAAGATCCAGGGGCAGAGGCAGCTGCTGTTCCTCTGGGCAATCCAGTGCAGAAGCCGTGCTGGTGTTCCAGAATCTCCAGATTCTATCCGGGTAGGAATGCTTGGCTCCTCCCTCTGGGCTCCCATCTCCCAATGGGATGCTGTAGTTCTTATCAGCCATGCAGGGACATTCCATTGCTGTTATCAGCAGGTGTCTCCCCAGTTGTGGAAGAGATAAGGAAAACTGTCCACTGAACAGAAGACAGCTGCCATCCAGGACATTTGGGAACATGGTGGGATTGGGTGGAAGGCTAGACTTATCCTGAAGAGCTTTTCCAGTATTAATAATTTGGTGTTTCTGTGGAAATCCTGCAGGAGTTACATGGGCTGGTGTGAGGTCTGGATCCTGGGTGGTCAGATCCGTGTGGATAAAGCATTGGGGAATATTTTGGGAATGGGGATTAACTTGTTATTGCCACAGCCAGGAGGTCCCTGCTGCTGCCTCCTGGCTGTCCTCAGCTCTGCTTTGGGGGATCATTCACTGGCCATCCCTCCGGTGTGGCTGCAGCCCTCCTGCTGCTCCAAGAATTGTTCTCCTGGATTCCAGGGGAGAGGAGGTTCCAAATTGGTCCCTCATGGACAGCTCAGCCCAGGTGCGTGAGCAGCAGCTGCACCTGGGGCTGGCTGGGCTTCATTCAGGGCAGAGGAGATCAGAGAAGGGCTGGGACAAAGCTGGGGGGCTGCTTGAGCTCTGCTTCCCTCTCTGAGGGCTGGAATACAGGTTGGATATTAGGAAGAAGTTTTTCACAGAAAGGGTGACAAAGTTCTGGAATGTTCTGCCTGGGGAGGTGGTGGAGTCACCATTCCTGGGTGTGTTTAACAAAGCCTGGATGTGGCACTGGGTGCCAGGGTTGAGTTGAGGTGTTGGGGCTGGCTACGACTCGATGATCTTGAAGGTCTTTTCCAACCCAGTGATTCTGGGAATTCTGGGAATCTCTGCTGGGTTCCTGTGCTGGGGGTTTGGGATCTCAGCTCCTGTTGGAGCTGGGATTTGTGCTGGGCTTGAAGGATGAGCCAGGCTCTGGCACATTCCAGTGTCTGCTTCAGGAGCTGGGCTCTCTCTGTCTCGCTGCAGCTCCCAAACCAGGCTGGCTCCAGGGGAAAATGGTCATGTCTGGGAGCCCTGTTCATCCCAGCACTGCTTTCAGACTCCTCCTAAGTGCAGCCCAGGCTCAGACCACTGAGTGGGTGTCTGCAAGCTGCCCTCTGCTCTCCTTCTGAACTTGGCAGCCTGAGCTCTGCTGGGGTTCATCCGTCCTGGCTCAGCTTCCCTTGGAGCTTTTCCCTCTGCTCCGTGCCAAGGCTGGAGCTCAGCTGGAGCAGGAGGAGCCACAGGAGCTGTGCCTGGTGTGGCAGGAGCAGCAGGGCAGCAAGTGCAGTGAACTAAACCAACTCTGCCAGAGTCAGAACCCAAGCTGACACCCTGTGGGTCAGGCTGTTGGCAGCAGTCCCATTGGAATTGTGGCTCAGCCCTCCTGCAGTGTCAGGGCTGGTTCTGCTGGAGCAGGGATCCTGGAGAAAGGTGCAGTCTCTGCCTCTGAAGATCCAGGGGCAGAGGCAGCTGCTGTTCCTCTGGGCAATCCAGTGCAGAAGCCGTGCTGGTGTTCCAGAATCTCCAGATTACATCTGGAGATATAATAATGCTCTGCCCACCAGGGCAGTGCCTGGTGTGGGGTCATCCTCCACCCTCAGTTGCAGAGCTGCTGGGGCTGCTTCAGCTCCAGGAAATGAAGGAGCAGGATCAGTTTCCTGAACTGAATTCCTGAATGGAAGGAGCTCCCACCATCTCAGGGGCTGGAGTTTGGGTGTGCCCTCTGCACAAGGGTGAGATTCACCTTGGAGCAAGATCCAGCTTTCCAAAATGGGAAATAATCTTAGAAAAAACTCTTCCTGTACCTGCCTTGGTGTGGTGTTGGAGATGTGGGCCTCCATGGGCTGTGTGGGCATCCATGGGCTGTTGGATTTTGGAAGTGGCACATGGAGAAGGAAACAGGGAGTGTGGAGCCAGTCCTGACTCCATGGGAATGGCCAGATTTTGTGTGTGAATCCAAGGACTGGTGTGTGTGAATCCATGGATTGGTGTGTGAATGCGTGCATTGGTGTGTGAATCTGTGGATTGGTGTGTGTGAATCCACAGATTAGTGTGTGAGTGCGTGGATTGGTGTGTGCATCCGTGGATTGGTGTGTGTGAATACACAATCCGTGCATCCGTGGACTGATGTGTGAATCCATGGATTTCTTGTGTCCTTGGAAGACAATCCAGGCAGCATCCAAGGAGAGGCTCATCCAGGGAGGGTCAGGGTGAGCTGTCCCCAGTGACCCCCCCAGGCTCCTGGCCATGGAATCAGAGCTTTGGGATCAATTCCTTCCCACTGCAATCCTGCGGTTGAGCAGGAATCACAAACTCCCTCTCAACTCCGGTTTTCCCTTCCTTCTATTATTTTTCCCCCACTCCTGTGGTTTGAAGGGATGCAGAAACATTCTGGGAGGTTTCTCAACCCCTGCATTCAACCAGGAGTCTCTGCAGGGGAGCACAATTTCAGGGAAAGGCCATTCCTGCCTTCCCTGTGCTCAGGGCTCGTGGCCTCAGATGGAATCACTGCTCACCACGAGATCCCTCCCCATCCTAGGACTGGCACCTGGAGTGGAGTGGTCAGTCCTGGGGAATTCGGAAGGAACCATTAGGCAGGAATGGTGTAAAAATACTAAATAGTGACTTTTGAATAGTGAGAAGGGAGAGCAGCAGGGATTTGCACAATCCCATGATGGAGATGAGCTGGGAATGCTCAGAATTCAGCACTGGTCCTCAAGGGTCATCTTGAATGTCTCTAAAAAAGTTGATTTTCTTGAATTTTGCTTGCAAGAAAACAGGATCAGTGTCCTTATAAATGTGAGAAACCCCTGAGAATCCCTCTGGCATGAGGGAGTGTGCTGGCACTGGGAACACATTTCCAGGGAAAGGCCATTCCTGCCTTCCCTGTGCTCAGGGCTCGTGGCCTCAGATGGAATCACTGCTCACCACGAGCTGCCTCCCCATCCTGGGACTGCCACCTGGAGTGGTCAGTCCTGGGGAATTCTGAAGGAATCATTAGGCAGGAATGGTGTAAAAATATTAAATAGTAACTTTTAAATAGTGAGAAAGGATAGCAGGGATTTGCACAATCCCATGAAGGAGATGAGCTGCAAATGCTCAGAATTCCTCACAGGCACTGGATCTCCAGGGTCATCGTGAATGTCTCTAAAAATTGATTTTCTTGAATTTGCTCACAACAAAACAGGATCAGTGTCCTTATAAATGTGAGAAACCCCTGAGAAGCCCTCTGGAACAAGGGAGTGCCCTCAGGGGCAGGAGCCAGGCTGCAAATCCCACTTTTAGTGATGGAAATGGAACAGCAGGAGCTGAGAGGGAGCTGGGGCTGCCTGGAGGCTGAGCCAGAGCCCTGTCCTGGCTGGGCAGAGCCGAGTGCTGCTCCAAGGAATTCATGGCAGTGCTGATGCTTTGCTCCATCCCTGCCCTTCTGTGGCTGCTGCTCCTCAGGGCTTGCTGCTTTTTTTTCTTCCTCCCCCCACTTCTAGTTTTGATGGTGATATTTCTGGGAATATTTAGCTCTCAAACATGCAGATTTTGCAATAATTTCTCTGTTGTGACTCAAATGCTTTTCTGGAAAGCCTCTTTGAAGTGATGAAATTCTCTAGATTAACCCTTTGCCTTGAATAAATGCAGAGTTGGGTTCGTTCATGTTTTCCTCAGGGCCCTTCTCTGCCTGGAAAGGTGGGAGGGAAAACTGCAGAAACCCTGTGGGATAAAAATAAAAAGTGAATAAGCACAAACTTTTAATCCTGGATTTTTTTAATGAGCAGAGAAAGTCTCCTGGCTGCCTCTGCATCTGTTTCCAGTTAAGAGGATCCCTCTTTATCTCTGTGGGTCTCTCCCTTCCCCAGGCCCTCAGTGCTGAGTCACAGCCCAGCTGTGGAACAGGGAAGTGTCCCCATCTGGAAATGGGGACTCACTCAGAGATGAACTTGCCCAGTTTCACACAGGAAATGTGTAACCAAAGTGGGAACTGAACCCAAATCTCTCCGGTTTAGCCCTGGGTTTTCTTCTCCCCTCAGTGATCCACGGCAGCTCAGCAGATGTTGCTCAAGTCTGAGGGTCCAAACATGTGAATTCCAGAATCCTGGAATGGTTTGGTGGTTAAAATCCCATCCCATCCTACCCCTACCATGGCAGGGACACCTCCTACTCTCCCAGGGTGCTCCAGCCTGGCCTTGGGCACTGCCAGGGCTCCAGGGGCAGCCACAGCTGCTCTGGCAATTCCAGCCCAGCCCCTGCCCACCCTGCCAGGGAACAATTCCCAATTGCCAAAATCCCACCCAAATCTCCCCTTTTCCAATTTGAAGCTGTTCCCTGGCTCCTGTCCCTCCATCCTGGTCCCCAGCCCCTCTCCAGCTCTCCTGGAGCCCCTTCAGGCCCTGGAAAAGGATCTCAGATCTCTCCAGAACCTTTTATCCTTTTATTCAGCTGAACACCCCCAGCTCTCCCAGCCTTTCCTCACAGGAAAGGTGCTGGGAGGTCTTTGGAAGGTGGGTGTGGAGCAACTGAATGTTTTCACTGAAAGTTTTCCTTGAAACTGAAGAGGTCTAAATGCAAAAGTCGAGACTAAATACGAGATTTGGATGAAGGGCTGGGCCAGGAGGAGAAATACTTGGGTCAAATGAGGAATACCTGGTCTAGGAGATGGAATAGAGGAGGAGGAACACCTGGTCCAGAGGGGGGAATAACCGCTCCAAAGGAAGGGATAACTGGGCCAGAAGGGGGAATACTTGGGCTAGCAGGAGAAATACCCAGTCCAGGAGGAGGAAAACTGTTGAGTTTTATCTTCTTTTTGCCAGAATTGGGATTAAATGTGTGAGATGGTATTTCTTGTTGGGACTCAGATGTTTGTTAGTTCTTATCTCTGTTACACTCCCACAAACCCTGAGTTCTGCAGCACTTCACTCTGACACACTGAAAATGGAGCCCCATCTCTCTCTCTGCAAGGCTTTTAAGGCTAAACTGTCCAATTAAGAAATGACACCTAAATTATTTTCACTTTTAACCCAATAACCAACCACCCATGGCTCGCAATGGACACTTTTTATCCAATTACACAAAACCACCCAAACCCATGGAGGAGAAGGAGAAGGTGAAGAAGAAGGTGAAGAAGGCCCAGCTTCCACCCCAAAACCTCCATCTTGCTCTATATCTATTACTACATTCTAAACCCCAAACTCTAAGTTTCCACCCTGTGATATCAGATACTTCTATCCAAACTGCACACCCACAATCCCAGTTCTGTCATTCCATTCTGGAAGCTTCTCCATGGCCTCAGGTCAGTGCAGTGTTCTCTGGGGGTCAGTCCTGGCAGCACAGAAAGTCTGGAATTCTCTGTACCCAGGGTTCCAGCAGAAGCCCTGGGCTGGAGGAGCTCAGCCTGCAGTGCTGTTTGCTCTGAGCGTTGGTGTCACCCCAGGGAGGTGGCAGCACCCCTGGGCGCTGTTTGTGCCCTGCTGTGGTTACCCGGGGCTGTCTCCAGCAGGGCCCTGGCTGCTCCTGCAGAGGTGGAGCTGCAGGATCTGCACAGCCTGAGCCCAGCCTGCTCTGCCTTCACAGGCTGAGCTCAGCCCTGGGCAAACAAGAGGGGGACACCACCAAAACTCCACACTGCCCATTGCACTGTGAGTAACCTCTGCTTTCTCCGCCCTGGCTGCTCTCCCTGCCCTCTGCAGAGGGCTCCACCGGCAAGCAGGATCTGCCTTTCTCTTTGTCCAGTTTATTTTGCTTTCACTTCAATTAATTTAAGAAACTTCTGCCTTGTGAATCCTCCCCGTGCTGTATTTTTTATATTTCTGTGTCCAGTTCTGGCTCCTCAGTTTGGGAAGGACTTGGAGATGCATGAGAGCATCCAGAGGGGGCAACAAGGCTGGAGAGGGGCTGGGAACACAAACCCAGACATGCCATGGCAGCAGCTGGGATCTGTGTGCCGCATAATCCATGGGGCTTTTTCCTTTAGGATTTGCTGCCATTGTTCCAGTGCCATGCCCAGGATTCTGAGGGACAGAGACAATAGAAATGGTGAAGGGTTGTAGAATCATGGAATATCCTGAGCTGGAAGGGACCAAGGATGATCAACCTGCCCAGAGGCCCCACCAGCCCCACCCTGGCCATCCCTGCAGCGCTGCCCAAATTTCTCCCCCATCCTTCATCTCCCCCATCCCTCACTCTCACACAATCATGGAATGTGCTGAGCTGGAAGGGACCCACAGGGATGATCAATCCCAAAGCCAAACCCTGCCCAGAGCCCCCAGCAAGCCCAGCCTGGGCATCCCTGGAGCTGTGGCAGCCTCGGGGCCGTGCCCATTGCCTGGGCAGCCTGGGCAGTGCCAGCACCCTCTGGGGGAAGAGCCTTGCCCTGATCTCCAGCCTGAGCTGCCCTGGCCCAGCCCCAGCCGTGCCCTGGCTGCTGTCCCTGTCCCAGAGCAGAGATGAGAGCTGCCCCTCATGAATTTCCCCTTTTCTTCCTCCTTCTCTCTGGATCCTTAGTGGAGAAACCTTCCCAGGCTTCATTTTTTTTTTCTCCCATTTTTTGTTGCACTGTTAAATTTTCCTTGGAGAAGTCTCAGCCTGGATTAACTGCATCCATCCAGGAGAATTATCCTTTGCCATTGGCATTCCAGGAGCCTCATTCCCAGTAATGGAATAAAGATGTCCAGAGTAGCCTGGACTGGCCTGGAATGGCCCTGCTTGCTGGTGTAGGCAGCCAGGTGTGTTTGTTGGTTGGCCTGTGCTTGAATAGTGCAGAATTCCTAAAAAATAAAAATCAGCTGGGGCTCATGTGTTCAGCAGAGGAGAATGAGGATGGTCTGAACATTTGGGGTGATACTGAATTAACTCAAGAATTTTCTTTGCAAGCATAATTATTAAACATTTAGGAATTGATATGTGGCCTATAGGAGAAAATTCAGTATTATAATGTTGTTCAGGTTGAGTTGGGAGCTCTCAAATGTGAATATTTGAGCTTCTGGCAGCTCATTCTGCTCTTGCTGAAAAAATACCTGCTTAAATCCACTTCCACTCAGTTAATGTTTTCTGTCTCTGCTTAAATCCAATTCTCCAGGTTAAAAAGCTCTGTGTGTCACGAGTGGGGCAAACCCCAGCAATCTGTGCAGAAATCAAGGTGATAAATCAGCCCCACGAGTGCCTTTGATCTTGAATAAATGCTGGGCTCAAAGTCTAGCCCAGACCACGGGCAGGGTTAGTCAGCACTGAGGGCTCTCTGAAATGGGGGTTCAAAATGTAATTAAATCCTTCTCACAGCAAGGAGCCTGATTTCCTCAGCAAGTCAGGGCAGGAGCAGGTGCTCTGCAGGTCCTGGGAATGTTTGAAGCCGGTGCTGGAAGGGAGCAGGGCCTGGGTTTGAGGGAAAAAAGGGTGAAGTTCAAGGCTGGAACTGATTTTGTGTCAATTCCCTGAGATGTGGTGTCACAGGTGGACTTATCCAGCCAGTAAAAAATGACATCTGAGGGGAACCCATGTCCCTGAACTGAGCCCCTCATGGGGGATCCATTGTCCCCACTGGGTCCCTGCCTTTCTCCATGAGGGAGATGTTCCCAGGGCTTGCACTCTGCATTTGGCCACCTGAGGTGGCATTGCCAGAGAGTTTGTGAAGTCTGGCTGGTCACGAGGTGTCCCAGGGTGTGACCGTGTTCACAGGGGATTTTAGATTGGGGAAGAGACGAGGATCTGACTCCATGTTTCAGAAGGCTGATTTATTATTTTATGATATATATTACATTAAAACTATACTAAAATAATAGAATAAAAGGTTTCCTCAGAAGGCTGGCTAAGAATAGAATAGCAGAGAATGATAACAATGGTTTGTGGCTCGAGCTCTGTGTCCAAGCCAGCTGGGCTGTGATTGGCCATTAATTACAAACAAACACAGGAGACCAATCACAGATCCACCTGTTGCATTTCACAGCAGCAGATAATCAATGTTTACATTTTGTTCTTGAAGCTTCTTAGTTTCTCCAGAAGAAAATCCTAAAGAAAATATTTCTCATTAAAGTTGTCTGCGACACCAGGGTGTCCCAATACCATTACACTGCTGAATTCAGCTAAATCCCCTTAAACTCCAGGTCTCTTTTCTCACTGAGCCCACAGGGTTGTAGGAGTGAATGAGCAGTGAGGAATCCTTGGAGGACTTTGTGGATTCTCCTGCTGGCTCCTCGCCCTTCAGGAGGAAGCTGGGTCATTGCTGAGCTCAAGTCTCAGTCCCCTGCTCCTCCCTGCTCTGCTGGACTGGCACTTCAGCCCCATCCCCAGGAAACACAGGGTTTGGAGTGATTTCCTCTAATTAACCCAGTCCTAGTAAGGCAGCACACCACGGGCAGACAATGCCTTCAGAAAGAAGGATAATAATTTATTTGCCATTATACATCACATCTATCAATTAGTTTCATTTAGAAAGCACCACCCTTCTTTTCATTCAGAGCATCCCACCCATATCCACTCCATCTCCTGGAGAGACTGGCTGATTCCAGAGCTGCAATTCCAGTGCAATTCCCTCCCGGAATGCCCCATCAGGAGCTGTGTTTGCTCAGGGTGGTTAATAGGGTTTGAGAGGTCCCATCCACACTCGTTTCAAGGGAGTTTCCCTTTAGAAACAGCCCAAGTGTGCCACAGAAATTGGATTTGTGCCTTTGTTTGGTGACAAAAGGCAGGAAATTAAAGAGGCTACAGTTCAATAAAAGCTCCTTTTTACCTGCCTTTCTTGTAGGTGACACTGAAGATTAGCACAGCTCAAGAGCAGCTTTTATCCAGAGAAGATGCCTTGTTATTTGTCAGGGATGTAAGAGGTGTGAGGCAGGGCTTTGCAGTCAGTCGGTTTGGAAGGGAAATACAATTATAAAAACTTTAAACCCCTAAATGTTTGCAGGAGATTAGGAGGAACTCGAGTTTGAAAGCGTTTTAATTCATTTTTCCAAACTGTCTCTGTTTCAAGTTCCTGTCTTTGGTTGCTGCCTCAGAGCCAGGTTTTGTGAGCATTAAACCGAGTCCCTGAGGTTTGCCTGAGTGCAGTTTATGTTTAGGTTTAGGCAGACATTCAATGAGTTGTTCTGAATTATTTGTGTACAAAATATTTACTGTTAACCCCCCTGAATGAGCAGCGGTTAATTACTTACACACAAAAGCTAAAGTATTTTTTTTTTTGTCTCTTTTTCTTTCGTATGTAATTACAGAAATGTGGGAAATACTTTTCCAAGGCTTTTGAACTCCAAAGTGGAACAGAAGGAAGACACAGGGGGACATCCACCATTCAGTGTTATTTTCCTTGCACAGGAGAGAGAGAGAGAAAGGAAAAAAGAAAGGATCTTTCTGAGATGAGCACTAAAGTCTCAAGTTTTCAAAGGTTTGCATAACAAACAAGAGACACATTGTGGGTTGCATCTTGACTTTGAAGGCTTGCCACTGTCAACTGAAATAAAATGGCAAGGTTTAAAGCCTTAACCAAGTTCACAAGGAAAATATTTGGACTGAAAGTTTTGGAAAGTTTTCTCTCTTTGAAGTAGTTTGTCATGTGTTACCAATGTGAACTTTATTGACCTTGAAACGTTTTTTTTTTTGAATCAAATAGCAACTAGTGACACTTTAGTAAAATCTTAAATCAACAACCATCTCCTGGCGGCTCCAGCTTCATAGCAAATGCAGGCAAAACAGGGAATCTACAGAGGAGACCTTTATTATTCCTAAATGAAGCCTGCCAAAACCTTCCCGAAATAGCATTCAAAGACCCTTTTAAGGTCATGGATCCTGAACAAAGCCAGAAGAGCACAAAAAAGGCTGAGGAAAGTCCAAGAAAGAGGCTTCCCAAAGGAGAGGCTTTCCAAGGCAGTGTTTCATCCCCAACTACGTACCAGGGCAGCTCTGCTCCTTCCCAAGGAACCCCTCTCCGAGACATCATCTCGCAGCAGCACTTTTCCGGCTCTTTGCCCGTTCCACGAGAGGAGCCTCAGGAGAAGCCCGGCCACCAGAAACAACCCAAGCCCTCCTCCTTTGACCACCCCGCCCACGTCCCGCAGCTTCAGCAGCACGCACTGGCACCAGCATTTATGTCCCCGGGGAAGCCGGAGCATGTCCTGGAAGGTCCCACATGGCAGCTAGTTGATCCAGTCAGGCCAGGGCCCTCTGGCTCCTTCCCGTCCGCCGGGCTGCACGCCCACCACAGCCAGCTCCTCCCGTCCCACTCATCCATCATTCCCGCAGAGGACATGCCGGCCGTGCAGAAGGTCTTCATCCCCCGCCCCGCCCAGGTGTCCCTGAAGCAAGCTGAGGAGGTGCACAAGAAGGAGAAGAAGCCCCAGAAGCCGGGCAAGTACATCTGCCAGTACTGCAGCAGGCCCTGCGCCAAGCCCAGCGTGCTCCAGAAACACATCAGGTCCCACACGGGCGAGAGGCCCTACCCTTGCATTCCATGCGGCTTCTCCTTCAAGACCAAGAGCAATCTGTACAAACACAGGAAGTCCCATGCTCACCGGATCAAAGCCGGGCTGGCCTCAGGGATCGGAGCAGAGATGTACCCGTCGAGCCTGGAGATGGAGCGAATCGGTGGGGAGGAGTTCGAGGAGCCGACGGAAGGGGAGAGCACGGACTCGGAGGAGGAGACGGCGACAATGTCGGGGCACGCCGTGGAGCTGTCGCCCAGGCAGAAGCACACCCTGCTCTCCAGCAGCCTGCTGAGCACGGGGAGCCAAGGCTCCAGCCACGACCGCTGCTCGTTGTCCCATTCCAGCATGTCCCAGTCCCTCGAGGACAGCTCCCAGTTTGTGGAGCCGTCGTCAGAGCACGCCCTGAGCCATAAGTCCGAGGACACCCACACCATCAAGCAGAAGCTGGCGCTGCGCCTGAGCGAGCGCAAGAAGGTGATCGACGAGCAGGCGTTCCTGAGCCCCGGCAGCAAAGGCAGCACGGAGTCTGGCTACTTCTCCAGATCCGAGAGTGCGGAGCAGCAGATCAGCCCTCCCAACACCAACGCCAAATCCTACGCCGAGATCATCTTCGGGAAGTGTGGGAGGATCGGGCAGAGGACGGCGGCGCTGGCTGCAAACACAACCCAGGGGTTCCCACACCTGTCAGGTGATGAGAAGCCCAGCATGGTCCCGTTGTCTGTGCCTAGAACACAGGTGATCGAACACATCACTAAGCTAATTACCATTAACGAAGCTGTTGTGGATACCAGTGAAATCGACAGCGTGAAGCCCAGAAGAAGCTCTCTTTCGAGGCGTAGCAGCATTGAATCCCCAAAGTCTGGTGCGTACAGAGAACCGTTTCAGTTCGATATCAAGTCTGGCTCCAGCAGCCAGCTGGATGCAGCGAAAGTGTTGGCATCCCACAGTGAAAAAATGAAGCCCGAACAATCATTGTTGTCACTTCAGCAATCCCACAGTGCCACAGAGACAGTGCCTCTCCTAAGAAGCCACTCAATGCCTTCTGCTGCATGCACTATAAGCTCCCCACACACCTTTAGAGGTAGCTACTCATTCGATGATCACATCATGGAGCCGGAAGTCTTAAGCCGCAGCCAAGCATTTTCCTCCCACCCTCGAATGCTAAAACGCCAACCAGCTATTGAGCTACCCTTGGGAGTGGAGTACGTCTCGGAGGAGGTCGGCTCTGCCAGCAAAGAAACTGTCCCCAAACCTCCCGAGGAGCCTGAAACCAAGGAAAGCGATCTTACCAAAAAGTCCCGCAAGGGCCCGAAGGCAAAAGGGTTCATGTACGAGTGCAATGTGTGCGGCGCTCGCTACAAGAAAAGGGACAACTATGAGGCCCACAAGAAGTACTACTGCTCAGAACTGCAGCTCTCCAAGCCTCGCTCTGCCACGTCCCACACCTCCTCAGAGCCGGAGAAGAGCGCGGCAGATCCCGACGTGTGGCCCCAGATGATGCATTACAAGCTGGGCAGCACCTTGGAGCTCACCCCGCTGCGCAAGAGGCGGAAGGAGAAGAGCCTCGGGGATGACGAGGAACCTCCATCTTTCGAAGTGTCTGACACCCCCTCCTCCAGCACCGGCCCAAGCACTCAGTTTGCAAACCTGGCCTCGTCTGAGGTGGCTCTAAACCTGACCCGTGAATCCATGAAGTCGCCAGCAGACTCGGGAAAATCCGCACCTTCCGAGGCCAGTGCCAGCTTCCATTCCAGGAGCACCAAACCAGCTTCGAGCGCGGAGGGCAAGGAGAGGAGAACAACCTCCAAGGAGATCTCTGTCATCCAGCACACGAGCTCCTTTGAGAAGTCAGACTCCATCGAGCAGCCCAGCAGCTTGGAAGAGGACAAGCCCCTGTCCCAGTTCCCATCTCAGCCCACGCCCCAGCACAGCCGCCCCCCTCACTCCCTGCAGCCCAGGCTGGTCCGCCAGCCCAACATCCAGGTCCCTGAGATTCTGGTCACAGAAGAGCCGGACAGACCAGAAACAGAGCCAGAACCTCCTCCAAAGGAGCCAGAGAAAACCGAGGAGTTCCAGTGGCCACAGAGGAGCCAGACTCTTTCCCAGCTCCCTGCAGAGAAGCTCCCACCCAAGAAGAAGCGGCTCCGGCTGGCAGAAATGGCCCAGTCCTCCGGGGAGTCCAGCTTTGAGTCCGTCTCTCTCACCCGGAGCCCGAGTCAGGAGAGCAGCCTCTCCCATGGCTCCAGCCACTCCATCTCCTTTGACCGGGATGACCACACCAAGCCAGAGTCCAGTAGCCAGCCCTCCGAATCCCACCCAAAACCTCCTGGTGTTGGCTCCCATATGCTGATGGTCCCCAGCCACCATCACCATTCCAGGGAAATGCGGAGATCTGCTTCCGAGCAGACGCCCAACGTGTCCCACCCTTCCCAGATGTCAGAGACTCGCAGCAAATCCTTCGACTACGGGAGCTTGTCGTCCACTCCTGCCTCCACCCCCGGCCCCTCCACCTCCTCGGCCCCTCAGGAGAGGAGGAAATGCTTCCTGGTGCGGCAGGCGTCCCTCACCAGGCACCCCGAACATGAGCCAGACCCGGCCCCACTGGGCTGGCCCGACACGGAGGATCCCACTCCTTCTTCAAGTAAATCTCCTGCCACGAGTTTGCCCCATCAGCCGACCACGTCCTCCCCTTTGCCCTCTCACGGCACCTATCCGAGTGACAAGAGCCAGCCAAAGGACAGCCCCGAGCCATCCTACAGCCCGCCATACACAGAGGCTCTGCAGGTGTTCCACCACCCCGTGCCACAGCTGACGCTGCACGAGAAGCACTTCATGGCCCCTCAGGTTTCCATATTCCCCTACCAGCACCTCCTGCCACAGCCGGGGCAGTCTGCAGAGCTCTTTGCCGCACACACCATGTCTGACATCCTCTCTGCCCAGTTCTCCATGCCTCAGATCCCTCCCTCCATATTCCAGACCCCGCCGCTGCCCCTCCCGCAGACGCTCATCCACCCGGGCCCGCTCCACATCGCTCCTCCCTTGATGTCTCACCCCGCCGAGGTGTCCTTCAGGCACCCTTCGTTCCTGCCTGTGCACTACCCTGGCTCCTCCCCGATCCCCTCAGCCTTCTTCCTGCCTCTCCAGTCTCAGTTTGCCCTCCACTTGCCAGGTGATGCTGGTGGACATTTGCCACAGATCAAATCCAGTTTGTTCTCAGCAGCAGGAAGCTCCAGCCTGTCCCCGTGCACGGATTATGACTCGGACAGCAGGTTGCACCCTCTGACCTGCGCAGCGAGTCCCGCGCTCTCTGTCACCGTGACCCAGCTCGTCGTCCCCACCCGGACAGAGCCCATGGTGTCCCTGGTTGTCCCCGTCCGCATCCAGACCAACATGCCCTCCTATGGCAGCGCCATGTACACCACGCTCTCCCAGATCCTGGTCACGCAGTCCCAGTGCAGCTCCTCCACCATCGTCCTCCCCAAATTTGATGACCGCCAGCCCAAGGGCGCCCTGGTGTGCAGTGCTGATGTCCACGGGCTGGGGTTTGACCTGGCCCAGATGATCACAGAGGAGCAGAGAAGCCTTTTCCAGAGCCCATACCTGAGAGTTCCCCTGCCCTTGCCGGAAAGAAAGGGCTACATGCCCCTCACCTGCCCCTCAGACAGTGTCCTCGGCCTGGAAGGGGGCCCCTCCACAGTTGGGGGGAGCAAAAGGATGCTGTCCCCAGCCGGCAGTTTGGAGCTGACCATGGAGACACAGCAGCAGAAGAGAGTGAAGGAGGAGGAAGTGTCTGAAGCAGAAGAGAAGCTGGAAGTGGTGAAGCCACCCAGTGCAGTAGAGGAAGGGAAAAAGCAGGATAAACCTCACTTCCTTGCAGAAAGCCAAGACAGGGTGGAGGTTGAGACACCACCCAGCGTGTCCGTGGAGCAGTCGGAGCCAAAGGAAACCCCGAGCAGTTCCCAGCAAGCAGCGTCCCGGCCGGGTTCCCCGAGCTTTGAGGCACTGCAGGAGTATGAGCAGCCAGCTGGCAAACAGTTCCTCAGCCAGGAGCCTCTGCAGCCCGTCAAGAAGGAAGACTCCAAAGAACCGGTGGAGCAGCGTCCACCGACCCCTGCCAGCACTGCCCCCGTGCCCGAGGGTGCCGCCAGCGCGGGGAAGGCTCGGGAAGGCACCGACACCAAGAAGGTCCTGCAGTTCCCCAGTCTCCACACAACCACTAATGTCAGTTGGTGCTATTTAAACTACATCAAGCCAAATCACACCCAGCAAGCGGATGGGCGCTCCTCGGTGTACGCCAGCTGGTGCATCAGCCTCTACAACCCCAACCTGCCCGGGGTGTCCACCAAGGCAGCCCTGGCCCTGCTGAGGTCCAAGCAGAAGGTGAGCAAGGAGACCTACACCATGGCCACCGCGCCGCGGCCTGAGGCGGGCAGGCTGGTCCCGGCCGGCTCCAGGAAGCCCAAAATGACCGAGGTAATGCAATCCTATCTCTTCTTTCTGCTGATCCATTTGGATGCGCGGGTAGCGGGGGCTGAGGGCCGGGGCGTGGCTGTGCTCAGCGTGGTCGGGGTGTACTCGTCCCGCTGGCGCTGGGGGAAGCGCCTGTTCTCAGTGAAGCTCTTAGAGTGAAGAGCCCAAACCCCACTGAAAGCCCAACCCAGGGGGCAGGAGAGCCTGCTCCCAGGCCAGGGTTCTGTTCTCCAGTTCCTACTTGCTTTGTAGCCCAAAAAGTAGGAATCACCACCACCACCCCAGGAACCACCACAGCTCCAGCACAAAGGATTAGACTTCATTTGCATTTGTCTTGATATTTCAAACAGCTTTACAACTTCCTTCTTTTTCTTTTTCTTTTTTTTTTTTTTTGTTTAAACGCTGTTATAATTCCCTGCATTTTGCATGTTAGAAATGAAGAAAAAGGATTACCTTGGGGAAATGGGATTCTGTCTGGTTGTGCATCTGCTCATCTCACATTAATGAACATGGAGAGGCATGCTTAAAAGTATTTAAAAAATATTAAAGGGAGATTTGCAAGTGTATTTAGGCCCCTGAAGAAGCACAAAGGCTGACAGTGACATTTATAAAAGTGCCTCAGCGGGTCAGACACGTTTTGTTAAACACCCCTGTGGTTTGGTCCATTTGGTCCATAGCTGTCCACCTGCTTTTCCAGGTATTTAAGGATATTTTATGCCTGGTTTTAGAGTTAAGACTTCACAGTGGCTTCCCAGGGGCAGGGCTCCCTCAAGACATTGCCCACATGGGCACAGAAATCTTTAAGACCCTCCTGTGAGCTGCCTAATTTTATGTATCTCATTTTAAAGCCAGACTTTACCCTTCCTGCTTAATGCTGAACCAAACAGATCCCTTTAATCCAGATCATGTTCATGTAGATTAGCAAACAGAATCGCTCTAAAGATTTTGCAATTTGATATTCATCTCAAGTCAATTTATATTGATGGATTATTCATTTTATTTCTGTGTCATGAAATGAACTCTGAATATTAAATTTATCATAATCGCTGCTGCAGCTGCTGCTTATAAATATGTCTTAAAATACACAGTAGAATCGCTTTGATTCAATAAATCTTTATTTCTATTCAGCATTTCCATCACTCTCCTGCAGAAATCCAAGAGACAGATTTCTAGGGACACGGGGGCAGATAATTACCTGAGCAGTGCAATAACCACACTGAGATTTATGCACTATTTTTCCAAGGGTTTTATCTGAGTGGTGCCACAGCACCCTGGATTTCAATCCCTCAAGGAAGTGCCTGTGCTGCTCTGAGCCCTGCTCTTTGCCATGGTGCTAAAACCCACACCCAGTGAGTGTCCAGAGGTACCAGACCCTCCCACCCCGAAGGGAAAGGTTAAACAGGGGTTAAAGGGTTAAAAGATTCAGCCTTCACTCATCCACATTTCACTGCATGCATTTCCCCCAAAGCCTCTAAACCCCTCAACCAACCCCTCCAAGCTGCCTGGTGGTGCAGGTTCAGGTTCCCGTGGCTCAATTTACAAAAGGCAGAGTTCCCCCTGCCCAGTTCACCTGGAACCAGTGGATCCTAACCCAGCCCTGCTCCCAGCGTGGCTGGCAGAGCCCTGAGAGCTGCAGCAGAGATAAATCGAATTCTTGCCAAATTCTTGCACAGCACTAATTTGTGATCAGTGGGGATGAAATCCTCCATGCAGGGTGTGAAACACGGGTGGGGAAGCAGCAGCTGCCAGGACATTCAGCCCTCACTCATCCAAACCCACATTTCACTGCATGCATTTCCCCCAAAGACTCTAAACTCCCTCAGCCAACCCCTCCAAGCAGGTTCAGGTTCCCATGGCTCAGTTTGTGAAGAGTTCACCCTGCCCAGTTCACCTGGATCCTAAACCCAGCCCTGCTCCCACGTGGCTGGCAGGGCCCTGAGAGCTGCAGCAGAAATAAATCGAATTCTTGCCAAGCACAGCACCAATTTGTGATCTGTGGGGGTGAAATCCTCCATGCAGGGTGGGGAAGCAGCAGCTGCCAGGATGTGCAGCAGCCGTAGCATCACTCCAGGGTTGGAGTCCAGCGCTCAGCTAACTCTGCTCTGGCTCCTTGCCCTCCGTATTCCCTCCTCCATGTAACTCCAGGGTGTCAGTTCCTCCCAGGAGATGTAAAAAGCTCTGGTGTTTTGTACAGTTATGCATGCAGCAAACAGTAGTTCTGTACGTGCTGTCTCCGTCCTTGCCTTGGGGTTTCAATTTCCAGTGGGATTTGCTGAGCAGAAAATTCTGGAATTCTGGAGTGGCTGCGGGCTCCAACGTGCATGTAGGGATGGCTGGTGACACTGTACTGGGGCTTGCACTCTCTGTAAATTCCAACAAGACTGT
The DNA here is from genome assembly GCF_028769735.1 of Zonotrichia leucophrys gambelii. NCBI lineage: Eukaryota > Metazoa > Chordata > Aves > Passeriformes > Passerellidae > Zonotrichia > Zonotrichia leucophrys. Next base: position 5,778,005 of record NC_088192.1, on the reverse strand, counting down.
AACAGGGGATAGTAGTGACTGTATGATTTTGGCTCTCTGGTGCCTTTCATCTGTCAATGTTTTTGTGCTTTCGAAAGTTGCAATAAATAAACCTCGTGCTACATCTAGCAAGTCAATTGTTTTGTATTCCTCAGTAAACCTGGAAAGGTTGTCCCCTGCAGTGCTCTGAGCCCATAGCTCCCATCAGGAGGTGAAGTCACAACCCTAAAAGTTTAATTTTTGAGGGTTCTGAGTTTCTCCTGCTGCTGATTTCCTCACTGTCATCTCCATGCCCACAGCTACCAGCTCAAGACCATTTCTGCTGTTAAATATTCAGATGGCTTCTGGCACTGCCTTGAGCCTTTTGTCATTAAATTCCTGGTGCTTTTAGGGACACAGGACTGCACAGGGACCATTCCCAGGAGGCTTCTAGGATGGGTGTGTGGATGGTGTGGCCATGGGGATGACCTGGCCCCAAGGACAGAGAGTAGCCCTGAGTGGATTTAATGCTCTGAGCTGAGCTCCTGAAATTCCTGGGCAAATTTGAAATGCTTCACCCCAATTTTGCAAAACAACTTTTGAGTGAGTCCATCCCTCCTGTTGAACATCCCGTGGCAGTTCCAGAAGCTGGGGGGGCTGGGTTATATCCCCCTGGATTCTGTAGGACTCTGTTGGAGCTGCTCACTCTGTGGCTTACTCCAGAATTCTTGCTGGATTGTGTAGGCTTCTCTTGGAGCTGCTCATTCTGTGGCTTCCCCCAAAACTCCAAAACTCCCCCTGGATTCTGTAGGACTCTGTTGGAACTGCTCACTCTGTGGCTTCCCCCAAAACTCCCCCTGGATTTTGCAGGATTCTGTTGGAGCTGCTCATTCTGTGGCTTCCCCCAAAATTCCTGCTGGATTCTGTGGGATTTGTTGGAGCTGCTCACTCTGTGGCTTCCCCCAAAACTCCAAAACTCCCCCTGGATTTTGCAGGATTCTGTTGGAACTGCTCACTCTGTGGCTTCCCCCAAAACTCCCCCTGGATTCTGCAGGATTCTGTTGGAGCTGCTCATTCTGTGGCTTCCCCCAAAACTCCAAAATTCCCCCCGGATTCTGCAGGATTCTGTTGGAGCTGCTCACTCTGTGGCTTCCCCCAAAACTCCAAAATTCCCCCCGGATTCTGCAGGATTCTGTTGGAGCTGCTCACTCTGTGGCTTCCCCCAAAACTCCAAAATTCCCCCTGGATTCTGCAGGATTCTGTTGGAGCTGCTCACTCTGTGGCTTCCCCCAAAACCAGGGGACACAAGGAGGCTGCACTGGGGTGATTCATCCCCTACAGCCCAGGCTGAGGTGAAGCAGGTGAATCACCTGGGCAGCTGCCACTGCTGCCAGCCAGAGCCAAGGGTGCCCAGCTCTGCTTCAGCCTTCAGGGGCTGCCCGCAGGCCAAAGCCCCTCTGAAAACTGCTCTCAGCTGCCTGCAGCATTCCATCAATTACAGAGAATGTGAGGATATGGATCCAGGATCCTCATCCAGGATACGGATTCAGCTGGATGCTAGAGTGACTGTGGGAAAAGTGACCTGGGGAAAAGCTCTGCTTTCCTTTCTCTGGAGATCCCTGGGGGGCTGTAGGGGACCAACACCCCAACATTTTATTCCATGTTGGAGAGCTCACCTGAATTTGTTTTGTTAGGATTTAGAGGGCAACATCCCAACATTTCATTGCAGGTGTGGAGAGCTCTCCCTGCATATGTCCTATTAGGATTTAGGGGGCTAAATCCTACTAGGGGGCTAAATCCTATTAGGGTTCCAGGTTGGAGAGCTCACCTGCATTTGTTTTGTTAGGATTTAGAGGGCAACATCACAACATTTCATTCCAGGTTGGAGAGCTCTCCCTGGCTTTGTCCTATTAGGATTTAGGGAGAAATATCCCAACATTTCGTTCCAGGTTGAAGAGCTCACCTGCATTTGTTTTGTTAGGATTTGGAGGGCAACATCCCATTATTCCACTCCAGGTCTGGAGAGCTCTCCCTGGCTTTGTCCCAGGATTTAGGACATACCAACATTTCATTCCAGCTGTGGACAGGTCTCTCTGGGTATGTCCTATTAGGATTTAGGGGGCAATATCCCAACATTTTGTTCCAGGTTAGAGAGCTCACCTGCATTTGTTTTGTTAGGATTTAAAGGGCAACATCCCAATATTTCATTCCAGGTGTGCAGAGCTTTCCCTGGGTTTGTCCTGTTGGGATTTAGGGGGCAACATTCCATTATTCCATTCCAGGTCTGGAGAGCTCTCCCTGGCTTTGTCCCAGGATTTAGGACATCCCAACATTTCATTCCAGGTGTGCAGAGCTCTCCCTGGGCTTGTCCTGTTGGGATTTAGGACATCTCAACATTTCATTCCAGGTGTGGAAAGCTCTCCCTCATCCCACCCACAGATGCAGCTTTGATGTTCAGGTCCATCCTATAACAAACACGTTCATCGTGTAGGTGAGGTGTCAGGGCATGACTTAAACCTTGGGCTGGACAAGGTTTAGACACAAAATCCCCTCAACAAGTGGCAATTTAACAGTGAAAAAGCAGATTTGGCCCTGGGAACGTGTGGGGAGGTTGAGGATTCTTTTCTCCCGTGGGTTTTGTGGCTTTCTCTGGGCTGTGCCCTTGGCAGCGAAAGGAAATCACCCAGGAATGCTGATTTATGTCAGGCTGGGGTGGCTGAACCCCAAAATTGTGTGAATGTGTGTGAATGTGGGGGAAACCCAGAGGTTCAGGGTATGAATTCTGCAGATGCCCCCTCTCCAGACCTTTCAGATGTGCATTGCAGAGAGAGCATTATCCAGGGACAGAAGTTTGGGAACAGACACCCCACATGCTCAGGGTCACCCCAGCCATCCCACTTCTCTTCATCCTTCATTTTTCCAGGTGGAAAGAGCTGCATAACCTGGAGGGAGCATTTAAAAAAACTTGTTAGATGCAGGAATATTTTTTGTGTTGACAGAGTGACAAAATTATCCTTTGTCCCCTTAAAAAGGAAAAAAGCCCAAAAGTTTCTTGCCTCCATTAGCAAAAAAGACACCTCATAAGACCTGAGAAACTTCACCTCAAAATTAAGGATAGCCAATTGGACAGAAGCCAAAAATTTACTAGAAAAATAAGAAAACAAAGAAACTAATTGCTTTTGTGAAGTGTTTTACCAAGAGCAAGAGCCTCTTGCACCTAGCTCAGCTTTTCTCTGTGAGGAGTTTTGTTATTTTGCCTTTTATGAAAACTTTTTTATTTCCAACAATACCACAAAAGCCATTCTGCTAATTTTATGCCTTCTAAAGTAGCTGGGCTATCTTAAGTGTAATATAAATCTCCAAAAACTTTTGAGACCTTGTTGGAACCCAGGACATTCCTCTGGCTGCCCTGGAGAACTCCAGACCCTGGCAGGGGGCTCAGAGACCTTGGCATGGAGTCAAAACCACCTGTGCCTTTGATTTTAGCCCATGGAAACAATTACCAACTTTGTGTTAGGGTTTACAAGCCACAAGAGTTTGAATAGAATGATAGTGAATTTATCATCATGTGAAAATTTAAAATTTTGGGGTTTTTAGAATGGGAGTTCAAGAGGAAAGATGGAGGAATCTGGGCATGTCCTGTCCTCCTTCTTGTTGTCCTCTATCTTCTGCCGGGATGGTGACACTTCTGGATTGGTTTAGAGTAGAGACAGACTGTCTAACGTAGGTGATAGGTATTGGAAAATTATTGTAAATAAAATATATGTAGTTTTTAGTATAAAAAGATAACATCGGCCCAAGCCGGTCAGTGTGCCACAAACTGACCTGCCAGACAGACCTCAGGAGGTCAGAGAAAGAATGTGTCAGGAAAATGAATCCACAAATACCAGAAGTTTATGTCCAAAAAGGAGACAGAGGAGTCCTTTTACTTTATTCCAATAAAGGGAGAGGCCATGGGGCATCCCCTGGGGTCTCTCCAATTTTTGGAGGATGCAGCCTCCTTTTTATCCCAATTTCCCAGCTGCATTTCCCTTCTCTCTTTCCCCATTTCTGAGGTACTTGAGAGGTTCAGACTCCCCAATATGACTGATACTAAAGATTCCCCTCCAATGTATAACTCTTTTGATTGTTAATTCTTACAGAATTTAGGGGTTTTCCTTCCCCATTGTTTCTTTCATCTTTCAATGTCCAATTTCATTTATCAGCAAACCTAAAGTTTATTTGTAAAGGCAATTATCTTTTCCCATTCATCAACCAGTGGAATCCTTCCCATTGTTTCTTTTATCTCCCAGTGCTGGTTTTATCTCCCAGCAGACCCACAGCTGATTTGGAAAGACAAATCTGCTATTCCTCTCAAATGTTATAGATAAGAAATAATAAACAACCTTGAAAATGAGAACAGAGGAATCCTGACTCTTCTTTGGTCTCAGGGCTGGGAAAAAAGAGACTTTCCAACACTTTGGGATCATCTCAACACCAGAGAGACCCCGTCAAGCCCTAGCTCAAAAAGACTCCTGTATCAGTCAGGGGTCACAGCAAATCCCCCACAACCCTGAGGGCCCCAAATCCAGCAGGAGGGCCCCAAATCCAGCAGCAGGGCCCCAAATCCAGCAGGAGGGCCCCAAATCCAGCAGCAGGGCCCCAAATGCAGCAGCAGGGCCCCAAATGCAGCAGCAGGGCCCCATTTGTTGGGGGAGTGCCCCAATTCCAGCCCCTGGTGTCAGGATCAGTGCTGGGGCACTGCTGGCTCTGCTGGGGCTGTTTGCTCTGTGTGTCCTGCCAGTGATTCTGTCTGTAATCATGGATTGTTTTGCTCTTTTGGGGAGATAGGTTCATTTGCCTTCGCTCCTTTCTAATGAAGGTCGAAAAGATATAACTAGAGCTGAGAAGGAAGAGGAGAAAAGGGGAAAATCAGAAGAAGAGGCTCTTGTGACCAAGCGAGGGGAGCCGGTGAGGATCAAGATCTTTGAAGGAGGGTGAGTGTCTCGTTTTATTTATTTCTCTTCTTGTGTCTCACACTTGTGTAGAGTTGTTACAATGATGGCAAGGTGCCACTGGAGGTGAGCAGATGGAGCTGGATTTCAGTTTGTTTTCCACAGCCACTGTTAAAAAACTCAGCCCTCCAGATCTGGAGTGCATTAATTTCCTATTTTTGAGCTGTCTTTAAGTCAGCAGTCACCTGTATCTCTTTTCTTGAGTGGGTGGTTGAGTGAAGAGCACAAATCCATCTCGCAGCTGTCTCTGAGGTGATGTCTCTGTATCTCCTCCATCTTTCCAAAGATTGCCTTCTCCTGCAAATGATGTTCCTGATGGTTGTTCCCATCCTGAGGAGGGTCTGGGCAGGTCTTTCCTGATGCCTGGGGTTTGGGTGGGGAACTAAAGAAGCGTTTTGTTCATGTGATTTCCATCCCACACAACTGAAATAGCTCAAACCAGAATGGATGCAAGGCCTTAATTTGATGTGCATCTCAAACCTGGGCTCCAGGTAACCCAGGGGGTGCCTCAGGAATTCAACACTGGTCTAATGCTGCTGTTTATTTCTTTAAAATTTTAAAAAATAGCTCACAAGCAATGTGTCTGGGGGTTGCAATTAAAGATCATCCTTCCTGGGTGTTGCAGAGGGGGCCAAATTGGTGCAAGAAATTTCCAGCAGGATTTATCCGTTCTGCCCTTGCTGTTGGGTGCTCTTGGTTTCTGTGTGTTAGAAAAAGGCTTTCATTAGGCTGTGCTTGTGGTTTTTCTGCTGTTATCAGATGAAATTTGCTTTTATTTTAAAATACCTTGTTAGCAGATGGTCAAACTAGCAAAGCAAGAGGGAAAATCAATGCTTGGGGACAGAACAGCTGCTTGTTGGTCAGGAGAGCTCAGCTCTGCCCCAGCTGTGGGCTTTGTGTGCCCAGCTCAGGTTTCGGCAGGGATGGGGGATGCAAAGAGCCAAACAAGGCAAACCCTGCCATGGCTGTGGCCTGACTTGGCTCAGGGAGCAGCAAAATGAGAGATTTGGGGGGCTCAGGAAATCTCTGTCACCCTCCTGTGGCAGATGGGACCCCTGGGACCCACTGGGATGGTGTCTTGCTTTTGGAAAGCCAGGAGTCTGCTAAGGAAGGCAGGAGCCTCCCCTGAAATGGAGAACCTAAACCCTCCCCACCCCTCCCAATTGCTATAAATTTTAAATTAAGGGGCTCTCTGGCAAAAATATGGGAACAGGAATAACAGTTCTTTAATAGGGAGGAAAATAAAAAGGATAAAATAAACAATGCAGTGAACTAAACCAACATGCCAGAGTCAGAACCCAAGCTGACACCCTGTGGGTCAGGCTGTTGGCAGCAGTCCCATTGGAATTGTGGCTCAGCCCTCCTGCAGTGTCAGGGCTGGTTCTGCTGGAGCAGGGATCCTGGAGAAAGGTGCAGTCTCTGCCTCTGAAGATCCAGGGCCAGAGGCAGCTGCTGTTCCTCTGGGCAATCCAGTGCAGAAGCCGTGCTGGTGTTCCAGAATCTCCAGATTCTATCCGGGTAGGAATGCTTGGCTCCTCCCTCTGGGCTCCCATCTCCCAATGGGATGCTGTAGTTCTTATCAGCCATGCAGGGACATTCAATAGCTGTTATCAGCAGGTGTCCCCTCCTGAGGGAGGAGTGATTGTGGTCACTGAAAGAGAGATAAGGCAAACTGCCCACTTGACAAAGGTAATCTGCCATACAGATGGTAATGGAAAACATCTTGCATTGCAATTTTCAACAGGTGGGTTTTATTGCCTTCAATGCCATTGAAATCTCAGTTCCCCTGAACTGGGTGGTCCCTGTGGCTGCTCAGGGGGGTTCCTACATTTCTTCCTGGCCCTGATTGAAGCAGCTCAGCATTACCAGGACTGAAAATCCCCCTGCTCCTCTCAGAGCAGCTCAGGGGGGCTTCAGTGCTGTGCTCCTTGTGCTGGGCTCACACAGGGGTGGCTTTGTCCCCACCCCAGCACAGCCAAGGGACAGCAGGGTCTGTGCTGCTGCCAGGGTCTGATGTTGCTGTTTATTTCTTAAAAATGTTGAATTGCTCTTCCTGCTTGCTGCCATTCCCAGGATGGACTCTGAGAGCAGAGGGCTCGGGACACTCAGGCCATGTCCTTCTACATGGCAGCCACAATCTAAAGCTCTGTGCCGTCCAGGGCATGTGCCAGCCATCCTCAGCCTGTGTTGGCTTTAATTTTAAACATCCTGTGGCTCAGGCTGGGACACACCAGGAGCTCACAGCAATGAATTCCATGCCTGAATTCCATGTCTGGATGCCATGGCACTGCCCAGGGCCAGCAGGACAGGCTGTGCTCCCTGTGCCCCTGCCTCATTCCCACAAGGTTTTGGTGTTGGTGTGTGCAGCTCCAGCAGCCAGGACCTTTTCCTGCTGTTCTGTCTCAGCTATCTGCCAGGACCCTTTCCTGCTGCCCCTTCCCAGGGGTCTGCCAGGACCTTTTCCCCCTGCTCTTTCCCAGGTATCTGCCAGGACCTTTTCCTGCAGACAATTCCACAGGTGCCTGGTCTGTTCTTCAAGCTCCCAAATGGAACAGATTCCCTTTCCCGGCCATCTCTTGAAAATGTTTTACACCAAGTGCAGCCATTTTTAAGACATTATTTCATTCTCTTATTTTGCTTTTTTTCCCTATTAAAACTTCTTCCTTGACTCATTTTTGCCTTTATTTACTGGTTTCACACTGAATGCTCCTGGCCAGGCCCATCCTTCCAGGGGATGCAGTTGGACTCAAAGCTTTTGGATCCATGCCACGCTTTCTTGTCTCAACCAAGGAGTGAGATTATAAAGAAATTCACAAAATGCGCACTTGCTGCAACTCTTTTAGCTCCTTCTTCTCATTTTTTATTTCCTTGGAGCTCTTGCTTTTCTCTCTGCCATCTTCAGCACTTTTCCTTCTGTAGAGTCTTCTGGCTTCCCCAATCCCATTACTTTCCCCAATCCCATCACTTTCCCCCTCAGAGCACTTCCAGCACCATCTCTGAGATTTCTCCTGCTGCTCTCCAGCCTCCTAGCTGGAATTTTATTCCTTGGCTTTCAGGGGAGACCAGAAAAGCCAAATTTCCTCTTTTCACCATTCCCACTTGTCAGGAAGGAGCTCATGAACCCTCTCAGGGCACTGGGGGCAGCTTGGCTCCCCGTGTCTCCCCTGGATGTGTCTCCTTCACAGCTCTGGGAGTGGATTGCCTTCTGTGGAAAAGAAGTCTTTTCCTCAGGGTCTGGGTATCTGTTGAAAGGTGACTTTTAGGGCTCTAAAACCTTGCAGGGTCCTAGTTGCTAAAAGCTTTAGTGATAGAGAAATCCAACAAAGTTTGTCAATTTAGAGCTAAGCACTGCCCTGTCAGCCCAGGCGAGTGGAGGCATTTTTCCATGGGAAAAAGGAGTTATTTCCCCAGAGTCTGGGTATCAGTTGAAAGGTGGCCTTTAGGGCTCTAAGGATTTGCAGTGTCCTAGTTGCTGGCAGCTTTAGTTTTGGAGAAATCCAGCAAAGTTTCCCAATTTCTAACCTGGCGCTGCCCTCTCGGCCAGAGCGAGTGGCCTCAAATGGAGCCCATTTTCCGTGTGGAAAAGAAGTCCTTTCCTCGGGGTCTGGGTATCAGTTGAAATGTGACTTTTAGGTCTCTAAAACCTTGCAGGGTCCTAGTAGCTGGCAGCTTTAGTTTTGGAGAAATCCAGCAAAGTTTGCAGATTTCTAGCCTTCTAACCTCTGTTTCCTCCTTGGAAGGGTTTGGATCCAGCACTTGGGGGTTCCTGGAGGTTCCTTGAGCCTGGGTTTGGGATCAGGGCTCAGCAGTGCCGTGCATGGGGCTCAGCCCTTCCCTCCCCTCTCTGTGTGAAGGATTTGTGATGCCAGCTCAGGATGAGGCCCTGGGCTCCCAGAGGAAGTGGCTGTGGAGATTTGCAACTCCTGGTGAGCTCCCAGCCCTTCCAGCACCGGGCTCCTGATGGGAAGTGTTGGTGATGGGGAGAGCCAGGGAGACTGACTCAGTGATCAGAATCTGATTTATTGTGGGATACAAACACTTTTTTACTATTTCAGGGAGACTGGTAATGTGTACTGCAGTGATTAGGTTAAAATCACACACACAAACTTATGCATATAACAACAACTCTTGCTTGCAGAGTTTAATGGGTTTTTCCTTTTCTGGTAAATCCATCTGATTGAATCTTCTTGCAATCCAGGTCTAATTTTCAAAGTTCCGTTTGCTTTTGCTAAGGAATCCTGTTATCAAATCTCTTCTGTCAGCCAGGTCAAAAATCCATCATCTCTCTTGTGTCCCCCACCATTCCAAAAGGAAGGGGCTCTGCAGACCCTCTGCAGCCTCTCTGGTGCTCTGGAAGCCTCGAGAGGGACCTGCATGGTCCTGCCTTGACCTCTGCACATTGCACTGGGGCTGGGTCCACAGGGTTTTCTGCTGGAAGAACAAATTCCTCTTGGAGAGGAACTGAGTGCCTTGAGGTCACTACATGTGTAATTTCAGCCGCAACTTTTTATTTGGAATCGTGGAATTCTGTCAGACTGGATCAATCCCCACTCTGAGCAGATGGCCCCAGCCCTTGAGGGGAGGCTGGAGTCATTTAACACCCCAAGGACGGGTTGGGGGCTGCACAGGCTCCTCAGGTTGTGCTTGGGAGAGCCATTAAACAGTCAGGTCAATGCCTGAGCTTCTCAAGGATCCAATCAAAACATCCACTGGGCTCCATTAAACAGCCAGGTCAATGCCTGAGCTCCTCAGGAGCCAATCAAAGCATCCACTGGGCTCGTCCTGAGGGATGCTCTGCTGGTCTGGAGCAGGGAAAATGATCTCTGAAGGTCAGGCTGGCCAGCAGGAGAAGTGCTGTGGTTCCTTGGTGGCTCGGTGTCACCTTCACCACCCCCCTGGGGTGCCCATTCTGCAATCTGACATCATGGAACCAGAGATTGGTATCGACCTGGGGCGGGCTGGGCTCTGTGCTGCTCTCAGGCTCTGCTCAGGGACGTGCTCCCTGCTCGCTGCCATTCCCACCATGGAACCTGAGAGCAGAGGGCTGGGGATGCTCAATCCATGTCCTGCTGCTTCACAGCCCAGCCCTCTGTGCTGTTATGCGGACAATTAGTTGGTTTAGTTAATTAGTTAATTACGACCAGTGGGAAAAACAGTACCAAGATCTATACAGCTAAAAACCTTAACTGACATCCCCAAACCAGTGCCATGTGTAATTTTCTCTTTGGAAAACCTCCCTTTTAACTGCTTTAGGGGAAAAAACCAGTTTTGGCTGTAATGTTATGATTGGAGGCACAAATATCTAAGTATCCTGGCATTCCCACCATAAAAACACCTTCCCTTCACGCCATCCCCTGAAAAAAACCCACACATCCACAAGGAGGGCATTTCACTTCAGAGGGATGCTCAGAGTGGGGCTGTGCCCCAGAGGCTGCTCCACTCTGCAGTTTGGAGGAATCCAAACCCTTCCCTCTTTGTCTTCACCAAAATGTGACACAGTTGGAGGTGCCCAGCCATAGGATCTCCTGAACTGAGATCTCCTGAACTGGGGCTCTGAACTGGGGTTGTAAATCCGCATCTCCTTCAAGCCTGGATACAGCCCCTTTCTGAATGATTGGGGATGCCTGAAGCTGACCTTCACCTTCCCTGGAGAGCCCCAAGGCTGACGGCTGGAGCTGCCATGTAGCCCTTCCCTTCCCTTCCCTTCCCTTCCCTTCCCTTCCCTTCCCTTCCCTTCCCTTCCCTTCCCTTCCCTTCCCTTCCCTTCCCTTCCCTTCCCTTCCCTTCCCTTCCCTTCCCTTCCCTTCCCTTCCCTTCCCTTCCCTTCCTTCCCTTCCCTTCCCTTCCCTTCCCTTCCCTTCCCTTCCCTTCCCTTCCCTTCCCTTCCCTTCCCTTCCCTTTTTTTGGGGTTTTAGGCACTTAGGAACACCACAGAGCCCTCGATCTGCCTCCCTGAGCCTGAACAGCAAAATATTTTCTTCTGCTTGAAGGAGAATGTAGAAAATGGAGCTGATTTATCAGATTTGAACTTGATTGCTGATGAGTGGATGGATAAGAAGAAAATCCCCACCTGGCTTGACCAGGAGCTGCTCTGAGCCTCCCTGCCCCGCTCTCCTCCTTTGCTGTGGGAGCTGTGGTGGCTTCCCAGGGCTGATGTCACCCTGTTGGGGAAGATGGAACAGGAAAGCCTTATAAATATGATTGCCTGGCAAAAGGTTTTGAGAATATGGAAACTGTAAGTGAGATTGAAATGAAAGCAAGCTTTGAGATCCCTCAGTTACTGAACAACTGGAAAACAATGGCCTGGCCAGCTGAAAGTGATCCCCTTTGGATCAAACAATCCCCTCTGCTTGCAGACAGGCCCAAGGCTCAGAGCAGACCCTGCCAGCTTGGCAGAAGGCCCAAAGAGGAGTTTTTAGGGTTTAAAATGTAACCCAGTGTGGTAATGTAATGATTCTTATAGGCTGTATGGAAATGCTGTAGGACTTGTATCTTGTACTAGATTGGTTAGTGAGAATTAGAATATTCAGCACAGAAGATTTATGGTATTGTAAGGGGAACCTCTCGCTCTTACCCCTTTCACTCTCTTATGGTTTTACTCTCTTATCCTCTCCACCCCTCTCTTCTCTCAGGCCTGCTCTGAGCTGTGGCTGGCAGCTCCCAGCAGGGCCCTGCACCCAGGCCCTTTGCAATAAACCACAAATTCCCAGCTCTGGCTTCGGAGATCTCTGCTCTCCGTCCATCCCCACCGTCCTACCCCCAACACTCTTACACCACCCCGTTCCTGTGGCCAGCCCAGCTCCCTGTGCTCACCTGCTGGAATTCCCCTGGACAAAGGCTCCGTGCTGAACCAGCCCTGACCCCAACCCCCGCCAGGGGATTTCCTCGGCTCAGACAAGTTCTGAGAATTGTCCCTGTTTGTTTTGGAAGGAGTCACTGGTCCCAAAGGCAGGGGTTGAGGGGACCAGGAAAGGAGGAATTTGAGGCACTTCCCGCTACCCTGAGCACCAGGGAGAGCCAAGGGCAGCTCCTTTGTTTAACATAAATTGTGGGATCAGGGATTACCCAGGGTAGGAAGGGACCACCAGGATCCTGGAGTCCTGGCAGAGGCAGGACTAGCATACCTGGCTGTCGTGGCAGTGAACTTACTCAGAGCCCGAGGGCAGTACCTGGAATGGGAACACACCTCTGTGGAGCAGGACTGGGCTTAAACAGGAATCACCAGATCCCAGAATGGTTTGTTTGGAAAGGAAATGAAATCTCACCCAGTGCCACCCTGCCATGGCAGGGACACCTGCCACTGTGCCAGGTGCTGCCAGCCCCAATGCCCAGCCTGGCCTTGGGCACTGCCAGGGCTCCAGGGGCAGCCACAGCTGCTCTGGCAATTCCAGCCCAGCCCCTGCCCACCCTGCCAGGGAACAATTCCCAATTGCCAAGATCCCATCCAGCCCTGCCATTCCTCTGGCACTGGCAGCCATTCCCTGGCTCCTGTCCCTCCATCCTTGTCCCCAGTCCCTCTGCAGCTCTCCTGGAGCCCCTTCAGGCCCTGCAAGGGCTCTCAGCTCTCCCTGGAGCCTTCTCCTCTCCAGGGGAGCACCCCCAGCTCTCCCAGTCTGAATATTTTGCTCCATTCCTAGATATAAGCAAACAATTCCTGTAATTTACATTTTTGAGTGAAAGGGGTTTTCCTGAGTCTGTTTGCTTTGCATGGTAGGGAGAAATTGATGCTCAGACCTTTCCATGAGGGCTGCTGGTGCCAGACTGACCACTCAGCATCCACTCGAGTATCTCCTGGGGCTTTGGCGGCTGGATTTCCCCTGTCCTGAGAAGCTCTGAGCAGGCACTGCTACTCCACTTGCAGAGCCCTCCTGGGAATCCCGGAACCATGGGACCATGGTGTTATCTTGGTTTGGAAAGCCAGGTGTCTGCTGAGAAAGGCAGGAGCCTCCCCTGAAATGGAGAATGCAAACCTCCTACCTCTGAATTAATATAAAATTTTAATGAAGGGCCTCTCAGGAAAAATTTGGGGGCAGGAAATAACAGTTCTTTAATAGGGAAGAAAATAAAAAGATAAAATAAACAATGCAGTGAACTAAACCAACTGCCAGAGTCAGAACCCAAGCTGACACCCTGTGGGTCAGGCTGTTGGCAGCAGTCCCATTGGAATTGTGGCTCAGCCCTCCTGCAGTGTCAGGGCTGGTTCTGCTGGAGCAGGGATCCTGGAGAAAGGTGCAGTCTCTGCCTCTGAAGATCCAGGGCCAGAGGCAGCTGCTGTTCCTCTGGGCAATCCAGTGCAGAAGCCGTGCTGGTGTTCCAGAATCTCCAGATTCTATCCGGGTAGGAATGCTTGGCTCCTCCCTCTGGGCTCCCATCTGCCAATGGGATGCTGTAGTTCTTATCAGCCATGCAGGGACATTCCATAGCTGTTATCAGCAGGTGTCCTCTCCTGAGGGAGGAGTGATTGTGGTCATTCAGAGAGAGAGATAAAGCAAACTGCCCACTTGACAAAAGCCAGCTGCCATGCAGATGGCAAACCGATACAATTTCCTTGGCAATCCAGGACAGGCCTGCTTTGGGTTGGGTTAGAAGGGACCTTGAAGCCCATCTCATCCCAAACCCCACCACGGGCACGGCTGCTCCCCCCCCAAAATCCCATCCTGGCTGTTCCAAACTCTCCCAGCATCACCAATGTAAAGCCTCAAGCATCTGACTGCACTGGAGTTTATGCTGCCTCAACAAAGGGTATTTTAATTAACAAGTGGGGTTTATGTGTGGAATTTTGGGTTGTTTTTTCAGCCAGGACTTCACCAGCAGTGCAGTGGGGTGTTTCATGACCCTCAGCCCTGTTTCCCATCAGCTCCAAATACCATTAACCTCCTTATGGTGGGATGCCTGGAAGAAGGGAGAAGAAATCCTGGGCTGGGAAGAGCTCAGCTGAGCAAAACCTGCTGGCAACTTTCCAAAATCCCTCCCAAAGGCACCAGGCCCCATCTCCCTCCCAAAATTTGGTTTTCTGGTGGGTTTTCCATGGGGTTTGGGTGTAGCCTGAAGGGTTGTGATGCTTCCACTCACCAGGATCTATCCTGGGTGCCAGGGAAAGGTTCTGGAGCTGGGCCAGGGCAGCTCAGGCTGGAGATCAGGGCAAGGCTCTGCCCCCAGAGGGTGCTGGCACTGCCCAGGCTGCCCAGGCAATGGGCACGGCCCCGAGGCTGCCACAGCTCCAGGGATGCCCAGGCTGGGCTTGCTGGGGGCTCTGGGCAGGGTTTGGCTTTGGGATTGATCATCCCTGTGGGTCCCTTCCAGCTCAGCATATTCCATGATTGTGTGAGAGTGAGGGATGGGGGAGATGAAGGATGGGGGAGAAATTTGGGCAGCACTGCAGGGATGGCCAGGGTGGGGCTGTTGGGGGGTCCAGGAGATGGATGAAAGATTCCACTCTGAATATTCTACAATTCTCCAAAAAGAACCCAAGGTCTCTTTCAGCATCTTTACCCCTTTTTATTTATTTTTTTTTTTGATAGAACAAAACCCCCACTTTTTCTCCTTAAAAACCTAATCCAAAGGAGACAAAACACAGCATGGCAATTTAATGAAGGAGAAGTTTTTAAATTTTCCCGATACTGACAAGATGAAAGGGGGAATTGTTTAAGAGGCAGCTCAACTGCTTTAAAGATGCATTCCTTAATAAGAGGAGGGAAAAACAGCAAGGAGAGAAAAATATTTGCAAAATGAGAAGAATCTGTGCTTTTTGCTTTGGAAATCATTATATGCTTACAGTAAAATGTACTTAAAAGCCAAAATGACAAAAAGCTTCAATTCCATAGGAAACAAATGCTTTTTTTTTTTCTTTCTCCCCATAAAGCGTCTTCATGAAAATTTGGATTTTTCTCGTTAACTTTTGGTTTAGTTAAAAAGAAAATGTTTTCCCTGGTAACTCAGGGAACAGTCAAAGCGAAAAATCAATTTTTTCCAGTGGTTTGTTCAGGAAATCTTTCCTTGGATGGAGGTAGAGGGTGGGAAACAGCACTGGGCAGAGGAAGAAAGGCAGAAATGTAAGTGCAGAGTCAGAGCAGGAGCAGCAAAGCAAAGGTGGCGCTTGCTGGGCTCTGAGCTTGGCCACCTCAGTGGGGTGCAGCGTGTCCTCATGGGATCCCAGCCTGGTGTGGGGTGGGAGGGACTGAAATCCCATCTGATCCCATAGCCCAGGTTGGTTTGGGGTGGGAGGGATTGAAAACCCAGCTGATCCCATAGCTCAGGGTGTCCTCATTGGATCCCAGCCTGGTTTGGGGTGGGTTAGACTGAAACCCCATCTCATCCCACACCTCAGCCTGGTGTGGGGTAGAAGGGACTGAAATCCCATCTGATCCCATATCCAAGGGTGTCCTCATGGGATCCCAGCCTGGTGTGGGGTGGAAGGGATTGAAATCCCATCTGATCCCATAGCCCAGGGTGGTTTGGGGTGGGAGGGACTGAAATCCCATCTCAACTCCCACCCTAGGTGCTCCAAGCCCCACCCAGCCCAGCCTAGGCTGAGGTTGTGTGGAAGCGCTGGCAGAGGAAGGGATGGGGTGGCTACAGCTCCATCCCTGCCCTGAGCTGCCCTCAGCAGCCAGGCCTGCCCTGCCTGCTTAGGAAAAAGTCTAAGACAAATATTATAAGATAAAAAATTAATAATATGTATAGAATAAATATTTATTATATATTTAATAGAATAATTATTATATTATATGATTATTATTATCATGATAATATATTAGATTTATTATATTATATATACTATATAATATAAATTATTATTATATATATTATATAATATTATATTATATTATATATATTATATTATAATTTATTGTTATATATAATTATATTATATTTATTATATTATATTATATTATATTATATACCATAAATACAATTATATATTAGATATTGTATAATGTATGTATAATATATAATATATAGTATATAGTATATAGTATATAGTATATGGTATATAGTATATAGTATATAATAATAATATACATAATACATAATATATTATACATAATACATAATATATATAATATATATAGTATATAATATATAGAATAAATATATACAACATACAACATACAACATACAACATACAACATACAACATACAACATACAACATACAATATACAATATACAATAATTAAACCCCCCCAAACCCCATTAAACTCTGCACATTTGACTCATGATCACAGCCCCTTCCCAGCTCCGCCCCAGCCCTTGGCTGGATCACAAAGGATTTTCCAGGCTGGGGCTGTTCCCATTTGGGTTGTGCAGGGGCCAGGCCAAGCTTTGGGATTCCAGGATGTCCCCAGTGCCTTTCCTGTCGCAGCAGCTGTGTTTGTGTGTTTGTGCCAGAGTTCCTGCCCAGGCTGTTCCCAGCAGCTCCCGGGGAGCTGGGGCTGGGGCTGGGCTCCCCAGGACTCTGGGATAAACCCTTCCCCTTTCCATCCTCGCCTTTCCTGCTGTGTGAGGGGACTCACAAACTCCCCAGCTTTGAAATATCGACCGGGAATTGTTGATGTTTCCTGGCCTGGACACCTCTCTCCACAAACTGGGTTGATTGTGCAGTTTATTCCCGTTTTCCCAGGAAACCCAACTGGATTTAAAATGAAATACAGGATGGTAATGTAATGATTCTTATAGGCTGTATGGAAATGCTGTAGGATTTGTATCTTGGACTAGATTGGTTAGTGAGAATGAGAATATTCAGCACAGAAGATGATTTATTGTATTGTAAGGGGAACTTTGCTCTCTTACCCTTTTACGCTCTTACCGTTTTTACTCTCTCACCCTCTCATCCTCTCTCCCCCTCTCTTCTCTCAGCCTGCTCTGAGCTGTGGCTGGCAGCTCCCAGCAGGGCCCTGCACCCAGGCCCTTTGCAATAACCCACAAGTTCCAGCCCTGGCTGCAGAGATCTCTGCTCTCCATCCATCCTGACCGTGCTACCCTTCAACGCCCTTACACCCAACAAACCCAGAAGGATTTCGCTGAGGTTCTTGTCTGGTTTCCTTCGTTATTTTTTCCCAGTTCTTTCTGCTTGGTGCAGCCTGAGCCGTCCTCGTGGGTGCTCATTTCCCACAGCCAATTATTCAGAAATGTTGTCTGCAGTTTCCTGCCTGACCTCGTGTGGGATGCTCGAGTTTCTGCACGGATTTCCTTCCCCCTAAGAACCCTGTGAGTGTCCAAGCCCGTGGGATTCCCCTGCTGGGGGAGGAGGAGGAGGAGGAAGAGGAGGATGCACTTCCTGAGCCCAGCATTCCCAGGGGTTTTCCCAGAATTTTACTCCACTCAGCACGGGTTTTATTTTCTCTCTGACAATAATTCCTGTTTGTTCCCAGCTCAAATCAAGAATTAATAAATGGGACCAAGCAGGAAAATGCCTTTTCTGCCTCTCAAAGGTCCCTGGAGTACCTGGCTGGGACCTGTGTCACCTGTGAGGAGTGAAGGGTGTCCCAGTGCCACACTGAGCACTAAAGGAATTTAGAATCTACTCATTATTGCATTTTTCCAAGCAATTTCTTTGCTTGTAACACCTGGTGGACCCAAGGATCAGCCCAGGTGGGTGAAGAGGAGCAGCATCTGCTCTGAGGTGGGCACACAATGGGTGCCTGGGCAGGACAAAGCAGGATTTCCCTTTCTTCTGCAGGGCAAAGGTGAATTCAGGGAGCCAAGGGGGAGAAAAGGAGCCCTGCCCTGCTTGGGGAGCTCCTCCAGGCCTTGCTAGAGATTTGTGGCCCTGCAGCCCACCCTGTCTCAGTCATTCCTTGGCAAAAATGGAGGCAAAATCAAAGCTGGCAGGAGTGGTGTTGCATTTTTAGACCTCCTGACTGTCCTCAGGTCTGGTTGGGCCATTCCCAGCTTTTCACAGAATTCCCAGAATCACTGGGTTGGAAGAGACCTTCAAGACCATCGAGTCCAACCCAGCCCCAACACCTCAACTCAACCCTGGCACCCAGTGCCACATCCAGGCTTTGTTAAACACACCCAGGGATGGGGACTGCACCACCTCCCCAGGCAGAACATTCCAGAACTTTGTCACTCTTTCCATAAAAATCCTTTTCCCAATATCCAACCTGTATTTCCTTGGGCAGCTCCAGTCTGTGTGCTCTGGTTCTGTCAGTGCCTGCAGACAGAGCCCAGCCCCAGCTGAGCACAGGCACCTTTCAGGAGCTGCAGAGAGTGATGAGGGCACCCCTGAGTCTCCTTTTCTCCAGGCTGAGCACCCCCAGCTCCCTCAGGGCTTCCTCACAGGGTTTGTGTTCCCAGCCCCTCTCCAGCCTTGTTGTCTCCTCTGGGAGGAGGCTCAAAATGGGCTCAAACATCTCAAAATCCTTCCCAAGCTGAGGGGCCAGAACTGGACACAGCTCCTGAGGTGGATCCTCTTCCCTGAGCTTTTGTGTGACTTCATCTCATTTTGGGTTCAGGGGTTTGCTATGAAACCCTGAGTTCACAACTTGGAGTCATTCCCTGTAGTGAGGCTGAGGGTTTTGGGGTCTGGGAGGGGGACAAGGGCAACATGGGGGAGAGTCTGAGGATGGAACCTCTGTGCTGACATGATTTTTATACCATTTTAAAATTTGAAATATAAACCAAATTAATTTATTTCCAGTATAAATGAATTAGATACCAAAATGAACAGAGAACATTCAGGATTTGCCTGTGGGTGTTCCAGGTCTGCGGGGCTGTGGGCAGGGAGGAAATGTCGTGAGCTGGGAGCAAATGTGAGCAAATTCAGCTGTCCAAGAGCAGCTGAAGGAACAGACAGGAGCATTTCACACAGCCTCAGTCACACAGGTGAGGGGACTGGGGAGAAAGAAGCAGGATTTGATCACACAGACAATTGTGGCAGCTGGACAGGGATGGAGAGAGGCAGAATTTGGTCAGAAGGGAAGAGCTGCAATTATCCAGCAGGTGAGGGACAGGCTGGAAGCTCTGAGCTCTCACAACAAAAAGAGGGGAGTGGAATGGAGAGAAAAGTGAGAAAAATGGCTCAGAAATGAGAGAAAAATGGCTCAAGTTGCTGCCAGCAGAGAAGGTAAGAAAGGCTGAGGGTCAGAGCTGACTTTAGGATGTGGAAATGCCAAAGTCCCAGGAATGGCTGGATGCAGGAACCAGCTTCAAACACTCCTGGTGGGTTTTTGTTGGCATTTCCACGGGGGCACCTGTCCTCAGTTCCCTGGGAAAAAACCATTTCCCTGCAGTTTTAGATGCTTTCTTTTGTCAGGGAGTTGAAATGAAAATGTATGAGTGTGGCATTCACATTCTCTTGAAAAATCCCTTCGCCCAGGGTTTTTCTCCTGGGAAGCTGAGAAGCCTCAGAGAAAAGGAAAATAATTCTTATCTCATTTGCTTCTGCTATGTTTTGCTGCTTTGGAATGTGTTTGGAGATTGTTTACCCACAGGTGATTGTTCCATTGGATTCTGCTGTGAGTTTTTTCACTCTTTGGCCAATCAGGGCCAAGCTGTGTCAGGACTCTGGAGAGAGTCACGAGTTTTCATTATTTATTATCATTATTTATTATTCATCATTTTTTATTTCATTTCATCTTTTTAGCCTTCTGTAAGTTTCCTTTTTGTATTCTTTAATATAGTTTAGTATAGCATTCTTTAATATAATATAGTATCATAAAATAATAAATTAGCCTTCTGAGAACATGGAGTCAGATTCATTCCTCCCTGCCACAGGAAACCCTACAAATACAATAAAGGAGAATTTCTGTCAAGTCCTGCAGCAAATCCGTGATCACCTGGGCTGTCCCTCCTTATCCCTGACTGCCAGGAGTGACACAAGGCCTGACTCAGGGCCAGGGGGTGACAGGGGCCAAATGTCTGCACTAATGAGCTGTGCCTGTGAGCAGAGCATTCATGGGCTGCTGGCAGAGCTCCAGCCTCTGGGCTTTGCTCTTCATCCCTGCACTGACATCAATTCCCTGCTAAATCAGAGCAGGCAAAGGTTTTTTATCAGATTTTTATCAGATTGCCTCAAGATCAGGCAGTTCTTAACATCTGCACAGCCCGGCAGCCTCTCTGGGTCAGATTAATCCCTTTTCTGACCCAGGGATGAGGCAACCCAGAGATGTTTTAAAAATTTCGATTTTTAAAAACTTTGAGAATTTTCTACAAATCCATTTCCCACTGGAGGGGATTTCTGGGAGCCTTTAGTGGATTCCAAGCCTGTGCAATCATTTAGGAACCTGATGTGCAAACAGACAGAGCCAGGGCCCAGCGCCTGCCACCCCATCCCTGCTGCCCTGGGAACGGGGCAGGAAGGTGACAATGAGAATGTCCCTGAACGGCTTCTGGGACTGCCTGTTTGTCACTTTCTAATAAGAAAAACATTATTTTGGGGAGACAACTCTCTGTGCAAGGCTGATGTTGATCTGATTCCTGTTTTGTGTCTTTTTTAGTTTTGGGTTTGGTGGGCTTTTTGTGTGTGTGGTTTCTTTTTGTTTGTTTCTTTTTTGGGATTTTTATTTTTTGTTCTGTTTTGTTTGGATGGTTGGTTTTTTGTTTTTGTTGGCTTTTGTTTTGTTGCTTTTTTCCTTTTAATATTCCCAATGTAGTTGGTTTTCAGTTCTCTTTAGTATTGACTACCAGAGGATCCTGGGGATGGCAGATGGGATGTGGAATTCTTGGGAATGATGGAAATGATAAAGATCTGAGAGTAAAATGTGGCTAAATCATGTTTTTAAAAATTAATTTCTGTTTGTTTTTCCTATAAAATCCATCCACTGACCAGGGATCCACCTGGAGAGGGACTAAAGCCATGCCCCATCCCTGTTTGAGATTTCACTTCTGGAGAAGTTTTCCTGGGATCTCTGGGATGTTCTGCAGAGTTTGGCAGGGAGAACACAACTCACCTGCCTGTAGGGGCTGGGACAAACCCAGCAGCGGAACTGGGAGCACTGGGAAGATTTTCCAAGTTGCTCCTAATTTGTGAGACTGTGTTCAATGGGACTCTGGAGTGTGAGTGTCGAGTGGAAGGGAGAACATGGAGGGGAAGAAGAAGGGAAGGGAGGAAGGGAGGAAGGGGAGGGAGAGGAGGGAAGGAAGGAAGGAAGGGAAGGAGGAAAGGAAAGGAGGAAGAAAGGAAGGGAAGGGAAGGAAGGAAGGAAAGGAAGGAAAGGAAGGGAAGGAAGGGAAGGAAGGGAAGGAAAGGGGAAAGGGGGAAGGAAGGAAAGGAAAGGGAAGGAAGGGAAAGGGAAGGGAAAGGAAAGGGAAAGGAAAGGGAAAAGGAAGGGAAAGGAAAGGGAAAAGGAAAGGGAAAGGAAAGGGGAAAGGAAAGGGGAAAAGGAAAGGGAAAGGAAAGGGAAGAAGGAAAGGAAAGGGAAAAGGAAAGGGAAAAGAAAGGAAAGGAAAGGAAAGGAAAGGGAAAGGAAAGGAAAGGGGAAAAGGAAAGGGAAAGGAAAGGGGAAAAGGAAAGGAAAAGAAAGGGAAAAGGAAAGGGGAAAAGGAAAGGGGAAAAGGAAAGGGGAAAAGGAAAGGGGAAAAGGAAAGGGGAAAAGGAAAGGGGAAAAGGAAAGGGGAAGGGGAAAAGGAAAAGTTCCAAGGAAGGAAGGAAGGTTGGCTTACTTTTCCTCCTGGGTCACTGCTAGCCCTGGAGAGGTTCCAGAGGCTCTGGGATGTGCCAGGAGCACAAGGAATGAACACCAACAGGGAGAGAGTGAGCTGGGCAGAGGCTGCTGCTGCTCAGAAATCCAGGGAATAGCTGGAGGCAAGGATCCAACTTGGAGGCAGGACTGCAGATTTTTTTTTTTTTTAAATATCCCAACTCGCTTTTCGCTGTTTAAAAATTATTCAGGGTGTTTTTGTTTGTTTGTTTTTTGTTTTGTTTTGGGATTTTTTTGGGGAGTTGGGGTTTTTTGCTGTTATTTTGATTTTCCTGTGTTTGCATTGAAAATGTGAATCCAGCCCAGCTGGAACTGAGGGTTTCTTGCTCTGTAGAGCCTCCAACAAAAAGAAAATGTGACCTCATAAAATGATAAGCTGCTCTTGCTGCTGTTGAGATAGGACTAAAGAATTCCAAGGTTTTTAAGCAGGAAAAGGGGCAGATTAGGGGCAGGGTGTTGGCAAACTCTCCTGGGGATGATCCCCTGGTGTCTTGGTATGGAAAGACAGGAGTCTGCTAAGGAAGGCAGGAGCCTCCCCTGAAATGGAGAATGTAAACCCTCCCCACCCCTCCCAATTGCTATAAATTTTAAATTAAGGGGCTCTCAGGCAAAAATATGGGAGCAGGAAATACCAGTTCTTTAATAGGGAAAGAAAAAAAAAAGATTAAATAAACAATGCAGGACACTAGAACAACACTGGCAGAGTCAGAACCCAAGCTGACACCCTGTGGGTCAGGCTGTTGGCAGCAGTCCCATTGGAATTGTGGCTCAGCCCTCCTGCAGTGTCAGGGCTGGTTCTGCTGGAGCAGGGATCCTGGAGAAAGGTGCAGTCTCTGCCTCTGAAGATCCAGGGCCAGAGGCAGCTGCTGTTCCTCTGGGCAATCCAGTGCAGAAGCCGTGCTGGTGTTCCAGAATCTCCAGATTCTATCCGGGTAGGAATGCTTGGCTCCTCCCTCTGGGCTCCCATCTCCCAATGGGATGCTGTAGTTCTTATCAGCCATGCAGGGACATTCAATAGCTGTTATCAGCAATGTCCCCTCCCCAGGGAGGAGTGATTGTGGTCACTCAGAGAGAGAGATAAGGCAAACTGCCCACTTGACAAAGGTAATCTGCATTAAGATGGTAATAGAAAACATCTTGCATTGCAGTCTTCAACACCTGACGTCTGGGTTTTTGGAAATTCAGGTGTTCCTGAATGCCTGGCTGCCCTTCTCTCTGTTCCTATCCTGGTATATTTGATCTAAGGAAATAATCAGATGGATGTAGACAAATTTTATACATTTTCTGGGTTTTGGTTGCTCTGCCTCTAGATTTTGCACATTTTCCTGGGTTTTGGGTGCTCTGCCTCCTCATGGACTCCAGACCAACCTGGTTTTTTGTGGCTGCCCTTGTGGGAGCAGCACAGTAGCGACGCTTTCCGAGCTCAAATTCTTCTCCCATATGTTTCAGATCAGCACTTAAATCAGTGCTTTTCAGCATCTGTGGGTGTCTTGACATTCTTCTTTAAACAAACCATTTGGTGGCAGAATTATGGTCGTTTGAAGGCTGCAGGAACCTGAGCACTCCCGGGGCTCTCCTGAGCATTTCAGTCCCCTCACAAAACCCCACAACTGTCCAAGTGTGGGGTTATCTGCAGAGCCCTGGCCTGGGCTGATAAAACAGGAAATTTTTAAAATAAGGACTCAGAAAAGATTAAACCCACATCCCTGTGCTTGGCAGGAGAGCTGGGGTTGGGGTTGGAGCTCCCAGGTGGGGAGAAGTGCAGAAATCCAGCAGATAAACCAGCCTTGGAGGCTGAGCAGGTTTTGTTCCTTCCCAGGAATTCACTGTGGATTTTGATGTGCACAATGTACAGGAGATGATGTTTTTCTCCGTGGGCATTTTCCTTTTTTCCCACAATATTGAGAATTACAGTGAGGTGTGTGTGTGAGAGCAGAGTGTCACAAATAAAGGAGAATTATCAACCCAGGCTGGGAGATTTGGAGCTGCCCATGCCAGTCTGGCTGCAGGGTATTCCTAATTGCAATAATTTATTGTGAATTCAGCTCCTTGGGCTAAATTTGTTGAGCTGGGCTTTTCCAGGAAAGAATTCCTGATCTCTAGAAGGTTCTGTGGGTGCTGGATCTGCAGCTGGGCTCTCCCAGGACAGAATTCCCAAGCTCTGGGAGTTTCTGTGGATGTTGGATGTTGGATCTGCAGCTGGACTTTCCCAGCAGAGAATTCCTGAGCTCTGGGAAGTTCTGTGGGTGTTGGATCTGAGCCCAGGAGAGAATTCCTGATCTCTTGGAGGTTCTGTGGGTGTTGGATCTGCAGCTGAGCTCTCCTAGGACAGAATTCCAGAACTCTGACAAGTTCTGTGGGTGCTGGATCTGCAGCTGGGCTCTCCTGGGAAAAAAAATCCTGAATTCTGGGAGGTTCTGTCTGTTCTGGATCTGAAACTGGGCTTCTTCAGGAAAGAATTCCTGATCTCTGGGAGTTTCTGGGACTGTTGGATCTGCAGCTGGGCTCTCCTAGGACAGAATTCCCAAGCTCTGGGAGTTTCTGTGGATGTTGAACATTGGATCTGCAGCTGGGCTTTCCCAGCAGAGAATTCCAGCCCTGGTGCTGTTTGCAGCCCAGCTCTCCCGGGAATCCCAGCATGAAGTGTCCTTTGTTGTGTCTGCTGAACCTGGGGAGTTTTTATTCCTTTCAGTGAAGATCATCAACCTAAACCAGCTCCTAACTCTGCCCCAACTCCTTCAGGAGCCCCTGATCCTCCCACTTTCGCCCTGCCAGGAATGCAGCAGCACACAGGACGTGGCAGCAGGAACAGCAGCCGATTATTTTTGCATATTTTTGTCTGCAGGGCCTTCCTGCCTTCCCTGAGGGAGGGTGACTCGTGTCACCAGGGCCACCAGGGCCTCCAGCAGCTGAGGTCACCCCTGGGGCAGGGCTCTGGGAGCTGTGCCTGGGATCTGAGGGCTCCAGGGAATTCCCAGCTGGGTTGTTGACCCTGGGAGTCGCTGGTTGGTCCGGATCAAAGCCACCTGTCCCAAATGGGGACACTGAGGCACCACCTGTGTGTCCCCCCTGCCTTGAGAGAAGTGCTGCAGTTTTAGGGCAGCCAACGATGATGGGTTTGTAACTTTCTAGAGCTAAAAAATGGATCTGGTTTAACCCCAGGAGAACTGACCTGGCACATCTGAGACTCCCCTGGACGCACAAAATACAGAGAGGAAGAGTTCGGGGCAGGGAGCTGGGAAATGTCCCAGGTTATTTCTTTTTAAAGAGAATATCCTGGAGTGTTAGTACAGGAAGGGTTTCCTGAAACCCAGGCACCCCTGATTGTAGAATCACAGAAATTTGGGTTGGAAAATCCCTCTGAGCTCGTTGAGTCCACCTGGCACTGCCAAGGCCACCACTGGTGGCTTTTATGGGACAGGGGACTCCAGCACTGCCCTGCCTTCCCTAAGGGAGGGTGACTCGTGTCACCAGGGCCACCAGGGCCTCCAGCAGCTGAGGTCACCTCTGGGGCAGGGCTGTGGGAGCTGTGCCTGGGATCTGAGGGCTCCAGGGAATTCCCATCTGGGTTGGAGACCCTGGGAGTCGCTGGTCCACTGGTCTGGATCAAAGCCACCCTTCCCAAATAGGGACTTTAGGAGACCACCTGTGTGTCCCCCCTGCCTTGAGAGAAGTGCTGCAGTTTTAGGGCAGCCAACAATGATGGGTTTGTAACTTTCTGGAGCTAAAAAATGGATCTGGTTTAATCCCAGCAGAATTGGCTGTGGGATCCTGGCACATCTGAGACTCCCCTGCACGCACGAAATACAGAGAGGAAGAGTTTGGGGCAGGGAGCTGGGAGTCTCTTTCTTTTTTAAGGGGAGTATCCTGAAATGTTTCCTGAAACCCAGGGGAATGGCCTTTGCACCCCTGATTGCAGAATCACAGAAATGTCAGGTTGGAAAATCCCTCTGAGTTTGTTGAGTCCACATGGCACTGCCAAGGCCACCGCTGGTGGCTTTTAGGGGACTCCAGCACTGCCCTGGGCAGCTGTTCCCACTCTTTCCATGAAGAATTTATTCCCAATATCCAACCTGAACCTCCCCTGGCACAACTTGAGGCTGTTTCCTCTTTTGCTGTTACTCTGGGTTTTCTCTGCAAGCCAAACTTGCCCAAACCCACGTCCAGTTGAAGGGGGGGCCAGGATCAGGACCCCATTATTGGGGTCAGAACCCCATTATTGGACCAGGATATCCCCATTCCTGGGGGTTGTTGTGGCTGCCAGCCCCGTTATGGCCAGGGGAGGGAAACTGAGGCAGGAGGGATGCAGTCCCCTGGGATTGAGCTGCAATCCCCACAAACTGCAGGGACAGCAGGGACACAGAGGTTCCCAGGGACAGCCCCTCAGTGCTCAGGGGACTTTCAGATTTGTTTTTCCTCCTGTTTGTGCTCCGTTCCCCTCCTCCAAAGCCTCCTGCACAGACTCAGGCGCTCTCTGCTCTCTCTGTGCTGCCTCTGTGAGGTTTCCACGGGAAACTTTCCAAGCAGGAAAATTTCAGCCCACAGGGGAGGCAGCCGGAGCGGGGCCTTTTCCATCTGCCCTGGGAGCTGCTCTCCTCCCCTTCCTCCTCCTCCTCCTCTTCCTCCCAGCAGCTCTGCATTCCTGGGAGAGAATTCCCTGCTGCTGGTGTGTTTGCATCCCTGCTGCGTGGAGCTTTTGTATTTAAATTAATTTTATTTTTCTTTATTTAATTATAAAATGTAATAATTTAATAATAAATAATCAATGAACTAATTAATAGATTATTAAATAATTAATAATTAGTTAAAATAGATATATATATTTAAAATTTAATTTAATATTTTATTTTATTTTGTTTAATTTTATTTTTATTTTAAATTTTATTTTTATTTTATTTTATTTTATATTATTTTATTTCATAGTTTTTATGTTATTTTCATTTAAAAAAATTTCATTTATTCTATTTTATTGTAATTATAATTTTCTTTTGTTTGGGCTGGGTTTAAATGTGTGAGATGGTATGTTTATATTTTATATTATATCTAATATAGAATAATATCAGTATTATTAATGTCATTCTCCTACTAATAATAATTTTATTGATATTATTATATATACGGAACCTTCTGCACAGCAATCAGTTGATGGACCAGCTAAAAATCAGCTAAAACTCTGCCCTGAGACAGAGTTGAGCTGGGTTTTATTAGGCTTGGCTGCAGGGAAATACCTGGGAAAATGGCATTGTGGGTTTTCCAAGTTTTCCCTCCCTAATTGTGGTATCGAGTGTTCCTCAGCTCCCAGGGAAAAGCTCAGGGGGTTGGAGTGCAGGTTCTTTACAGAGCTTTGGCTCTGCTCAGCTCCTCACACATCATCATCATCATCATCATCATCATCATCCTGGGAATGCAGCTCCAGCCCCAGCCCCCGTGGCTTTTCCTGCTGCCTGGGCTGTCCCGGTTTCTGCAGCGGCAGCAGCAGAGGGAAATGGAAGAGAATTGAGAAAAATCAAAAGAAATTGAGGGAAACTGAGGGAAATCGAGAGATATTGAGGGAAATCAAGGGAGATCAATTGAAATATTGGGAAATTGAGGGAAATCGAGGGAAATTGGAAGAAATTGAGAGAAACTGAGGGAAATCAAGGCAAATCGAGAGAAATTGAGGAAAATCATGGGAAATCGACGGAATTCAAGGGAGATCAAGGGAAATTGAGGAAAATAAAGGGAAATTGAGGGAAATCAAGGATATCCCAACCTAATTCCAGCTGGAGCTGGAAGTTGTGACTCCAGCTCCCAGGTGGGAAAGGGCACCCCCAGAGCTGAGCCCCTGGAAAACCTCGGGGGGGTTGGAATTTGGCTGGGGAGCCCATGGCTGATGGGGGATTGTCCTTGGGGATGTGGGATTTTGGCCAGAGTGGGAACAGTCACCAGGGACGCTCCAGTGGGGAGCAAGGTGCCAGCCTGGCAGGAATTCAGGCAAGGGTTCCTCTGGGATGGGTGAGCCCAGCTTGGGCCCAGCCCTGCCCACAGCCCTCCTAAATTGAGACCCACATTGTGGCTGTAGGAACTCATCCTGGTGCTCATGGATTCAGCAGGATTGATGATTTAGGGCCTCCTTCCACGTGTTCCACAACCCACGTCCTTCCTCTGTACCAGTGAGGATGAGTAGGGCTCAAACGCCCCCATTCCCTTAGTCCAGGTGACTAAAGGCAAAGCCCCCCCAGCTCACCTGGAATCTCTCACCTGTCTGGAACTGATCTGGGATTTTTTAGGACAAAACTTTTTATCCTCCAGCTCCTGCTGTCCAGAGGGACTGATGGTATCTGGGATCAGTCCTCATTTCCTGGCCTGGCTCTGACAGGAGGCAGGAAATGAGAAATAATTGAATCAATTCCTACAAATTGGTTTGTCTTGGATGCAGTGTGAGGGATGGGGAAGGGCCTGGGCTGTGTCTGAGGCTTGGAGCATTTCTGTCTCCACCAGAGCAAGGTAGAGAATGCCATTAATAATTGCAGCCCCGGGTGCTGGGAGCAGGGGGAGGTTGATGGGATGGGCTGCTCCGAGGTGATAATCCCAGCCCAATCCATCAGATCCTCTGGGGTGTCGAGAGCTTGTAATAACCTGAGTGGCTTTGGGAATTCTCTCAGTGGTATTTATATCTGGAGATCAGAAATTCATCAGCCATCAATGCCCAGTGGTGATGAGGGCAAGAACAGAGCAGAAATTGATTTTTTTTTGGTGCTTTCTGAGGATTTTTGATGCTGCTGGTTCTCAGGTTGTCTCTCCTGTGCTGTTTGGGAGTTTTGTTACCTCAGGAAAAGAGGGATGGGGCAGCTGGGCTTGGTTTTGTTTTCCATGTTTCAACAGAGCCAGAGGCTGTTTGGCTCCTGTGCTGTGGAAATAAACCTGGCCTATTCATCATTATTAATGATTGTAGTAAATAATAATAATATTAATTATTAATTACAGAATAATTAATCATTATTAATTATTGTAATTACATGTTAGGAGCTTTCCCTGGGGAACCGGGCCTTGCCTGGGGAGGTGTCAGACTTGTGGAACCATTTGATTCCCCTCAGAGCCAAGGATGGATTCCATGAGGATCAGCTGGTGGGAAGCTCCCAGGATGGTGCCAGTGAGGACAGGGATGTGCTCCAGCCCCTCGGGAATTGCACATCCCCAAAAACCTCAGAGGGCTCAGCTGCTGCTGCCAGCCCCACCCTGGGAAGGGCTTGAGATCCCAAAGGGGGCATTTCTCCTGGAAAATCATCCTGCTGCTCCCCACCAGGTTCTGCTGGAGCTTCTCCTGGAGCTTCACCTGGAGCATCTCCAGGAGCTTCTCTAAGAGCTCCTCCTAGAGCTTCTCCTGCAGCTCATTCTAGAAGTTCTCCTGGAGCTTCTCCCAGGGCATCTCCTGGAGCTTCTCCTGGAGCATCTCGTGGAGCTTCTCCTGGTGTATCTCTTGGACCATCTCCTGGAGCATATCCTGGAGCATCTCCTGTAGCTCTTCCTGGAGCTTCTCCTGGAGCTCCTTCTGGCACTGGCAGCAGGGCTATCCAGGCTGGCTGTTGAAGGTGTTTGGGGATCCAGTGTTGATGTTGAAGGAGTTGTTCCATCATGCTCAGCATGCCAAGTTCCCATCCCAAATCCTCCCAAATCCAGGCCCTTCCTATAATTGCAGAGCGTCACGGGGCCAGTCCTTGGATGGGGACTGGGGAATTGGGAATAACAGGCAGGGTTCAGGATGTCCAGGCCATGGATGGGTATTCCTGGCACTGTGGAGAAGGAGAAATCCAATATTCCCTGCAGGGCTGGAGCTGCTGGAAGCTCCAAAATGTTTGGGTCTCTGTTGCTAAGGGATAAATGTTGGGGATAAACACAAATCCTGACCCTGCCAAGCCCTGGGCCCCTCCAGGGTGGGTTCAGCCCCTTCTCAGAGAGGGGCAATCCCCAAGGAGAGCCTCTCCAGCCTGTGCTGGTGCACAGGAAGTTTTCTTTGCTTTCATCATCCCTAAATGAGCTCCCATGGAGCTCCCAAAGCTGAGGGAGCAGTGGGAGGGCAGAGGCAGGAGGTCACTGCCGGAGCATCCCGGCCAAATCTCCCAGCAAAACTTCCAGGAAGAGGAGCTGAGCCCCCATGGGACAGGGAAAAAACAAAAGGATGTGACAAAGCAGACAGAGCCCAGAGGAGGGGTCCGGTCTGAGCCAGTTTTGTGGCTCATTTCTACAGAAAAATCAGTGTTTCCTATTCCACCCCTTAATAACAGCATTGCTGGAGCTGCCTGAGGCTGAGGGGAAGCTGGAAGGGACCACAAATCCCTGGATTACACCCCTGGGAGAAAGGAGCTGCAGTTTTTGAAGTTTGTTTGAATGAGGCAGCGGCACCAGGGAAATCTTTTGGGTCATAGGAAATACTTTAAAAATTTGACACAAATGAGGGTTGGAAATTCCCTTCAGTCACTGGGAGTATTTGGGGTATTTAAGGGGATCCCTGGCCAGACAGAGAGGAAACAAAAGGATCCTGGTGGACCTGTGGCCACCAGCAGCAGTGAGCAGGGGCACTGGGTCAGGGGAAGGCTCTTCAAGCCCCTAATTTTATTAAAATAAGCTCTGATCCAAATAAATTCTATTCCAATGCCATGTTCTGTAGCTCTGACTGCAGTTCATGTCTCACCCACTTCAGTGAGTGCCAACAGGCTCCTCATTCTCCCTTGCAGGGATTTGATGATAAAATGCATTTGTTGATGTTAAAAAGATTAATATAAATTTAGAAATATCACATTACTTAGAATTATGGAATCATGGAATGGTTTGGGTTGGAAGGGAACTTAAATTTCACCCAGTGCCATGGCAGGGACACCTCCCACTGTGCCAGGTGCTCCAGCCTGGCCTTGGGCACTGCCAGGGCTCCAGGGGCAGCCACAGCTGCTCTGGCAATTCCAGCCCAGCCCCTGCCCACCCTGCCAGGGAACAATTCCCAATTGCCAAGATCCCATCCAGCCCTGCCATTCCTCTGGCACTGGGAGCCATTCCCTGGCTCCTGTCCCTCCATCCTTGTCCCCAGTCCCTCTGCAGCTCTCCTGGAGCCCCTTCAGGCCCTGCAAGGGCTCTGAGCTCTCCCTGGAGCCTTCTCCTCTCCAGGGGAGCACTCCCAGCCCTCCCAGCCTGGCTCCAGAGGGGCTCCAACCCTGAAGCAGCTCTGGCATCTCCTGTGGATTTGTTTCCATAACTGACCTCAACCCTGAACAATTTATTCAGGAAATTCAGGATCTCTTCAGGGTAACAAGTGCCAAAGTGAGACCCTGCAGGGAGGGCAGGGTGCTGGGAATAAAACCTGAAATAAGGCCAGGAGTGAGAGGCAGGATGAGTGACAGAGGGACAAGAGCAGCCTGGAATTCAATAAATTTAATTTTTCATAGCATATGGAGCAGGGGCTGCAGGAGGAGCTGTTGGAGAGCCAGGGGTGGACGTGCCACCCCAGGCATTGCTGTCACCCCTCTGGAAGGTGCCCAATCTATCCTGGGGGGAAGAGAACTGGAGTGAGACCCGTCATCTGTGGGGATTTCTGTGCCAGACTTCCCCTGTGAATATTTTATGAATCAGCTGGATGAGTCGCTGGTTGTTTTTTCCTTTTTTTAATCTCGTGTTTCATTCGGTTTCTGTTTGATCTTGCAAGGCTGGAGCAGTGCCCAGGGCGGGGGGTGAGTGCTCACAAATATGAACTTTTGTGCTGTGTCCAACCTGTCTGACTGCTGCTGGGGAGGCAAAACCACCCCAATAAAATGAGAAAAAATGGAATTAAATGTGCTGGGAATGTTATCTGGGACAATTCTTGAAGAAATTCTGGTTTGGAACAACTGGATTACAGTGGGAAATTATCTTTATCAATGAACAGAGCAGGTGTTGGCACAGCTGGACACCGTAAGCATAAGGACAATACAGAGATACTTAATACAATCACAAATTAAAGATTTGGTACTAAATCTGAATATTTTCATCTATAGTGAAATCTGAATATTTTTAAACAAAGTACATGGACTTTCATACCATGTGGAAGTATGTTTCATTCACATATGATAGTTTCATGGCATTGTAGTGTAGGTGCAGCTATGTGTAGCTACATGATTAATTTCAAAAATATAGCTATTATGCAGCTTATTATAACAGAAAATATATATTATAGTAATATATAGTAAATATATTAAAATATATTAAATATATATTATAGTTATTTATTTATTTATTATAAAATGGAATATATATATTTATAGCATAAAACATGTATTATAATAATATATATTTAAAATATACCTATGATGCAGCTATTATAAAATAAAACATAATATCTAAAAATATATAGATATATGTATTATAAGATAGATTTATTACAAAATATAATATATTTTATATAAAATAAAATAATATACATTGTAATAATATATAAAATATATATTTAAAATATATAAAGATATATTTTAATAATATATGTTTATATATTTATCAAAATATACATAATAATATTAATATGTATTTTAAAATATAGCTATGATGCTATAGCTATTTGGGTTCCAGGGCTCTGCAGGGGCTGGGTGAGGAGTTTGGGTTCAGTTTGGGTTTTGGGGTCCTGCAGGAGCTCTCTGGTCATTGTGTGGCATCATCTGGGGACAGGGACAGTCAGCCCAGCCCTCAGACAGAGGCTGGGGAAGCTCCTGCATTGCCTGTCTGCTCCAAAAATTGGATTTAATGGGGGAAGCCCAGCAGGGACTAATTAGTGAGTGCACACAATTAGTGCAACCCCGCTTTTGTTCACGCTCTGCTGGCTGAGGCTCACACTGCACTGGAATCCTCTCACCTTGCTCTGCGCTGCCATTTCCCCTTCCTGCTCCCCTCTGAGTGCATTTGAGCCAGGTTTGCAGTCTGGGGCCCTGTGGGGCTGCCAGTGTTCTGTGGGGTTTGTGCTCTGCAGTGGTTTGCAGTGCCAGTTAAATGATTTCAGCAGGGATATGACAATTAAATGATTTCAGCAGAGACAACAGAGGAGCTGTAATGAGCAGAACTGTAATTCCACCTCTGTGAGAGCAGAAGTTGCCACAACCCCAAACTGAACCATCCTCCACTCAGGCATGACGTTGGGGAGGAACATGGAACTGGTTTTGCTTTCTTTTCTGTTTTTGCAGCTTTCCATCCACACCCAGCTCTGCTTGGGTTCATTGCACTCAGGGTCCCTCCTGGACACCCCACGACCCTGCAGGGGCAGCTCCAGGGTCAGGGATCAGGAACAGGATCAGGGATCAGGAATCAGGAACAGGGTCAGGGATCAGGAATCAGGGATCATGAAGAGGGTGAGGGAACAGGAACAGGAATCAGGAACAGGGTGAGGGATCAGGGATCAGGTGCAGGATCAGGAACAGGATCAGGCACAGGAACAAGATCAGGAACAGGGTGAGGGATCAGGCATGGGGTGAGGAATCAGGAACAGGATCAGGAACAGGATTGGGGATCAGGAACAGGATTGAGGATCAGGAACAAGATCAGGGATCAGGAACAGGGTGAGGGATCAGGTGCAGGATCATGGATCAGGATCAGGGATCAGGAACAGGATCGGGGATCAGGCACAGGGTGAGGGATCAGGTGCAGGATCAGGGTCAGGGATCAGGAACAGGATCGGGGATCAGGAACAGGATCAGGGATCAGGAACAGGATCGGGGATCAGGCACAGGGTGAGGGATCAGAAACAGATTTGGGGATCAGGAACAACATCAGGGATCAGGAACAGGGTGAGGGATCAGGTGCAGTATCAGGGATCAGGTGCAGGATCAGGAACAGGATCACTTCACCCTGTCCATGTGTCCCCAATGGTGACAGTCACCCTCTCCCCCCGTGGTGTGTGCCTGGTGCTGGGGCTCCCCCAGCTCCCACCTTCCCCTGCGGTTTCCAGCAGGCTCTGCCTGTGAGGATCCTTTATTCCAGCCAGGCTAAAGCAGGTTTTGTGCCAGCTCCTCCCAGGTCCCTCCATCCCCAGCTTTGTTGTGCTGCTCTGGATGTGCCTTGTTTGTCTGGGTGCAATATCCCTGTCTGGAAAATCAGGATGCTGGAGGGTTCATGGAGCTTTTAGAGAGCTGGAAATGCCATTGTCTGACAGGAATCCCTCTGCTTGTCCTGCTGGAGCTTGGCACCAGCCAAAGAGCATCTCAGGGTGAGTGTCTGGCCTTGAGGACACACCTGGTGTGACATCCTCAGCCCCAGGGATTCCACAGGGAAAGCTGAGGAATTCTGCTGCACACTCAGCTTCAGAGTGGTCATTTTGTACCAGGGAGCTGTGAGGGAGGCAATTAATGATCAGTAATTAGTGGCACTGTGGGAGTTACACATTTATCTGGCAAATTTTGCAGGAGACATAAAGCAGAAATGAGATCAGTTAATCCCAGAGCAGCCCGACAGGAATGTCCCAAGGATTCAGCCAAGCCAGATGAGTGGGCAGCCTGGTGACAGATGAAATGTGCCATCAACAAACCCAAAATCTGACACCAAAGGCAAAAACTCCGGAGCTGGACTCGGTTCACTTGCCAGGGAACCAAACCCAGCAGCTCAGGACAGGGATCAGATATCCCATTCCTCTTCCTGTGCACCCAAAATCCAAAAAGCAAACAAAGGATTTGATCAAATGTCAAAACCAGTCAAGGAAATGCTTCTTCAGTTGCTGTGAAAGCCTCCAGGGGTGTTCTTTGAGACAGCATCGAGCTTCAAATCATGAAAATTCACAGAATTAAAGCTAATTTTTTAAATTTTAATAATTAAAATGTAACCAATGTACCCAGGCTGTGACCAGCAAGGTCACACCAGCAAAGCCTTTGCAGGGCAAGGTAAAATCCTGGTGGAATTTAAAAAAAACTTGAAAAAGGAAGCAAAGAGGGGAAGGAGTGATTCAGCCGTGAGCAATGAGTCCCCCAGAAACCTGCTCTGCCTCCCTGCTTGCCAACCACCAAACTTCCTTCCCCCCTGGTTGTCCAAGGGTTGGTCCTGTGGTTTCCAGCCACATGGAGATTTTGGATGTGCCTCACAGCACTGAGGGAAAGAAAAAAAGAAGTGTTTGTGGCTAAAAATGATGGTAAGGAATTTGTAAGAGCCAATCCTGAGGACTGAAGCTCCTCCAGGCTGCGAGGCAGTGAATGCTGCACGGGGTTGGGTTTCAGCTGGAGGGAAGGAGCTGAGACAAAGCCTCCTCCAGGTTTTTGTTTTCCCATTTTCGGGTTTCCTGTGCTCCTGACAGGGATTTTGGGCCCATTCTGAGGTTCTCAGGTATCTGGTGCTCAGGGTTGTGGTGGTGTTCACAGGGGTTACAGGATGAGGGAAGAGATGAGAATCTTGACTCCATGTTTCAGAAGGGTGATTTATTATTTTATGATATATATTAAAATAAAATAAAATTATATATTAAAACTATGCTAAAAGAATAGAAGGAAGAATTTCATCAGAAGGCTTGAAAGGAAAGGAATGATAATAAAATCTTGTGACTGCTCACAGCCTCGACACAGGTGGCTGTCATTGGTCATCAAGTAAAAACAATTTCACATGCTGGTTAAACAATTCTCCAGATCACATTCCAAAGCAGTAAAGCATGGAGAAGCTGAAGCTTCTCAGGAGAAAAGATCCTAATGAGAGGATTTTTCATAAAATACGTCAGTGACACAGGGTGACACCAGTCCTGCTGAGGCTGTGCCGGCTTCTCCTGCCCTGACAGGGTTTGCAGTGCTGGCCCCAGATCTGCCTGCAGGAAACGCCAAAGAACCTTTCAAAAATGCACCAAAGAGCTGCATTTTGATTTCTGTGTGTGTGTTGGAAAGGACTGTTCCCTAAATCAGTGCCTGGGCTCATGAAGGCCATTAACCCCCACGTTCCCAAACATTTCTGTGTGGAGGGGAGCGTGGCACTGCAGGGCTGGAGCTGCTAAGGATGGGATTAGGATGGGCTGGGATAAGGATGGGATTAGGAATTCCTCAAGGCTCTGAAGAAAAGC
Source organism: Zonotrichia leucophrys gambelii (assembly GCF_028769735.1). NCBI lineage: Eukaryota > Metazoa > Chordata > Aves > Passeriformes > Passerellidae > Zonotrichia > Zonotrichia leucophrys. Next base: position 5,742,395 of record NC_088192.1, on the reverse strand, counting down.
CCAGATTGCTGCCACAAACCCACAAACCCAGCTGTGGCTATGCCCAGGTCCGCCTGCAGCAAACCCTGTGGAGCAGGGAAGGTCCTGTGCCAGGGTAAATCCTCACATGGGGTGTGAGCTGTTGTCATCCTGTTTTTTCAAGTTTTTCTGATGTTTACATTCTTGTAGTAAACTTTCTCACACACTTTATGTAGATAACTTTTTGTTTTGCATTCTTTTATGGAGGAAATTTGATGGACTGTTGGTTTGTCCAGTGTCATTGGAGAGGTGGCACTGTCACCCTCCAATCCACTGTCACTTTTGGAAATCTATAATATATAATATATTATATATATATATATATATATATATATATATATATATATATGTATATATATGTATATATATGTATATATATGTATATATATATATATAATATAATATATATAAAAGCTATAAAATATAATATAAAAATATATATTATATTATATTATATTATATTATATTATATTATATTATATTATATTATATTATATTATATTATATTATATTATATTATATTATATTATATTATATTATATATTATCTGAGCTATAGATGTTGCAGTCAGAAATTAAACTTCCCTCTTTTTTACCTTGAGAGAGCTGCATGTCCACGTTGTGTTATTTCATGTCCTGTAGTGACAAGCTGTGCCTGATTTATCTTTCTGATGCAAATCAGATGGGCACAGGAGCAGGGAAATGGGATCACACTGAAGGAATTACGTCCATAAATTTATTGCAGCCCTCAGAGCAGGCAGATGGCATCTGCAGAGCCTTCTCTGGGTTATGGCACTGTCACCTCCTGCTGTCTTCTTCCCCTTTGGTTTGGTGTTTCTTGAGAGGAATTTGCTTTTCCTCTCTCTCCCCTCTCCCTGCCTGTTTTCCACGTGGTTCCAGGGGGCTGTGGTGGAATATCTGTGCTGAAGCTGGCAGGGTGTCAGATGAAGTGCAGTGCCTGATTCCAGATTCAATCACATGGCTGCTTTAATGCAGCCTGATGGCTTTAATGAGCCTGAGGAAGGGACACAAAAACATTTCTGATGGCTTTAATGAGCCACACAAACATTTCCATGGGAGGTTGGAATGAAGGGCAGTGCAAGTCCAAGGCTGATAAAGGAGCAGTTCCAGGTTTGGAATGGCCAGGTAGGTCCCAGCACACTGACAGGCAGCAGAGGCAGAGGAGGAAGCCTGCAGTACAAACTTGAGCAGAAAAAATCAGGATTCCTGATTCCTTTTGCTCCTGCCTGCAGTACAAACCTGAACTGAAAAAATCAGGATTTCTGATTCCTTTTGCTCCTTCTGCCACTTTACAACTGCCTGAGCAAAGGAGGGACAGGAACCATCCCTGACAAACCTGAGCCCTGGAATCCTTTAGGGTTAAATGGAAATAACTTTAGGTTAAATGGAAATGGGATGGAGACTGGGGCACGGTGGGAGCTCCCCAGACACCAGCTCAGTCTGGTGTCAATCACATGGCTGTTTTAATGAGCCTGATGGCTTTAATGAGCCTGAGGAAGGGACACACAAACATTTCCATGGGAATTAAGGACAGTGCAAGTCCAAGGCTGATAAAGGAGCAGTTCCAGCTTGGAATGGCCAGGTGGGTCCCAGCACAATGACAGGGAGCAGAGGCAGAGGAGGAAGCCTGCAGAACAAACCTGAACAGAAAAAAAATCAGGATTCCTGATTCCTTTTGCTCCTTCTGCCACTTTAACACTGCCTGAACAAAGAAGGGACAGGAACCATCCCTAAAAACCTGAGCCCTGGAATCCTTTAGGGTTAATGGAGATAACTGGGCATACTGGGATGGAGACTGGGGCATGGTGGGAGCTCTCCAGACACCACCTCAGTCCCCTCTGGCCAGATAATGAGAACCTTGCGATGATGGGTGTTGATGTTGGGTTTTTTTAGGGTTTTTTTGGGGACATTGAATGGTTGGGAATGGCAGGATGGGGTGGCATTGCTGTGACTTCAGTCCCAGCAGAAAAAATGAAGTATTTGGGCCACCAGGTGACCCTGGTGATGATCCAGAGAACTCCTGCTGATGCTGAAGGACAGGAACACAAACTGTTGGACACCAAAGCCTGGTTTGTGCTACTGGTGCAGACTGGGGCTGTCTGAATGCCCAAATTTCCTCTCTTTCCTCAAATCTGTGTCCAAAACTGAACCTGTGACCTCACCCCTGAACTCAGGAGCAGCTCAGGCTCCTCTGAGCACCTCAGGAGCAGCTTATTCCCCTGTCAGCATCTCAGGAGCAGCTCAGGCTCCTCTGAGCACCTAAATCCCCTCTGAGCACCTCAGGAGCAGCTCAATGCCCTGAGGTGATGATGCCCTGTGAGCATCTCAGGAGCAGCTCATTCCCCTCTGAGCACCTCCCACAGCTCTGAGCAGAGCCAAGGGGCTCAGCCAGCACTGGGAAGGGCTCAGTCCCCACTCACTGCCTCCAGCCAGCAGGATCAGCCCGAATTTCAGCTCCCAAACACCCCCATGGAGCTGGAACTGCCTGGGCTCTTCCTGAGGGAAAGGAACAAAGTGTGGGGGAGATCCAAGGGTCCCTGCAGTGGGACTCACCCACTTCCAACCCCACCCTACAGGCAGCTGGGAGGGTTTCCATGGGTGCATCCTGTGCAGGTCTCGGGTTTTTGGTTGTTAATTGCTGCCCTGAGATGTGCAGGATGTCTCTGCTTTGGCCTGTGCAGCTGAAGAACGAGTCTGGACTCTTTGCTTTTCAGTCTTGAGGTTGTTTATTAATTCTTATATCTATAAAATTTTCTTTCTGCCCAGCCGAGATCTGCTCAGCAGGGCAGCCACAGGCACTCTGTGTTGTCCTTTTATACTACAAACTACCTATAACATATTTACACTTAATTCCCAATACCCATCACCTATGTTAGACAGTGCACTTCTACTCTAAACCAATCCCAAAGTGCCAACATCACTGCAGAAAATGGAGAACAAGAAGAAGAAGAAGGAAGGCTGGACATGCCCAAGTTCCTCCATCTTGTCCCCATAACCTCCATACCAAAAATCCTAAAATCTACATTTTCACCCTGTGATCATTTTGTTATTACACTATTCAAACCTGTGTGACTTTCAGGTCCTCATAGAAAGTTGGTAACTTGCTCCAGGGGTCACAATCAAATCCCCAGGTGTTCTGGGCAGTGTGCCAGGGTCTCTGAGCCCCACGATGGGGTCCTGGAAACTCTGGACACCCAGAGGGATGTGCTGAGTTCCCACATGCAGGCCGTGCCATTCCCATCCTCTCAGTTCTGGGCTGGTCTTTGTGTGACTTTTTAAACTCAATTTTAAACGAGTCTTGTTTTTCTACATTAGAAATACATAAGTTTTAGTATTTATCATATATTCACTCACTGAAGTGCTCAATCTATTGCAGTACAGCTGTTTCTGCTCAAGTTTCTCCTCAGTCTGGCTGCTGTTTTCTCACCCTTCTGGTTTGGAATAGGCTTCACTGGGAAGTCACTAAAACCTGACTGATGGTGTTGGATGCCTTTGGATCTCCTATTAAGAGGCTTTAGACAGCCTGATTTTTCCAGGGTGGATGTTTGGAGATTTCTGAAGACCAGACTTAATTCCTCCTGGGTAGAAAAATTACTTGCAAGAAGTGCCATGCTTCAAAAATTTGGCCTCTTTAAGATCTGAGGGGACCAATTTGATGTTACCTTATTCTCCTTGTGCTGCAAGTACAGGAAATTGTTGCCTTCATTTGCTGAGCAGCAGGAGGCTCAAAGATTTGTCTCAGTCTTATAAGGGTTTTTCAACCCCCCCATCCTGCAGCCTTCCCCATGCACTCATGCCTGGACAGAAAATCAAATCTGTAATGGGAAGGAAGGATGACCAATCTCATTCTCTTGGGTAAACCTAAATCATGATCCTGTGCCAAAGATAAAAGAGCCTGGAGTCTGCAGAGTTTACATTTAGTGGTAGCACAATTAATTTATTAGAAAAAAGGATGTTTTCTTCTCTCTGTGTCCATTCTGGGTGTCTCATTCAGGCTGTGCAGAGCTCACAGGGGTGTTTGTGGCATTGGTGACATCTCAGGTGGCAGCCTGGAGGGTGGGAGGTGTGTCCCAGGAGCTTTGGCTGGGATGAGTTGTCCCAGCACCTGCAGAGGCAGCCTGGGCATGTTTGAAATGGCAGGGACTGAGAGGCAGCTGGGCTGGCCTGGGCCAAACCCTGTCCAGCCTGGCCTGGGATAAACTCTGCCCAGCCTGGCCTGGCCAAGCTTTGTCCAGCTTCGCTTGGGCCAAACCCTGTCCAGCCTGGCCCAGGACAAACTGTCCATCCTGGCCTGGAATAAACTCTGTCCATCTCGCACTGGGCCAAACTCTGTCCAGCCTGGCCTGGGTGCCTCAGTTTGTGGTTGAATATGGGGGCACAGCAGCACAGTGGGGTGTCCCTGTGACTCTGTCCAGCCTGGCCTGGAACAAATTCTGCCCAGCCTGGCCCAGGCCAAACCCTGTCCAGCCTGGCCTGGAACAAATTCTGCCCAGCCTGGCCCAGGCCAAACTCTGTCCAGCCTGGCCTGGAACAAATTCTGCCCAGCCTGGCCCAGGCCAAACCCTGAGCAGCCTGGCCTGGGTGCCTCAGTTTGTGGTTGAGGATGGGGCACAGCAGCACAGTGGGGTGTCCCTGTGACTCTGTCCATCCTGCTTGGCAACTTGTCCCTGCCTGAGACACTCTGTCACCTGCAGGAAAACCGTCGCCTGGTCGTACAAACAAACTTCCCTGCAATCGTCCAGCCTGGCTGATAACTGCCAGCTGGCCTGGAAGCCCTGTCCAGCGCTGGGGCGTCTTGTGGCCCAGATGGGCACACAGCACATGGGTCCCCGACTCGTCCACTGCTCTGGCCAACCTGTCCAGCTGGTGAGACAAACTTGTCAGCAGGAAAACTCGTCCAGCCTGCTCTGGGCCAAACCCTGTCTAGCCTGGCCTGGGATAAACTTCCCAGCCTGGCCTGGGAATAAGCCCTATCCAGCCTGGCCTGGGTGCCTCAGTTTGTGGTTGAAGATGGGGACACAGCACATGTGTCCTGACTCTTGCTGACCAACCTGTCAGTGCTGAGACAACTTGTCCACCTCCTGACAACTGTCACCTGCTGGACAACCTCCCCTCCTGCTCTGGACCAAACCCTGTCCAGCCTGGCCTGGATGCCTCAGTTTGTGTTTGAGGATGGGGCACAGCAGCACAGTGGGGTGTCCCCATGTCCCAGCTCAGCTTTGGACTCTTGGTGGTCACAGAGCAGCAGATTCAGGACATGAGACCATCCTGGATGTGTCTGGAAGCACCTGGGCACAGCTTTGGGTGCTAATTCACAATTAGCCTAATTACCCAGAGCTACCAAACAGCAACCAAGACCTGTGGTGTCAATAACACTCTGAACTAACCCAGCAAAGTTGTGACTTCTTCTGTTGAGGTGGGAATCTTCTTTTTTTTTTTTTTCTTTTTTTTTTTCCCCTTTATCACGCCACCTGTTGCTCATAGGTACAAATCAAACGAAGAGTATGTGTATGTGCGAGGCCGTGGAAGAGGGAAGTATGTTTGTGAGGAGTGTGGAATTCGCTGCAAGAAACCCAGCATGCTGAAGAAACACATTCGCACGCACACAGACGTCAGGCCGTACGTCTGCAAGTACTGTAACTTTGCTTTTAAAACCAAAGGTAAGCCACAGCCAGCTGCCAGCTCCTCTGCTCAGGGTGCTGGCACTGCCAGCCTGCTGGGGGCACCCAAAAAGGGCGAGGGAAGGCATTGCCAGGGGCTGGCAAAGCCCCCCAGTTGGAGGGAGGGGGATGAGGGAGTTGGAAATTGGTTGGTGTTTCCAGAAGAGCATCCCTGCCATCCTCCTTGTGCTTGTCCAAGGAGAAAGTCCTGAAATGCAGCTTCTCTGGCAGGGCTTTCTGAACAAAACCAGGAGCTCCAGGATGAGCCCCTGGATCCAGGCTCTGGGGGGCCTCTCCTGCTGCTCTGCCCATTCTCATTCTCTGCAGTTGCATGTGGCTTCCACATTCTCTGTATCACATCAAAGGACCTTTTCCCTAAAGGTTTTCATCCCAGGACATCGAGCCATCAATGCCACCAGGTGTGCTCTGCCATGGCCTCAGCGAGGGTGTCAGGGAGAGCAGGCAGGAGTCTGTAAACCACAGGCAGAATAAAACTTCATTCCATGAGAAATGGGGAATGGGACCTTCCAAATGGGTCAGAGATGCATTTAACTTCTTGTAGGGGTCTGGCACTGTGGGTTGGACAAAGCTCTGGTGGTAGCAAGTCTTGGGATAAGGCAGCAGCAAGTATGAAGCTTGGGTTCTTGGTTATAGCTGGACAGAGCTCAGGGAGCATTTGGACAATGCTTTTGGGCACATTTCGGGGTTTTGGGGGCTGTTTGTCTTGGTTTGGAAAGCCAGGTGTCTGCTAAGGAAGGCAGGAGCCTCCCCTGAAATGGAGAATGTAAACCCTCCCCACCCCTCTGCATTGCTATAAATTTTAAATTAAGGGGCTCTCAGGCAAAAAATATGGGAGGGGAAATAATAGTTCTTTAATAGGGAAGGGGAAAAAAAATGATAAAATAAACAATGCAGTGAACTAAACCAACACTGCCAGAGTCAGAACCCAAGCTGACACCCTGTGGGTCAGGCTGTTGGCAGCAGTCCCATTGGAATTGTGGCTCAGCCCTCCTGCAGTGTCAGGGCTGGTTCTGCTGGAGCAGGGATCCTGGAGAAAGGTGCAGTCTCTGCCTCTGAAGATCCAGGGCCAGAGGCAGCTGCTGTTCCTCTGGGCAATCCAGTGCAGAAGCCGTGCTGGTGTTCCAGAATCTCCAGATTCTATCCGGGTAGAAATGCTTGGCTCCTCCCTCTGGGCTCCCATCTCCCAATGGGATGCTGTAGTTCTTATCAGCCATGCAGGGACATTCCATTGCTGTTATCAGCAGGTGTCCCCTCCCAAGGGAGGAGTGATTGTGGTCACTCAGAGAGAGAGATAAGGCAAATTGTCCACTTGACAAAGGCAATCTGCCATACAGATGGTAATGGAAAATATCTTGCATTGTAATCTGGAAGACTGTCCCATGGAGGAGCTGGACTGGGTGATCCCTGTGGGTCCCTCCCAGCTCAGGAAGTTCCAAAACACCCATTGTTGTCTGTAGCTCCATCAGTCTCAGAGGGTGGCACAGTGTGGAGGGCTCAGTGCCCAGGAGGAGCCGGTGTCACCCAGGCAGTGGCACAGCCTGGCTGTGGGAGGGCACAGTGTGCTGTGTGCTCTGTGGCACCTGTGCTGCCCCAGGGGGACAGAACAGGACAAGGAAGTGACTCAGGGGCGTGATGGTGTTCACAGGGGGTTTTGGATAAGGGAAGAGACAAGGATCTGACTCCATGTTTCAGAAGGCTGATTTATTATTCTATGATATATATTACATTAAAACTATACTAAAAGAATAGAAGAAAAGGTTTCATCAGAAGGCTGGCTAAGAATAGAAAACGGAAAGAATGAATAACAAAGGTTTGTGGCTCAGACAGAGAGCCCGAACCAGCTGACTGTGATTGGCCATTAATTAGAAACAACCACATGAGGCCAATCACAGATGCACCTGTTGCATTCCACAGCAGCAGATAACCATTGTTTACATTTTGTTCCTGAGACCTCTCAGCTTCTTAGGAGGAAAAATCCTAAGGAAAGGATTTTTCATAAAAGATGTCTGCAACACAGGGTGGGCAGTGCCGGGATCTGGTGGCTTTTCTGGCAAGGCTGGCGGGGATTTCTGGGTGCCGACGTGCTGGGGGTCACTGGCTCTGGGGCAGAAAGGGAAGTGACACCGAGTTTGAGGCCAGATTCTCATGCTGTACATCCCAGCGCCGGTTCTTCCTCTCCCTCCCATCCTGGAGCTGTTTCTGATTCATTTCCTTTCTCGTCCCCTCTTGCTTTGACTTCGTTCCGAGGTTTCCCTTGGGGAGCTGAGCCCGCTCAGCCTCTCCCATCACCTCACCTCACTCCCACCATGCTTCTGTAGGGCTTCTGCCCAGGGTGATGGCATCAAACCATCCTCTCCACCACCTCTCTGGCTGCTTTGCTCTTCATCTCTGCTCCCTGAAGGCCACAATCTGTCAGCTCTGGCTGCACATGGCAAACAGACCCTGCCCTTCTTCTGCTTGGCATGGCCAAGGGAGCATGGAAATGCTTCCTTCCTTCCTTCCTTCCTTCCTTCCATGGAACAAAAATCATCCACACTCTGCTGGGGTTTCAGTGGCAAAGCACCTGTTTGCCCATGGGGGCATGAGATGGACAGAACTCCCCTGGATCGGGGATTTATGGAGAAATGGTTGGGATTTATGGCTGCATGGTGGTGACTTGGAATTGCATGAGAATGGTTCTTTTCTGGGAGGGATGAAGGCACAGGCCTGGAGTGTGCTCAGATTGCCCAAAAATGGGACAAAACTCTTTGGGGGGCACCAGGAGCTTTGGAACAGCTGGGAAGGGTGAAGGGCAGAGCTTGGGACATGCTCAGACTGCCCAGAAATGGGACAAAAGCTCTTTGGGGGGCACAATGAGCTGTGGAAGAGGTGGGAGGGATGAAGGGCAGAGCCTTGGCGCATGCTCAAAGTGCCCAGAAATGGGACAAAAGCTCTTTGGGGGGCACAGGGAGCTCTGGAAGAGCTGAAAGGGGTGAATGAACACACCCCAGTCTGTGCCTGACTGCCCCAACATGGGACAAAAGCTCTTTGGGGGACACAAGGAAGTCTGGACGAGTTGGGAGGGTGAGGGGCAGAGTCCTGGGGTGTGCTCAGAGTGCCCAAAAATGGGAGACAAAATGTTTGGGGGGCACAAGGAGCTCTGAAAGAGCTGGGAGGGATGAAGGCAGAGCCCTGGAGTGTCCTCAGACTGCCTAGAAATGGGGGAAAAGCTGGTTTGGAGTTCTGGAAAAGTGGGAAAAAGCTCTGTGTGCCTTGACAAAAGCATCAGCTGATGATGGAGAGTTTGAGATCACTTAAAAAACCACCAGCAAGGGCAGGAAGAAAATCCTTTTTTTTTTTTTTTTTTTGCTCATGCCCCTGCCAGTGATTTTTTTAAAGCAATTTCAAACTCTGCTCATAACAAGTGACCCAGAGGAGCAGGGGGGTGCAGAAACTGCTGTTCCCAGCTCATTTTGGAGGGATTTGTCTCATTTTGGCTCCTCCCTGGGCTGGCTGGGGTTGGCAGCCCCGGGCATGCCGAATGCAGGAGCTGCAGCTCTCCCTCCTGCACAGAGATGGAGCTTTTTTAGAAATCTGCTTTCCAGAGTTAATTTTAGCCTTCAGCATCAGCTCCAGGGGGAGGTCTGTGGAGCTGGCTTCGTTTTGGCTGGGGTAGATCTCTCCAGCATGATCTAATGCTCTAAACTCTCCAGTAGGCTGGAAGCAGTTAAATGGGATTTTTTTTATTATTATTATTTTTTTTAATGAGGAGCTTTATCTGGTTAAAATGTACCTCACCCCCCACCCCTCCCACTCTAGAAAATCTGTGTCTGTGTTCCAAGGACTGGGAAAACTTTTGCAACAGAAAATGCTATAAATATTTCCCCTTATCCACTAATTTGCTGCTTTTTGTGCCTTTCTGTCACTGGAAGCAAAGCTGTTCTTTTGGCTTAGAGAACTGCAGGGAAATTTTATTTTTTTATTATTCTAAAGCAAATCCATGAGATTAATTTTGGGTTTTTGTGTGTGTGTGTGCTCGTTTAGCTGATGGGAACAACAGCCTTGGAAATTTGGTTTGCAGAGATTTGTTTGATTTGGTGTTTCTGGAGCAGATCTAAAGGTGCCTCTTTAATGAGGTGTCTGTCCCTCCCCTGCGGTGCAGCTTTGTGCCTGTGGCCTCCAGGAGGGTCTTTAAAGGAGGCTTAGCATCTTCTGCATTGTTTTCTGGGCAGGAAGGAAATAAGAAAAAGCTGTTTTCCCTTTCAGGAAGGTCGGGGAGAGCTTTTCCCTTCCCCTCTCTCGCTGCTGCTGGGATGAGGGGCAGTGCTGGCACATTAATTCCCTTTTCCAGTTATTATTATTATTATTTTCCAGTTATTTTCTGTCCTCCCTCAGATCCACATCACCTTCTCACAGAGTCCTGATTGCTTCCAATGCCCTCAGAAATTCTGGATAAAACATTTGGAACAGCTCTGAGGTCAGGAGGGATGAGGAGCTCCACTTTAATTTAAAGGGAGCTGTAGAAAGGACACTGCTGGCTGGAGATCCCCCATTTCACACTCTGTGCCACTTACCCTTCCCAGACTCCAGACTGCTCAGCCAGAGCCTTCAATAAATTCATTTTCAGCTCCTTAAATCAGTCCCTGACAGCACTGAGGGTACTGCACATGTGAATATATTGAATATATTAAATTAAATGGATTAAATGCATTCCCCCCCAGCCCTTAAAGAGCTGCACAGTTTGTTGTTATTGCAGCTCCAGCAGCCTGAGTCTCCTCTGGAAAGCACAGCTGGGTGAATTCTCTGCTGGGAGAGCAGAGCACAGGAATGGGTACATCCCCAAAATACCCCAAAAATCCTTTGAGGGGCTGAGCATCCCTGGGTGCTGTCCCTGTGCTCCTGGGGACATCACAAACATCCCCTGGGATGAGGACGGAGTTATCCCCAGGGATTTCTTGCCTGGTCATCCCATGGGATGTGAGGCAGGAACAGAAAATGTCCCAATGGAGCAGCCAGGAGATGAAACACTGAGCAAAAGGGCTCTGGAACTCTCCAGAAAGGGAAAATATCCAGGAATCAGGGCTGGAAACCAAGGATTGGAGACCTCCAGGGAAAAATTCAGTGGTGTTTTCTGGAGCCAGTGAAGCCAATAAAGTCTCAGCCTCACTGGGAATTCTGCTAATTTGGAAATCTGCAAATCCTGGGCACCTTTCTGGAATATCAGCTTTTGGCTGGATAGGTCTGATCCAGGAGGTGGCTGATGTTTTACGGCCTGTGTGGTTCCAGGCAGGCTGCATGTGCAAATTCACTCCTTTAATCCACATGTCAATAAGGATAAAAGATAATAATCGATTTTCTAAAAGATTGAACTCCTCTGACCAATGAATTCTGCAAATGAAAGCTTTCCTCCACACAAAGTCTTACCTGGGGATATCAGCTGCACACCAAGGCCTAAATCAAGGCCTGTGCATTATTTAAATCCCACACAAAACCTGGTTCAAGGATTTATTTGGCACACAGAGTATCAGTTATGACTGGTTCTCTATGTGAGGGCATCCCCCAGCACAATCACAGAACCAAGAATGATTGGGGTTGGGAGGGACATTAAATCCCATCTGGTCCATGCAGGACACCTCCTGTGCCAGGTGCCCACTGGCTGGGCACTGCCGGCTCCAGGGCCAGCTACAGCTGCCTTGGCACCCTAGGCACAGCCAAACCTCTCTCAGCATCCATTGCCAGGCTACAACCCCTGTCTCTGGGGGCACTGCCACCCTAGCCAATGGGAACCAGATGGTTGGGTGGGAGGACTTCCAATTGCAGCAGGGCCACCTCCACTGTGCCAGGTGCTCCAGCCCTGCCAGCCTTGGGCACTGCCAGGGCTCCAGGGGCAGCCACAGCTGCTCTGGCAATTCCAGCCCAGTCCCTGCCCACCCTGCCAGGGAACAATTCCCAATTGCCAAGATCCCATCCAGCCCTGCCATTCCTCTGGCACTGGCAGCCATTCCCTGGCTCCTGTCCCTCCATCCTTGTCCCCAGTCCCTCTGCAGCTCTCCTGGAGCCCCTTCAGGCCCTGCAAGGGCTCTGAGCTCTCCCTGGAGCCTTCTCCTCTCCAGGGCAGCACCCCCAGCTCTCCCAGCCTGGCTCTATGGCTTTCTCCTCCTCCCAGAGGAGCTGCTGCTCTCCTTGAAAGTGCTTTCCAAAGAGGAATGTGACAATTGTTCATCCTGGCTCTTTGTGTCACTGTGCTGCCTCCTGCACTCGCTCATTTTTTGGTTTTTTAGGTTTTGGGTTTTTTTTTGGTTGTTGCTCAATTGATCAGATTTAACAGCAGAAATAGAAAGGATCATCCCCAGCAAAGACAGGATAATTTTCCCAGGAATCTCAATGCTTCAGCTCCCTACATTCTGCTTTAACGCCTTAAAAATATTATAATGGCTCTTGCAAAATAAAAAAAAAATTAATTTCCCTCATGAAATTTAAGTGGGAAATCACTTCTAGTCCCCATTAAGCTGCTTTAGGTGCTTTTGGAAGGCTCCAGTCTCAGCTTTCTCCAAACAACACAGGCATTTAAGCTGCTCTAAGTCCCACTCAGAGCTCCCAGCATGGGCAGAGCTGAGCACATAGTTCTGGGCAGGCGTAATGGGAGCTGTGCTCACCCTGCCCCTGCTCCTCCTGGGGGCTCAGCATTCCCAGCAATTCCTGGGGGATTTTTTAAATATAACCAGTTGGTTGCAAATCTGGGAGCTTTTTTTTTTGGTAAACATTCCCCAATAAGGAGCACTTACCTGCTTAGGGTTCAGTGAAATTCCTCTGCTATTTAAATCCAGCTCCCTGCTGCTCTCTCTTGCTCCCTCAAAGATGTTTTTCCACGGTTTCCAAGGAAGCAATGCTGTGTGGTTTTCTTTTTTATTTTTTTTTCTGCTTTTTTTTTTTAACTTGGGAGCCAGAACTCTGCAAGGCAACAAGTAGCTGTGAGTCTTCCCTGGTAGGATTAAATCCAGCTCTCACTTAGCAAAGTGGTGTTGGTTTTACTGGAAATCTGCCGAGCGTTTAATGCTGCCAGCGTTAATTAAGGGGTCTAAAAAAACACAAACTGGAAGAAGAGCCCTGCTCAGATAAATATCCTTGTCCTGCAGATTGCTCCCAGGATGATCACTCAGCTTCTCAGCCCAGGGAAAGGAGCCTCCAGCTTTTAATTGCCTTAAAATGATGCAGAGGGGGCAGATGAGGATCTGTCCTTCCCTAAAAGGATGCAGCATCCCTGCTTTTTTGGGATTTCTACAAGAAAATTTGCACCCAGATCTCTACAGGAGGATTTTGGCCAGCAGCTTTACCTGGGGGAGGAAGGGAGAGACAGAGCAGAGGGAAAAGGAGCTGGAGGGGAAGGAAACAAAGCTTGGGATGAGTTGGTGCTTTGGGGTTTGGGGTGAATTTGTTGGCACTGAGGGCTGGGAAAGGAAGGCAGGAGACACACACTGCCCTGGCCAGGGACAGAGAACAGGACAGCAGGGGACACTGGTGGCTCCTGGCTCATGGTGGCAGCCCCAGCAGCTGCTGAGCCCCAGCAGAGGGGCAGGAGGGCTCTGGGAGCCCTGCAGGTCCTGCAGCTGCACAGGGACATGCTGGTGTGGTCAGCCAGCTGGGCTTGGGACACCTGAGGTGGCCAAGGTGGCCTTTGGACACCTGAGGTGGCCACAGTGGCTTTTGGACACCTGAGGTGATCATGGTGGCTTTTGGACACCTGAGGTGGTCATGGTGGCTTTTGGACACCTGATGTGGCCACAGTGGCTTTTGGACACCTAAGGTGGCTTTTGGATATCTGAGGTGGCCACAGTGGCTTTTGGACACCTGAGGTGGCCATGCTGGCCTCAGAGCACTCCTGAGGACCTGAGAGCACTGAGCAGCTCCCTCTCCTCAGTAGTTTCTGCTGCTCCCTCGGGACTGGGTCTCTCTCCTGGTTTTTCCAGCAGGCTCCTGGTGACAGAGAGGATTTCTGGGCTGGTTTGGGGGCACCAGAACTCTGGGGATGTCCCCTCCCCACTGAGCTGGGTCCCCACAAAGCCCTGCTCACTGCTGGGGTTGTGTTTGCTGCCTTTGGAGGGGCTCCAGGCAGGGTTTGGCAGGGCAGGGATGGGGCAGAGCTGGTTGGACAAGCAGCAGCACAGTGGGGGTTTGCAGCCACTGACTCAGTCTGGGCTGCTCTTGCTGCTTCTCATTTCCAAAATGAAATTCCAGCTCCATGAGGCCACAGCTGGGACTGTGGATGGGGGTTTTTTTTCATTTTCTGGCCCTGGTGATTCACTGGGAGCAGAGGTGTCTGTGAGAACACACTCCTGGCTCATGGGGTGGGTTTGGGGCCATGACAAAACTCCTGATTTGGGGTGGGAAAAGAGGCTTTGGTTTGGAGCAGGGAGCTGAGATCATCCTCACACCTCAGTGTCCTGACCAGGGGGCTCAGGGCAGTTAAACAGAATAAATCTCTCTTATTTGGAGCTGTTTTGCTGCATTCAGGTTATTAAACATGCCCTGAATACACGTCCAGGTTGGGTGCCAGATACACAGGGATATAGAGTCAGCCTTTGTCTCTCATGGTGTTTCCTGCTGGAGCTGCTCCATTTTTGTACAAAATGGACTGAAATAAATAATTCATGGGCTCAGGAGAAATCAAGGTGGCAGCTGGGTGGTTGTGGCACCACGGGTAATGCTCTGCTCTAGTGAATAGTGGCTTTTTTATCCCTGATAGCCAGAGCAGCAACAGGAGAGGCTCAGAGGGGCCCCCCGTGCTCCCCCAGACTGGGGACTTTGCACTGCACAACCTCAGCCCTCCCTGGAGGTTGTAATAAAATGGGAGAATTCTGGTTTTCCCCTTTTTTTTTTATTTTTTGGTGAGAAAACCAAGCCTGGTGCTCCTCAGTGCCAGCAAGGCTGAGGGCACATCAGGGCATGGGAAATTCAAACACTCCTTCAACAGGGCCCAGCTTCTTCCTCCTCATCATCCCACAAATCCCTGGAAATGCCCAAAGCCAGGATGGAGCTTGGAGCACCCTGGCACAGCAGGAGGTGTCCCTGGATGGACTTTAAAGTCCCTCCCAATCCCAGTTTGGGATTTTAGGAAGTGCTGTTGAGAGGAAAAGGGGAAATGGGACATTTTTGCTTTAGTTCTGCTACCCTTCATTTTCCTACCTGCTCCATTCCCTCCAGCCAATGCTCCCCTTTTTTCAGCATTTCCCCGGCCTGTAAGTGGGGTTAATTAGTGTCTAATTAACCTGCCTGTAATTTGGGAGGCAGAATTAGAGAGGTGCCCTCTGAGCTATCCCGGAGCAGCCCCAGTGACCCCACACCCCATCCTGGCCCTGGGGAAGCCTCACTGGGAATTTCTGAGTTCCAGAGGGTGTCCAAGGCTCGAGGACCTGATCTGGCCCAGCCCTTTGGTGCCTTCCAGAACACCTGAGCCATTCTTTTTGGGGAAAAAAATGGCAATGTAGGGTTTTCCCTCTTGTTGGCTGCTCGAACCCTCATTTTATTGTAAATTTATAAAACCATTAAAGCTGGAAAAGCCCCACGTCCCCAAGTGCCACATCCACTTGGTTTTGGAACATTTCAAGAGCACCTGAGCCATTATTTTTAGGGGAAAATGGGAATGCAGGATTTTCCCCCTTGGCTGGTAGCTCAAACCCTCGTTTTATTGTAGAATCATAAAATCAATAAAGCTGGAAAAGCCCTCCAAGATCACCAAGCCCAACCCTTCTCCAGCACTGCCAAGGCCACCACCATTGACCCATGTCCCCAAGTGCCACATCCACACATTTTTGGTACATTTCCAGGGTAGATCCTCTCTGTCCTGTGGTGCTGAGGAGCTTCTCCCCTCCAGGCAGGTGGGGCTATTGGGATGAGGTTGGAAGATGATGATGATGATGGCACACTGGGGTGTGTTTCCGATCCCTGCTTTCCTCCCATTTTTAATTTGCTGCATGCTCACAGCTGAAAGCAGCCCATGCCATCTCTTCCCCCAGCCCCAGAATGTGCCCCAGGAGTTGTTTAAAGGCTGCACAAGCCCTGGAAGGTCCCACACCCTTGCCTGCACCTTATCCTGCACCCTGGGGCAGCAGCAAAGGGAGGGAAAGGGGACCTGGCCTCGTGTCACCAGGGTTTGCAGTGGGGAGGGCTTGGGGACAGTCAGGGGCCTTTGTCTGGTTCAAGGAGGGGTTTGACTTGTGACTGCTGAGTGTGCAAAAGGGAAAAAAAAAGGAGAAATTTTTAAAAAAGGAAAAAATCTGAAGAAAAAGAGAAAAAATGTTAAAAGGGGGGAAAAGGAGGGGGGAAAAGGAGCCATATTTGAGTAAAATGGATTTTCTGCTTCTTTCCAGGGAATCTGACTAAACATATGAAGTCAAAGGCCCACAGCAAAAAATGTCAGGAGCTGGGCGTGTTGGTATCTCCACCGGTGGATCTGGAAGCCGAGGAAGGTAAAACCAACCCAACCTTTCCAGTGCAGAGCTGCTGGGGAGTGAGGGAGGGCACGGCCCTGCCAGGGCAGAGCCCACCCTGCCATACTTGGGGAGCAATTTGTGCCCCCAGGCTCCTGCCAGGGCAGGCTGTGAGTGCTGGGAGCTGTGAGCAGGGCAGGGTCACTGTGAGCCTGGGTCCCTTGGGTCTCCTGGGTCCCCTGGCTGGGGTTGGTGACACAGTAGGATGTTTGATTTTTGATGTTTTGATTTATTTTGAGACTCTGGTTCTGTGTGTGCCTGCAGGATGTGGTGCTGCACAGGGAGGGCTCTGGGGCTCTGCAGTGTCCCCAACAATGTGAGGGGTGGCAGGAGGAGGGTCCTGCTGGTGACACAGGGCGTGGCTGCCATGATCTGGAGAGGCCAGGGGCAGTGACACACGGGCAATGTCACACATGGCAGTCTCACACAGGGCAGTGTCACACAGGGCAGTGTCACACACAGGGGCAGTGACACTCATGGGCAGTGTTAGAGGGGCAGTGACACAGGGACAGCGTCACACACGGGCAGTGTCACACAGCAACAGTGGCACAGGGGCAGTGACACAAAGGGGCAATGTCACACAGGGACAGTGTCACACGGGCAGTCACACACGGGCAGTGAAAAAGGGACAGTGTCACACATGGCAGTGTCACACAGGGACAGTGTCACACACATGGCAGTGTCAAATACAAGCAGTGTCACTCATGGGCAGTATCACACAGAGGCAGTGTCACACAGGGGCAGTGTCACTCATGAGCAGTGGCACACACAGGCAGTGACACATTGTCAGTGTGACATCAGTGAATCCATTGTCCCCCCTGCCTGAGGCTGCAGGGCTGCCCTGGGCTCTCTGCACCTTGTGCCAGCACTCCAGGTAGGTTTGGAATCACAGGAAATCCCCAGAGTGTCACATAGGGGAGTCTCCCATTCTTATTTCCCATTTCCATTCCCATTCCCATTCCCATTTCCATTTCCCACCATTTCCATTTCCCATTCCCATTTCCCACCATTTCCATTTCCCATTCCCATTTCCCATTTCCATTCTCATTTCCCATTCCCACCATTCCCATCCCCCATTCCCATTCCCATTTTACATTCCCCATTCCCATTCTCCATTCCCCATTTCCCATTCCCCGTTCCCATTTCCCAATTCCCATTCCCCATTTCCCATTTTCCGTTCCCATTTCCCCTTTCCCTTTTCCCATTTCCCATTCCCATTCCCATTCCCATCACTGCAGAGCCCTGTGGGTTTGTTCAGGAGTTCACAGAGTGCCCTTGGCAGGGATCGTGTCAGGGGAGGTTTCCTTTCCTTCCTCCCAGCTTTGGTCCCATTTGGTAAAGCCAGGGAATATCCTGCTGGCCATGGGAATATTCTGCTCTGTGAGCAGAGTCATTGCTCACAAACGTCAGTGTTAAATACAGCAGCCAAGAAGATAGGCAGAAAATGGGATTTTGGCCTCTGATGGTTGGGGCTGCTTGGATGGATGAGAAAATAACTCAGGAATGGCAGAAAGGTGCATGAGAAATTCGAGATCCCAGCTGTGATCACAGCCCCTGCTCTCAGGGTGAGGGGCTGCAAAGAGCCTCCCCTGTGTCCTCTCTGTTCCTCACGAAGAGGCTCAGAACAAGAATTAAACGGGCTGTTTTAATTAAATAATAATAATAAAAAAGGCTCCAATTTCCACGTGACACAAAGCAGCACAGGAAGGTTGCTGTGCTTTCCTCTAGGGGCCGGCAGGGAGGGAGCAGCAGTTCCTAAAACTCCCTGGATTATTTTAAACTGGGGTTGTATTTCACTTGATTGTTTGTATTTCTATTTAAGGGGCAGCAGAAAGCAAGGGGTGTTACTATAAAAGGAGATTGGAGTATAATTCCTCACTCCTGCCTGGACTGGGCTCGGTGGGCTGGTACCAGCTGGGGAGAATAAATAACACACATGGAATGAGAGGCAACCTCAGACAAAGCTGTCAGCAGGACACATTCCCACTGATTCCCTCTCTCCTTCCTTCCTCCATCCCTGCCCTGTGTCACCACATTTCACAAAGAAAAGCAAAACACAACTTCCCAAGCAATTTCTGGGATTCATATTCTCTGAATCTCAGAAAAGTAAAAACAGTTCTTATCTCATTTGCTGCAGCCTGTGTTTGTTCACAAGTAAAATATATTGTAAAAAATTGTTTACAAAAAAAAATTAATAATTAAATTCTAATTTAAGTGTTTTAACTCACTAACCAATTAAATCCAAGTATATAAGATCAAAGCTGTCAACTAACAGTCACAAAATACTGTAGAGTTGTGCAATTAAATACTTAACAAATTCATATAATATAATATAATATAATATAATATAATATAATATAATATAATATAATATAATATAATATAATATAATATAATATAATATAATATAATATAATATATATAATATAATATAATATATATGATATGATGATATGAGTTAGCCTTCTAGTAAAATAAAATCCTTCTCGTCATTTTTCCCAAATATCAAACAAACATATCTGTTATAGCCCTGCCCTTTTTCTCCCCATGAGCTCAGCAGGATGAATTTTGGAAGCCTGGCTCAGGTCTGAGTTCTGTCCCTGGTGTCACACATGTGTCACCTACAGATGTCACACAGGGATTGTGTCAGGAAGCCAAAACAATTCCCTGGGGCTGTCCCAGGACTCTCTGGGATGTTTCCCTCTCTGGAATTTGTGGTGGCAAATGCAATCAGCTCCTCCTTTGGGGCTGGCTTCACTTTCCCTTCATTCCTGACCCCTGATGGGGGCAAATTTGGCATTTCCAGTCCCAGGGATTCCTCTGTCCCAGCTGGGGCAAGGAAAGGAGAGCACCATGCCCAGCACAGCTCCTGCCTGTCCCCAGCCCCAAAGGCAGAGTCAGGGCTGGCTCCCAGCTCTGCCAGTGAAATGCATTCCTGTTCCAAGCAGGAAATCTGCTTGGCTCAGCCTGCAGCTGGGAGTTTGGAATAATATTTGCTCTGAGCTCAGTTCCCCTGGGGGTTTGCAAACAGCCCGAGCCCAGCAGCCCCGTCACTGTGGAGGATTTCACAATCCAGGATCCCTCTCCAGGGAGAGAGTGGCATTCACATTTCTGAAAAATCCCTTCACGCAGGATTTTGCTCCTGGGAAGCTGAGAAGCCTCAGCAAAAAGAAAAACAATAATTATCTGATTTGCTTCTCCTGTGTTTTGCTGCTTTGGAATGTGTTTGGAGATTGTTTACCCACAGGTGATTGTTCCATTGGATTCTGCTGTGAGTTGTTTTCACTCTTTGGCCAAGCAGGGCCAAGCTGTGTCAGGACTCTGGAGAGAGTCACGAGTTTTCATTAGTATCTTTTTAGCTTTCTGTAAGTATCCTTTCTGTATTCTCTAGTATAGTTTTGACATTCTTTAATATAACATAGTATCATAAAATAATAAATTAGCCTTCTGAGAACATGGAACCATATTCATCATTCCTGCCTTCATCAGGGCACACAGGTGTCACACAGGTATCACCCGGAGGTGTCACATAGAGGTGACACACAGGTGTCACACAGGCGTCACGTGGTATTTTCAGGGTGCCCCATGGCAGGAAGGAATGATACATCTGACTCAGAAGGCTAATTCATTATTTTATTATATGATATTATATTAAAGGATGCTATACTAAACTATACTGAAGAATACAGAAAGGAAACTTACAGAAGGCTAAAAAGATAATAATGAAAACTCGTGACTCCTTCCAGAGCCTCGACACAGCTGGACCCGGATTGGTCATTAAGTAAAAACAATCACCTGTGGGTAAACAATCTTCAAACACATTCCAAAGCAGCAAACACAGGGGAAGCAAATGAGATAAGAATTGTTTTCCTTTTCTCTGAGGCTTCTTAGCTTCCCAGGAGAAAAATCCTGGGCAAAGAGATTTTTCCAGAAAACATGACAGTGACAGTCACACACAAGTGTCACACACATGTATTACACAGGTGACACGCAGTTATCACACACAGGTGTCACACACAGATGTCACATACAGGTGTCATATAACAGGTATCACACACAGGTGTCAGGTATCACACAGGAGTCACACACAGGTATCACACGCAGTTATCACACACAGGGGTCACACACAGGGGTCACACACAGCGGTCACACAAGTGTCACGTGTTACACACAGGTGTCGCACAGGTGTCACACACAGGGGTCACCTACAGGTGTCACACACAGGTGTCACACAGGTGTCACACACAGGGGTCACCTACAGGTGTCACACACAGGTGTCACACACAGGTGTCACACAGATGTCCCAGCATCTCTGTGCTCTGCTGCCAGCCCCCGACCCGAGGTGTCCCACAGCTCTGGCCCCTGGCTGGGCACGGGTGGCATTCCCGGGGCAGGGCCCCGGCAGTGCCGTTCTGCTGGGCTGCAGTGACATCCAGTGGCTGTCCCGGGTGGCCCTGTCTGGGCTGTCACTGCTGTCACTGCTGCCAGCAGCTCTGCACTCCCGCCAGGGGAGGAGCAGATTTTCCTCTGAGCATTGACAGCTCTGTACCTGTCACTGTCACATTTTCTGGAAAAATCCCCTTGCGCAGGATTCTTCTCCTGGGAAGCTGAGAAGCCTCAGGGAAAAAGGAAAACAATAATTATCTGATTTGATTCTCCTGTGTAGTGCTTGTGTTTGGAGATTGTTTACCCACATATTATTGTTTTTATTAGTTTTTATTGTGAGTTGTTTTCACTCTTTGGCCAATTAGGGCCAAGCTGTGTCAGAACTCTGGAGAAAGTCACAAGTTTTCATTATTATCTTTTTAGACTTCTGTAAGTATCCTTTCTGTATTCTTTAGTATAGTTTAGTATTCTTTAATATAATATAGTATCATAAAATAATAAATTAGCCTTCTGAGAACATGGAGTCAGATTCATCATTCCTCCCTTCATCGGGACACCCCACAAATCCAGCAGGGGAGCTGCAGGGATGGCTGTGCCCCAGGGCTGTTAGGAACCAGGGTGAGCTGCTCCTTTCTGTTCCCAGCTCCAGGCAGACTCTTGGCTGGATAACAGCCATGGGAAAATCCGTGGGACCGGGAATGCCAAATGCTTCCTGAAGGCCCTGGCATCCCAAATAAACCAAATTAGGATTTTAGTCCATCATGAGGACTTGGTGCTGTGTATTATTTAATATAATATAGTATCATAAAATAATAAATCAGCCTTCTGAGAACATGGAGTCAGATTCATCATTCCTCCCTGCCATGGGGCAACCCACAATTACAATGGGTACCCAGCTCAGAAAGCTCCTGCTGGCCCTTCAGGCAGCAGAGAGATGTGTTTTAACCAGCAGAAATATTTAAAATCATGTAGAATTTCCTTTTTTATCCTCCTCGCTGCCTACAAGCTCTGATTTATAGAACCCCAAACCCTCTGCCCTCAAACCACAGCTGGAATTTTTCCTACCCAGGGAGATCCACAGAGGTTCCTTCCACCCTGTTTGATTTTTTACAAAAGTCCTGCCTTGCTGATCTCTATTTGTCATGAAATCTGGGCAGGAAAAAGCCCAACACATGGAGCTGGTGCAGCTGTGGATATTCTAGAGTCACCATTGTAACAAATAATCATCAAACCCCACAGAAGGGTAAAGGTGCTGCTGTTCTCACCTATTAAAGGTTTTTTTTTTTTTTTTTTTTTTGCATTTTAGAGCAAATAAAGAGTGTGGCAGGTGCCCAGCAGAGACTGAGGGGTGTGTGTGCTGGCAGAGCCGGAACTGGAACTGGGGTAGAGTGGGATTCACTGGGATATACTGGGATCAGCAGCAGTGGAGCTGGCAGGGAGGGCAGGGCTGAAGCTCAGAGCAGGCAATGATCAGACCCAGGAGCAGCCAGATCCTCTCTCCTCTGGTGCTCTTAGAGCTTGTGAGCAGATTTAGCACAGAAATAGACTCTGAACATGTGTTTGGTGAGAAGATTTAACTCAAAAATAGCCCCTTACATGTGTTCTGTGAGCAGATTTAGCACAGAAATAGCCCCTCACATGTGTTTGCTGTGCAGATTTAACACAAAAATAGCCCCTTACATGTGTTCTATGAGCAGATTTAACACAGAAATAGACCCTGAACATGTGTTTGATGAGCAGATTTAACATAGAAATAGCCCCTTATATGTATTCTATGAGCAGATTTAACTCAAAAATTGCCCCTTATATGCGTTTGGTGAGAAGATTTAACACAAATAGCCCCTTATATGTGTTTGGTGAGCAGGTTTAACTCAAAACTAACCCCTTACATGTGTCTGGTGTGCAGATTTAGCACAGAAATAGCCCCTCACATGTATTCTGTGAGCAGATTTAATTTAAAAATAGCCCCTTACATGTGTTCTATGAGCAGATTTAACACAGAAATAGCCCCTGAACCTGTGCTTTCTACTCTCTGTTCTGTGTTTGCCTCCAGGAACCAGTGAAGACCTTTTCCAGGACTCTGAGGGGCGGGAGGGATCTGAGCCCATCGAGGAACACCAGTTTTCAGACCTCGAGGAATCTGACGACGATGACGACAACGAGGACGAGGAAGACGAGGAGGAAGAGGAGAGCCAAGACGAGCCAGCGCCGAAGCTGCCGGAAGGCAAAGCCGGCACCCTCCTGCTGCACTCCTCAGGGGGCTCCCCGTCCTCTCCAGAGGAAGGCATCCAAACATCCCCAGCTCAAGAAGCTGCCTCCAGCACCCCGAAAGCAGGGGAAGGCCAGCAGGCCTCCTCCTCCTCTTCCTCAGGGCTGGAGAGCAAGTGGTCAGCAGACAGCAGTGACATTGCTGTGTGCCACAGCTTCCTGAGCCTCCACAGACCAGCTCTGACCTCCACCGAGCACTTGGCTCCTGCTGAGAGAGAATCTGTCACCAGGCCACAGATGTCCTTGGTCATGGACCTGTCGACCTCCAAAGACACCTCCCCAAGGAAAAGGTGGTCCCCGAGCCAGGAGTGTGGCAGAGGGGGCGGCAGCAGCAGCAGCAGAGCAGTGCTGGCAAGGAAGCACTTACTGACCAAAAACGAAACGTCCCCCAAACGCTTCTCCCCCACGGCAGAGCTGTCCTCCCTGAGGTGCCTGTCCCCAGGGAGGGGGCTGTCCCCCTGCCAGCGCCTCTCTCCCAGGAGGGAGCTGTCTCCCCTGAGATGTGTGTCCCCAAGGCTCGAGCTGTCGCCCAGCAGGCACCTGTCCCCCCGGAGGGAGCTGTCCCCGAGGACAGCCCTCCCCCCAGAAGGAGAAGTGGCCCCTGCCAGGCACTCATCGCCCAGCAGAGAGATGGCATCCCTGAGGTACTTCTCCCTGAAGAAAGTCTTGTCTCCAGGCTGCTTGGAGCTGGCCAGGTATCCACCCCCTGGCAAAGAGGACTTGCCTGGCACGAGCAAATCGGCAGAGGACAAAGTTCCAAGCTCATATCAAGCCCAGCCCGGGATATTCTCTACGATGCCTCTACCTCACAGGTTCTTTGGCAAAAACTTACAGCTCTACGAGTCCAAGCTGGTAAGTCCAATGCTCTGCTGCCCTCTGGTCCTCACAGGGTGGTCTCTGACATGGTTTTTTGTGAAGGGTGTGATGCAGAAGTGCACAGGGACCCTGTGATCGCTGTCACAGGTGACCCAGAGAACAGGGACAGGGGACAGCAGTGGGTTTTGCTCCCATTTGAGTCCTACCCTTCTCAGTTGGAGAGAAATAAAGTTATCCCTTCTCCAAGGGGTTATTCCCACTCCTGAGCCAGCCAGTCCTGCTGGGACAATCAGCAAGGACAAACTCTTAATGATTAATTGTCACTAAGAGCCTTTTTGTTCCTGGGAATTCCATTCCCATCCCTGAGGTTTCCCCAGCTGGGGTGGAGCTGTGACCATTTCCCAGTGGTCAGTGACCTGAGCCAGCCCTGGCTGAGCCCTGTGTCCACCCACAGCCAGCTCTTCTGGATGAGCTGCTGAGAAATGTTTGTTTGGACAGCTCTCATTTCATCTCTCCTCTCTTCAGCACAGAGAGGGGGTTCCCACTGGGTCCAGAACATGATTTAATTTCCCTGCTGGACAAATTAAATCCTGTGGGTAAAGGGAATTTTCCTGTTGCCCCCAGGGCTGCAGGCAGATCCATGGGGGTGTTTGGGGGAATATTTCCCATTCCTGCTGGAGTGCCTGGCTCTGCTGTCAGTGGTGCTGAGGAACATGAGATCCCCTCACTGTGGGGAGAGACTCCAGCCCTCAGGAACTGCACTGGGGAGAGAGAGGCCCTTACAGAGCCCCTGCCACCCCAGATGCTGAGCCAGAGCTTCTCCAGATCTTTCTGCCATGCCAACCTTCTGTCCTGTGGTGCCTTCTTCCTGCTCTTTTCCACTCTGAGTCTTTGTCTTACCTTCCCAGATACTCTCCTTTACTTTAGGGCCAAACCTTGGCTTCCTTTAATGCTGTTTCCCTTTCCTGTCAATCCATTTCTTGTGGTGAATCCCAGGGCTCTGGAAACCCTCATCCTTCAACTCTTCTGTCAAGATAACTTCCTGCTGCCTCTGCTTGGAGCAAACCCCCTCAGCTCCCAAATCCACAGTAGGAGACAATGTTTTAAGCCCTGCTTGTCTGCCATTCCCACCTTTCAGCTCCTTTGGTCACATTTACCTTTTGGCTTCGTTTTCCTGCTCCTTTTCTACACCCAGAGCCACCACTGTTACTTCTCTGTGTGCCTCCAAAGCAGCAGCAAAAACCCAAATGGAAAAATTCCCCTTTATCAGCACGATGGACAACTGGGCTTTCATTGCAAAATTAACATTCCTTGTGAGGCCACAAGAGACAGAAGGACCAGAGAAGGGTTTATCAGGTCCCAGACAGAGTTTGAAGATGATCTTAGCTCAGTTCCAGTGTCAGGCTCGCTGCCAAGTCTCACCCTAACCATCTCTCTTCCCACTGGCCCTTGCTTAGGGCAGTCTCTCCCTGTGGTGATTGTTGCACCACTGAAATATTTGTTTGGGGTTTCCCAGCATCCCTGAAGTGATTTAGCCACGGCTTCCTGTGGATAAGTGACATTTAGCAGTGTTGGGGCTTGTCACTGCTGACCCAGCACACACTACCTTTGGTGTCTCTTCCTTTTTCTCTTTCCTGTTCTCTTTTGCTGCTTTCCTCTGCTGTCTCCTCAGAGATCCAGCTCACAGGATCAGGGAATTATTCCCCATAATCCTACAAAGAAATGTGCCCTCCAGTGGATCCTCACATTTTATCTCCAACCCCATCTTAATTGAAAGTTGATTTCAATGGTTGCCTCCTCTTCTTGGGAGTCCTGTGCAGGGATTTAGTCATAACCTCATCACTAATTAATCCATTTCTGTTTAGCCACATATCTCTCCATGATGTACGTTAGGAAACTATGGGAAGCACCGAGAGAGAAAGAGGAAAAGGTAAAATGTAGGGTCTGAACCCTTGATTTGCACAGAGCACCCCATGAGGGTGGTGGTGGGGACCCACTGCTGGGTGTGCCGGACTTGATGCTGCCTCTCACTGGAAGCATCCCTGCACCCAGCAGCTGTAAGGATGCAATCCTGCTTTAGGAAAACACAGTGAAAATTAATAAATAAATATAAAATAACCTCATTCTGGGCTCTCAGGAACCCCCTGCACTGACAGGGATCCCAAGCAGCTCAGCTGGCAGCAAGCTCTGGCAGCTCTGCCAGTGTTCCAGAGGCAGCTCTGAGAGTAGGGTTGATGGTTTTAAACTAAAAGAGGGGAGATCCAGACTAAAGCTAAGGAAGAAATTCTTTACTCAGAGGGTGGGGAGGCCCTGGCACACGTTGCCCAGGGGGATCCCTGGAAGAGCCCAAGGCCAGGTTGGACAGGGCTTGGAGATCTGTGGTCTAGTTAATGATGTCCCTGCCCATGGCAGGGGTTGGACAAGATGGCCTTTAAAGGTCCCTTCCAACCAATAAATCTGATTTTATAAGGATCCAGGCCTAAGCTAAATCCCTGGGTCTGTGCCCCAGCACCCCATGGGCACATTTGTCCCAGAAGGGAAATGCTGTGGGTTGTGCTGCTCCTCACCTTCAAGGTCTGGGGCTCCACATCTCCCTGACTTGCCTGACCTCCCTCAAACCCACATAAAACCCTAACCCCAGTCCTTGGAGGCCACCCCCCATGTGTCACACTGACCCAGCTCTTCTTTCCTGATTTTATAATGATCCAGGCCTAAGCCAAATCTCTGGATCTGTGCCCCAACACACCATATTTGTTGGGCATATTTGTCCCAGAAGGGAAACGCTGTGGGTTGTGCTGCTCCTGACCTCCCTCAAACCCGAATAAAACCCTAACCCCAGTCCTTGGTGGCCATCCCCTGCGTGTCACACTGACCCAGCTCTTCTTTTCCCCCCTGGCACAGAAGATGGAACCCCACAGCCCGCCCTGCTCTCCCGGCACCCCGCCGCCCGTGTGCCCCCGGCCCCTGCAGGCCCCTCACGACCTCCACGCTCCCGGCCGAGGGGAGGAGAATGTCTTCAGCCACCTCCCGCTGCACTCGCAGCAGCTCGCCAGGACCCCGTACCCCATGATCCCCATCGGGGGCATCCAGATGGTGCAGGCCAGGCCCAGCTCCCACGCCAGCCTGGTGCCCGGCCCCGTGCTGCCCCTCCAAGGCGGACACTTCCCCTCAGCCAGCGGCCTCGCCCAGCTCAGCCGGGCCGCCACGAGGGACGGGGAGCCCCAGAGCCCTCCAGAGCCCTCATCGGCGTCCGTGTCCCCCGTGGCCAAGGTCTCCAAGTACACCCTGAGCCCGGAGCCGGCAGGTGGTGGCTTCTTGGAGGAGAAGATGAGGACTAGCGAGCTCCAGCAGGAGCAGGAGGAGCGTGGGCCTGCAGCAGAGGCCGAGCCCAGCCCGGCCGAGCGGCCGCGGGCCTCGGTGTCCCCAGGCAGCCCCAGCAGCCCCAAGGAGCCCCATGTGGAGCCCTCAGCCAGCGGGGAGGAACCCTCCAAAGCCACGGGCAAGCAGCCATTGGGCAGCTCGAGCACCCCTTCGGAACCAGCCTGCACTTTCATCTCAGCCGTCCCCTCGCTGGCCAGGGACAGCCCCTCAGAAGCGCCCCCTGGCCACCCCCAGGCCCCGCGCCCCAGGAACCTCTCCGGAGAGCCCGGCGGGAGCAGCCCTCACCCAGAGCACTCCGATTTAGGTCAAACTCACAAAAAGGTGGATGAAAACGCGGGAAGTACTTAAGCCTCCGCCAGCTGTTCCACCTTTAGGCTTCCTCTGTAAAATCAGCAGACATTTTCAACACTATTTCCTTTAGTATAATCATAAGAAGCACTCTAGTGAATGACCAAACCCATGGAAAATTCCTGGTTTTCTTTGTCCCAGTCTGGTATTATCTCCACATGTATGCAGTTACTTGTGCCTTTTTCTATACCTTTTGTTGCTTGAAATGTACAAAACTGTTTGAGGCTGTGAATATTTTTTTAGAGTTTTTTGGAAAGGGGGTTTGTTAGACGTTGTCTTTTTTGCCATTTAGGTGTGCGTAATCCTGGGCCTGAGAGATGTAGAAAGGAAAGGGTTAAGCATTTTAAAGAGGAAGAAGATGCACTGAAAACAAAAGCAAAACAGAAAAAAACTTTTTTTTTTATATTGCTTAAATGATTAAAAAAAAAAGGAAAAAACCCAAACCCTTGCTCCTGTGTACAGAAGTTTATGATTCGTATTTATTACATGCTTTATTTAATTCATGCAAAGTGCTTGGTTTTTTTGGTTTTCTTTTTCCTCGCATCCCTATGGTTGTGCTTTAAACAGTTGAAACTGCTTTACATTTGAAAAAACGTGTTTACCCTGACCTTGTGACTGAAAGTAGCACTTCCTTGAGCAGGGGAGGTTTGTTGTGTGCAGGGAGAAAAATTGTCCCTCGAAAAGAGGACGACAAACTGCGAGCACCCCTCCCTCCTGCAGAACCCAGCAAAGCACTTTTCTAAAAAAAAAAAAAAAAAAAAAAGAGACAAAAAAAAAAACTAAAAAAAGAAGAAAAAAAAGTTCTTCTTCAAAGATTTACCTGCGAGAAGGTAGGAATGTATGGAATGTAGAGCCCGTGCCAGGAAGGGTCTCTCGCTGGACGAGCCTCCTGCTTGCTTTGCTTTAATCCTCCCGCAGCGCCCAGCAAAGCCCTGTCTGGGCTGGGGGAGCCTCTGCAAACCCTCCCTTGGTGTCAGAAGGGGAGGAACTCAGCCTTGAAACCATTTCTCCCTCCGGCATGTTTGAGTTGTGGACAAGCTGCCTCCATCCCATCCCATCCCATCCCATCCCATCCCATCCCATCCCATCCCATCCCATCCCCTAATCACATTCCATCCTGTCCCGTTCCATCGTGCCCTGTCTGTGCCATCCCATCTTCCCATCATCCCATCCCATCATCCCATCATCCCATCATCCCATCCCACCCATTCCCATCGTACCCCATCCCACTCAATCCCATCATCCCATCCCATCATCCCATCCCATTCCACCCAATCCCACCCCATCCCAGGCTGCTCTGGGATCTCCAGGGATGCAGGAGGTCTCCGAACTCTGCTCCTCCTCCAGGGCTCTCGGTGCCTCTGGCTCCTGTTCTCACCTTTATTTATTTATTGGCGTGGGACATCCCCAGCTCAGCCCCTCTGGCATGGACAGGCCCTGTTTTTGGCTGGTTTTGGGAGATAAAAATGTTGATGCTGAATGGTGAATGCTTGCAAAATCAGCTTGTTATGCATGCGCAGCAGCTTTTTCCAGAGCAGATTTTTCGGGATGGGCATCCCTGGCAGAGCAAAGACCTGAACTGCCAATACATCCGATACCAAATCCAGAGTGACCCCGACAGAGCCGTTCCTCTGTCACAAATTTTTAAACCACAAAGCTTCAAGTCGTTTGCCCCTGCAGGGTCTTTACTACTTCAGAGGGTTTTCTGGTCGATGGAATCTGTACAAACCTCTTTTTTTTTTTATTTTAACAAAAAAAAAAAAAAAAAAAAAAAAAAAAAAAAGAAGATATAAATATTTAACCAGTGGATCAGTTCTTTCTTCTTTCAGAGCTGTTCCAATTTATCGGGTACGTAATACACTTTTTTAAAAAAAAAATAAAAATACAAAAAAAAAAAATGAAAGGAATCAAATAAAATCCTGAATGAGAACATATTTCCTTGCCAGACTTGATGAGCTACGAACTGTTCCCGTTTCACGGGCAAAGAATAGAAATTTTTTAATAATCTTCTGTCATTTTTTCTTTTTCTTTTCTTTTTTTCATTTTTGCTCTTCTTGTAAAAGGAATTAAGTATCAAAAAAAAAAAAAAAGATATCATGGAAATATCATTAAGGCTGTGACACTGACCAAAACAACGTCCAGAACCCATTTATCCCCTAATTGGCACTTTTATCAGGTTTCCCTTTTTCCCATCTCCCCCTTTTTTGGCCCCGAGCCTGGAAGCTGCTCCTGTTCTCAGAGGCAGAGCAGGGGCTGGAGCTCGGCTCTGTTCACTCGAGCTCTTAAGCACCAGTTTAAACCCTCCTCAGGTTTTAAGTGCGTGCTTAATCCGCGCTTAATCCCGGGCTGAGTGGGAGTGGAGTGCTCGGCCGGGGCTGGTGGGAGCATCCCTGGAAACCACCCATGAAATCGAGAGATTTCCCTGATTTCGGTCACTTTCTGCCCCTTGTCACACTCTTAACTTGATCCAAGGTAGCTTTTCGTATTTAATTTTACATATATATATATAAAAATATATATATATATGTATGGTACATGAAAGTACTGCAGCAGCTGTGTCTGGTTTTTTGGTGCATTTGCCGTGAGTTTTGGGCTAGATCAAATCTGCTCAGCTTCTTTCTGTAACTGCATTTCAATCTTTAATCTATTTAAATTTTCTGTGGATTTTTTTTTCCCCTCTGTCTTTTGTGGAAAGAGGGGGAGGGAAAAAAGCCCAAGAAAACCCTGAAGTCTTTACATTGGTTTGTTGATAATTTTGTTGTCGTTGTTGTGGCGGTTTATTATTGTCATTATCAGGATTTTTAAGCTTTCCCAGCAGCTCGAAGCTTTCTGCATCTCAGCTGCGGAGCATCGGGGCAGTTTGTGTGTAGCCATCCAGATCTTTTCACCCGGGGCCAAAAAATAACCCAGGAAAAGGAGTTTGGGAAAGGGCTGAGGTGCTCCCGGGGACATTCCCTGCCCGGATCCCCTCCCCATCCCCGGCAGCCGCGGAGCGGGGCAGGCAGGGACCGCCGCAAACTCAGGAGATGGGCACAAAAATCTGAGTCCCAACCCAGTTTGGCTTCTCTGGCTGGGGTGAAATGGTGCTTCACGCTGTACCCAAGGGGCGAGAAGGCTCCCCCCAAAAATAACTCCTTGCTAATTAAGGGCTAATGGTCGCACTGCCAGCTCAGAGCTCCGCGGGAGGGACCCGCAGCACCAGCACCAGCATCTCTGGCTGCGGGCACACGAGTGTGTCCCTCTGCCCCCTGCTCGGCCGAGGAGCACAGCAATGTCACTCCCGGGGTTTTTATAGGGCTGGGTGTCACCCCCAGCCCTCAGCGGTGGCTGCCGTTCCCAGCCGGATCCCCTTTGGTCCCCCTGTGTCCCCCTCGGTGGGAGCTGATTGCTGGTCACAGCTTTTCGTGTCGCTCTGAATGTCTGTTCTGCCTGCAAATCAGGGATGGAAAATCCCTTTTTGCTTCCCACAAGGGCTGCAAGGGTGGCTTTGCAGAGCAATTAGTGGGATAATTTACCAGAGAATGTATTAATAATGTAAATGAAGAAGCAGAGCCCAGCCCTTCCTGTTCAGCAGCAGGTGGAAATAAAATCCCTTGCTTTACTCATGGCAGAGCTTCTCCAATTTATAATCCATGAGGGCACGGCCTGGCTGCTCCTGTGGTGTGGCTGCTCCATCAGCCCCAATCCCACGGGGATATTCCACTGATTATTTTCACAGATATTTCACCCTGCTGAGCTGTTTGGGTGGCTCCCATCCATGCAGCTCCTGGATCACACAGGGATGCTCTGGAGCCAGAATTCCTCCTGCACACAGAGGACTTGGCCCAAGCTCTGGGATCACTCCCTGCCTGTGTTCCTATACCAGGACTGACATCCGGAGCTCAGAAAGCTCCTGGACCTTAATCTTGAGCACTTCTGGAGTTTCAGCAACTCCTTTGTGCTGCAGCAGGGATTTAGCTCCTAAATTGAGCTTGGGGTCTTGAGCAGACCATGGGATGAGGAGAGGGCTCCCCAAAACCGAGGCAGAGCTCTGCCACCTCAGATTATTGCCAGCTCCTCGGCTGGATACCCAGGAGCTGCAGCAGGGAAAAAACCCATAATGAAACAGCTGTGAATGTCCAGCTTCCCACTGAGAAATGCAGTTCCTCACCTGCTCCCAAGGGTGACATCCCAGCCCTGGTGTCCCTGATGTCCCAGCAGTCCCAAACTCTGCTCTGATCCCAAATCCAGCCCAGTCCTGCTGGGGCAGGGCAGGTAATTCCCACCCAGAACATCCCAAATCCCTCCTGCCGGGGCTGGGGCTCTGCCTCTCCCTGCCCAACAAATCTGCAGCTTTCCCTGCCTCGGGTTTTGTCCAAAATCCACAGGAACAGCACCTGAACAAGCAATATCCTTGGAGAAATCATTCAAATTGTCCCAATTTCCATGCAAAATCCTCCAGGATTTGATCTAGCCCTTCCCTGCTCCCCTTGCTTTTCCTCTGTTAATCATCTGCTTTTTTTCTTTCCTTTCCTTTTAACATTTCTGTCTATTGCACAGTATTTACAAATAAAACCATATTGTAAGTTATTTACAAAAAACAGAAAAAAAGAGAAAAAAAGAAAAAAATAAACTAAAAAACATCAATCCTGATGGCATAAAACCAATCTGTTTTCATTACTGAGATATGATGGCACTTACGATCACTTTAGTAAATGTAATGTAAAAAATAATTAATAATAATAATTAATAATAATAATAAGGTGTACGCAAATTTAATATACATGGTCTCATGTAAGATAAATATTTGCCTTTTTTTCTAAAAGGTGTATGTATTCTGTAAGTGGAATAGTCTGTAGAAAGTTTCTATATGTTCTTAAAATGGCAATACATTCCAAAAAATGGTACTGTAAATATGTACAGCGTCCAATGGAATTTGGTAGTTTTGCCTGTAATTTTATTTGAACTCCAGTTTCTACACTTGCATCTTGCAATGTCTGTATGGTTATATCAGTGCAAAAAAAAATGCAGGTAAAAAGCACAGTCTGATGTAAAAACAACAAAAAAACTGAACAAAAAACACACAAAAAACAAGAAAACAAAAAAAAAAAAAAAGAAAAAATACTCAGTATTTGATGTTTGTGACCCTTATTGTAAATGACATCTGTACTGTGAATGAGAAGTTTTTACAAGTATAATATTGCCTTTACTACAGCTCAGATTGTCTGCTCGGTCTGGGCGTATTTTTAAAAAAACAGCATGTTGGAATAAATTTTAAAGTCCCAACATATCACTACGTGTGTGAGTGGCATCTTTTAATTCCTGTTTTATTTCCCAGGTCCCTGGAGGCACATCTGGATAAATCCTGGTTCTGCTGCAGCCACCCCATCCCTGCAGGGGAAGTGCTGCCCTCATGGAAATGCCACAATTGTATTTTTTTCAATTTTTCCTCCTTTTTGTCCCCAGTTTTTCCTCCTCACAGAGCTGAGGCTGTGAGCAATGGGTGCTCTGCAGAGGCCAGGCTGAATTCCCACAATCTCAAACTGGTTTGGGTTGGAAAGGACCTTAAAGATCACTCAGTTCCAACTCCAGCTGGGTCAGATCCCACTGGAGCAGGGTGCTCTGAGTTTACATTTTTTCCTCCTTTTTTTCCCCAATTTTTCCTCCTCACAGAGATGAGGCAGTGAGAAATGAATGCATGAGAATGGATGGAGGCCAGGCTGAATTCCTACAGCCCAGACTGGTTTGGGTTGGAAAGGACCTTAAAGATCAGCCAGTTCCAACCCCAGCTGGGCAGGGACAGATCAGATCCCAATGGAGAAGGATGCTCAGAGCCTTGTCCAGCCTGGCCTTGGACACAAACGTAAGGGAAAAAAAATAGTATTATTATAAAAAAATCAGGAATTTCCACCTTCCTCTTGCTCTTCCTCAGGAATTGAGCTGCACTCAGCCCATCGATTCCCTTTATTCACCTGGAAATCCTCCTGGGCAGCTCCTGCCCTGCCACCCTTTGCCCCATCAAAAACCTGCCTGTGCCTGGGTTTGCTGCATGTTGGGGAGGTGTCACATGGCGAGGGGAGGAGAGGCTGAGAGGAACAGGGACCTGGAGGAATGGACCCTGATCCAAATCAGGGATTTGGGGCTGAGAGCATCAAGGACCTGGCTCCAGGGATTGGGGCTGAGAAGAATGAGGACCCAGATCCAGGTATTTGGGGCTGAGAGCAGCAGGGACTGGCTCCAGGGATAGGGACTGAGAAGAACGGGGACCTGGCTCCAGGGATTTCAGGTTCCACTGAGGAGAGGGCTGAGAGGAATTGGGAATTGGCTCCAGGGATTTGGGGCTGAGAGGAACAGGGGCCTGGCTCCAGGGATTGGGGCTGAGAGTGTCAAGGACCTGTCTTCAGGGATTTGGGGTTCCACTGAGGAGAGGGCTGAGAGCAGTGGGGACCTGGATCCAGGGATTTGGGGCTCCACTGAGGAGAGAGCTGAAAGGAACAGGGATTTGGGTCCTGGGATTTGGGGCTGAGAGATGCAGGGACCTGGCTCCAGGGGTTTGGGGTTCCACCACGGAGAGAGCTGAGAGCAGCAGGGACTCGGCTCCTGAGATTTGGGGCTCTGCTAAGGAGAGGGCTAAAAGGAACAGGGATTTGGTTCCAGGGATTTGGGTCCCCAGGGAGCTGAGAGGAGAAGGAGGGATGGCTGGGATGTGCTGCACAGAGCCAGGGACAGCTCCTCCTGTGCGCCGTGTCTCCAGCCGTGCAGTGTGTGAGAGGGGACACAGCCCCTGTCCCTCTGCCGGGGCTCCTCCCCACCTTGCCCATATGGTTTGGGGCTGTTGCTCCCTCCCAGGAGGAGCTGCCGGAGCTGGAAGGGCTGGCACGGCCACCCGGGCTGGTTCTCGTTGTTATGACAACAGGAGGAGGCTGCTGAGAGCAGGGAACAGGGAGGGAGAGAAGGAAAAGGGATCAGAGAATCAAAGAATCAGAGAACTGTACAATCATTAAGGCTGGAAAAGACCTCCAAGAGCATCAAGGCCAAGCTTTGATCGAATCCCACCATCCCCAGCGAGCCATCTCGAGAAGGGCTGGATTTTGTGGGGCAGAAGGGGTCAGGGAAGGCAGTGAGGGACAGGTTGAGGGGTGGGCTGGGCATGGGGTAGGGAGGGAGGGAGGGCAGCACCAGGGAGAGAGGGCACCCAGGGATAGAGGGGCAGCCCAGGATGGGGTATGGATGGATGGATAGAGGTCAGCCCTGGGGATAAAGGGCAGCCAGGATAGAGGGCATCCTGGGGATGGAGAGGCAGCCCCAGAGATGGAGAGGCAGCTCCAACATAGAGGGCAGCCCAGGGATGCAGGGCAGCTCCAGGGATAGAGGGTACCCTGGGGATTCAGGGCACCCCAGGCATAGAGGTCACCCTGGGGATAGAGGAGCAGCCCGGGGATAGAGAGCAGCCAAGGGATAGAGGAAAGCCTCAGGATAGAGGGCACCCAGGGACAGAGGGCAGCCCAGGATAGAGGGCACCCCAAGGATATAGGAAAGCCCCAGGGACAGAGGGCACCCAGGGATGGAAAGGCAGCCCCAGGGAGGGAAACCACCCCAGGGATTCAGGGCATCCCCAGGGATAGAGGGTACCCCAGGGATGCAGGGTGCCCCAGGGATAGAGGGTACACTGGGGATAGAGGGCAGCCCAGGACAGAGGGCATCCCAGGACAGAGGGCAGCCCAGGGATGGCATCAGGACTGGGCTGTGCCTTTCCTGTGACACTGCTGGCTAGAAGAAGGGCCTGGCCGTGCCTGCAGAGCTGAGTCCCAGCAGCCCAAACATCACCAGGGGTGGGACCTGTGCATTGGGCAAGAACTGGGACAGCAATGCCCAAAGCAGCAGCCCCGGGGTCACTGCAGCTGATCCCTCCCAGGCAGAGCTGGCAGCCAAGCTGTGACCTCATCCTCCAACAGGCACTGCTCAGACAGGGAGCAAAACAAACCAAAAATCCACCTGGTAACAAACCCTGTGTCCTACAGGGGTCACCAGTGCCCCTGCCAGCCTCAGAAGGGGCACAAAAGGGAAATGCAGGAGTTGCCAGGGGATGCCCAGAGTGTTAGCTGTGCTTTTCATTTCAAACTGCTGTCTCCTAACATGTCCTTCTCCATAAACCCCCAGCTCCTGTGCCCAGAGGATGAAGTGGAAATCTTGGCTTTCATCATTAGCAGGTGCAAGCAGCCCTAGCCTCTGTTTTATGGGGGAAACCTGGAAGTGTGTCCCTATGTGCCTGGCAGCAGAGATTAACAGCCCTGGGAAATGCGGGAGTCCCCCCTGCCTTCCTGAGGACCTGCTCACATTGCTCAGGAACTGAGAAATGCAGCTCCTCACCTGCTCCTGAGGGGTGACAGCCCAGCCCTGGTGTCCCTCATGTACCACCAGTCCCAAGCCCTGCTCTGATACCAAATCCAGCTTTTCCAATGGGAGAACACACAAAGTTCTCAAACCCAGATGAGGTAAAGGCTGCAGTAGCACAGCCTGAGTCCCTGGCTGACCCTGCTCTCCCAGTCTGGGTTATCCTGTGATCCCAAACCAGAGAGAGAGATGGATTAAAACCTCCCAGGTGCTCAAGAGGAGGCACCACCCACCAGAGTTTGTGCTCAGGAGCTCAAACCCATCCCAGACCAAAAGGACTTGGATGGATGGATGGATGGATGGATGGATGGATGGATGGATGGATGGATGGATGGATGGATGGATTGATGAGAGATGGATGCTTCCTTGCCCTTGGGACTCACCTATCCAGGTAACCAGAACCCACTTGAAACCTGAAATCATCCTGTGTGATGAATTTGTTTTGTTCTTCCTGGAATTGCAGCTCAGCTACACCAAGGGTGTGGTTTCAGCAGGAGATGCCAGTGGTGAGAGCACATCCATTGTATTATTTATCTCAGCAAGTCTTTCCCCTTTTTTGCTGCAAATTGCAGTTTATGCCACATCTCTGCCCAAGTTGCTCAGTCCTAAGGGAATGCAGCTGGAATATTTGGTTTAAGGGATGAAATCCCAAACTCCCAGAGGGACAGTTGGCTCTGTGGTCCCAGCATTTGGTTAAACTTTTGGTCCTGGAAGTGTGTGAGCTCTGGGAATTCCCACCACTGCTGGCTCTGGATTGTTCACTGTCACAGCGCTTTTCCCTCGCAGCTTTCTGCCCCTGCAATCAGCTCGTTCACTGAGAATCCAAACTTTTCACTATAAAAATAGATTTCCAACTCTCAGGGCTGCAAAAGGAGCTGGAAACCATGATCTTATCTTTGCTAACATATGGGAAAAATGAATGCTGCAAAATGTGTTATTCCTTTAACCTCATAACTTTGGAGACACGAGGGCAGCAGAGCCCTGTGTGACACAGAGCTCCAGCAGAGATCTCTGGTTTTAAGATCTCTGTAACCCATTAGGGTGCAAATTTATGGAAGGAGTCAGGCTGGATAAAAACCAGGTGGAGTTTAAGGTGCGTATTGTGCTCAAGGAAGGGGTTTTCATATTCTTCTATGAGCTCTGTGCCCATGGCTTTTGGCTTGGGATGTTGGTGCTGCTGGGCTGTCACTCAGTGCCAGCTGGCGCGGGACAAGTGTAGGGAGATGAGGAGATGAGGGTGATGGGGAAGGAAACCTGGATGGAGGGGTGGATGATGGATGGATGGATGATGGATGGATGGATGATGGATGGATGGATGGATGATGGATGACAGATGGATGACAGATGGATGATGGATGGATAGGATGGAGATGGATGGATGGAGGATGGATTGGATGGATGGATGATGGATGGATGGATGGATGGATGGATGGATGGATGGATGATGGATGGATGGATGGATGGATGGATGGATGGATGGATGTGGAGAAGCCACTGAGATGTGGGTTTATGTTGCTTAGTGGAAGAGCCCAACCTCTTGGGGTAGACACTGCAGTGCTGGCTGGGGCTGTGTGAAATCCCAGCTGATCCTGCTCTGAAAATCCCCTCCCATCCCATTTTCCACACATTCCTGAATGTTTGTGCCCCCTTTCTGAGCTCTTCCTTCAGGGCCAAACCCACAACTCCCAAACTCTCACACAGGACCAGCAGCTGGGGCTTTCAATCCTTCTCTCCCAGCCGGGGCAGCAGCGGGAGCCTCTCAGGCTGCCCAGAGCAGCAGCAGTGATGGCTCTTGCTAACAGCAGCCCCATCTTCCAGGCCTTTATATCTCTGACTGGAGACCTAATAAGTGCTGAATTGGTGTGTGATTTAATGAGGCAAACTTCAAAGCTGCTGTTTCCACACCTAATTCACTCATCAGGACTAATAACTGCAATGGGTGGTGTTTTTTTATTTCCTCCTAGCAATTTATTATTTACCCAGTTGCTTTACAGCTCCTAATTTAATAAGTGCAATAACCCAGGGGTACTGCTTCAGGAAGGAGGAGAAGCTGTGAAATCCAACAGTCTCTGCTTTGCTGGACACCAGAGCTCCCATTATAACATTTTAAACCCTTTATGACATTGGCAAGGAAGAGATATGGAGCTCTGTGCCTCTGCAGACAGCTCCATTCCCAAAATGTGCTGGCACCTGCTGGAAGGGGAGGATGGCAGTGCTGGATCTCCTGTGGATCTGTGTCCTGCAGCCTGGCCAGGTTTGAGCCTGGCTGACCATGCAGTGGGCATGGATGGGGCTAAAGGGCACCTGAGGGTGGCAAAGCACATCCCCTCCAGGCAGGGGCTCATTTTTGGGCTCTCCTCACTCTGCCTCCCCCTTCCAGTGGTGTGCATGTCTGTGAGCTTAGCTGATAATTGCAGCCCCGAGATATGCGAAAAGTCTCTGTTTCGGCCCACGTGTCCGAAGAACGAGTCAGAGCTCTTCCATTATTGGTCTTGAAGTAATTTATTAAATCTTATCTATAAAATTTTCTTTCTGCCCAGCTGAGATCTGCTCAACAGGGCAGCCACAGGCACTCTGAGAGCCCTCAAGGCAGTGTTGTTCTTTTATACTACAAAGTATGTATAACATATTTACACTTAATTCCCAATACCCATCACCTATGTTAGACAGTGCACTTCTACTCTAAACCAATCCCAAAGTGTAAGCATCATAGTAGAAGATGGAGGTAGAGAAGAAGAAGAAGAAGAAGAAGAAGAAGAAGAAGAAGAAGAAGAAGAAGAAGAAGGACTGGACACACCCAAGTTCCTCCATTTTGTCCCCAAAACCCGCATTCTAAAATTCCTAAAATCCCTAAAATCCACCTTTTCACCCGGTGGTAATTTTATTATTATACTATTTAAACTTCTGTGACTTTCAGTTCCTAATACAAAGCTGGTAATTTGCTCCAGGGGTCACAATCAAATCCCCAGGTGTTCTGGACTGTGTACCAGGGTCTCCGAGTCCCCCGGCGGGGTCCTCAGCAACTCTGGACACCCGGAGGGATGCACTGAGTTCCAACAGGCAGGGAGGAGCAGTGACCTTGTCCCACCCATGTTCCATCCTGGGGGTCACACTGATTACCACAAATCCCACTCTTCCCTCCCTGGGGGACTTTCAGGGGTCTAAAGGAATTATTCTGGAGAGGACAGAAATTTCTGGGATCCTTGCAGGGATGTGCAGACAACCCTGGGGTGAGGGAGGGTGTCCAAAGTCCCCATGTGTCCAGCACCAGGATAAATAAAAGCTCATTCTGCCCTGGCACTGCCCTGACAGCTCGGGCACTGCTGGATCATCAGGAATTCCCCATCTCCTTTTTCCCACCTGAAGCTTCCTTGAGGTCCTGCAGCTCCCTGGATCTCCTTGGATATTTTCCAGCTGTGTCCTGGGGAGGAACCCGAGCTGAGCTGTGCCCCTGAGCTCCTCCTCAGGCGTGATTTCCCTGAGCTGCTGCATTCAGAGCTGCCTGAAGCCCCATCCCTGTTCCCAACACCCCCCATCCTTCCCCATTTCCCATCTCTGGCTTTCAAAGCACTTTTGCAGACATTAAAGAGCTGTTCCCCAGAACCCCAGAGGCTCAGCTGAGCCCAGCCTGCTCTGAGCCGTTCCTGCTGTTGCTGTGATACCGGCTGGAGCTCGCTGCAGCCGCCAGCCTTTTTATTCCAGCCTCAGCTGGCTCTGAGGTTAGGTCATCCCGCAGATCAGACCCAGCCAGGGATGTGGGACCTCGCCCAGCAGAAGCAGGGATGCTGCTTGGCATTCATCAGCCTTCAGGCAAACTCACAGCCTCCTGTCCTGCCCTTGCACAATCCTTTCGCCCTGATTTATTCATCCTCGGGGCACTGGCCGTGCTCTTTGTGCAGGATTGAAAGAATTCCGGGCGTTTCGCAGCCTCTCTGTTAATCAGGCACTTCTGGAGAAGGGGAAAATCCTAATAAACCTGCAGCCAGTTCCCCTGCTGCTAATTAGCAGCTGATCCATTTTCCTCTGGATTGAAGTGGGAAAATAGCAGCGATCCCACATTCCTGGCCCATGAGCTGTTCCCAGCCAGGCAGCCCTGGGAGCATCCAGGGCGAAACCCCAGCTCGGTTTTCCTGCCTGCAGAGCACGAGGAAAAGGGGCTGTGTTTCCCATTCTGGGGCTGCTGCTGCTCCAAGCCAGCACAAATTGCAGCCAGATTTGGGGGTGGGCAGGCAGGGACCTGCCTGGGCTCCTGGCCATGGGGCTGGGCTCAGCCAGGGAGCAGCACAAGCCACCTCCAAGCAGGGGTGCATCCAGGGGCTCCAGACCCAAATGGGGGTTCCAGATCCACACAGGAGCTCCAGATTTAAATGGGGGCTCCAGATCCAAACAGGGGTTCCAGATCCAAATGGTGGCTCCAGATCCACACAGGAACTCCAGATCCAAACAGGGACTCCAGATCCAAATGAGGCTCTAGATCCAGTCAGGGGCTCTAGATACACAAAGAAACTCCAGACCCAGATGGGGGTTCCAGACGTAAACAGGAGCTCCAGATCCACACAGAAACTCCAGATCCAAACAGGGTTTCCGGATCCAGACAGGGGCTCCAGATCCAAACAGGGGTCCAGATCCAAATGGGGCTCCAGACCCAGATGGGAGTTCCAGACCCAATCAGGGGCTCCAGACCCACACAGAAACTCTAAATCCAAATGGGCGTCCAGATCCAAACAGAAACTCCAGATCCAACTGGGTGCTCCAGATCCAAACAGGGGCTCCAGATCCAAATGAGGCTCTAGATCCACACAGAAACTACAGATCCAAACAGAAACTCTAGATCCAAACAGGGGCTCCAGATCCACACAGAAATTTGAGGTCCAAACTACAGATCCAAACAGCTCCGGATCCAAACGGGGGCTCCAGATCCAAATGGGGCTCCAGATCCACACAAAATCCCCAGTCTCAGCCCCTCCTGCCCAGGAATGAAGGGGACAGGTGTGGTCAGCACAGAGGGCTCTGCAGGGCTAAGCCACTCACAGGGAGAAGAGCTCAGTGTGCACAGGACCACGTCTGGTTCTGGCTTCACCATGGCAGCCTCAGGCTCTGCTGGAGGCACACTCACCTGGAATTCTCCCTCCCAGCCTCCCAGGCCCCAGCAGAGTGACAGAGTGGGGAATGGTGCACCTCACTGGGATCTGCAGGCATCGCAATCATGGAATCATTCACACTCCAAAATTATCAAGTCCAACCTTTGGCTGAGCACCACTGCAGCACTCACAGCACTGTGTGAAATGTTTGCTGAGCAGGGATGGGCACTGCAAAGCTCCCTGGGCAGCCCCTGGCAAGGCCTGAGCCCCCTTTGCATGGGGAAATTCCTGCTGTGCCCACCCTGAGCCTGCCCTGGCCCAGCCTGAGGCCGTTCCCTCTGCTCCTGTCCCTGTTCCCTGGAGCACAGCCTGACCCCCCCGGCTGTGCCCTCCTGGCAGGAGCTGTGCAGAGCCACAAGGGCCCCTGAGCCTCCTTTGCTCCAGGCTGAGCCCCTGCCCAGCTCCCTCAGCCCCTCCTGGGGCTCCAGACCCTTCCCAGCTCCATTCCCTGCCCAAGGACTGGCCATTTTCCTGTTCCTGCACAGCAGTGATGGTGCCCCTGGGGCTGTTCTCATCCCAAATCCGAGCATCTCCTGGAGCTGTCCCAGGCACGAGGATTCCCTGATGGCTTTGCAGGGTTCCCAGCCTGGCTGGAGGTTTCTGCTGCACCTCTCTCTGTGATGCCAGCCAGGACAAGGCTGGGGATGCTGGGGACCCCATTTCAGTGCCCCCCTCCCTGAGTGGCTGAACCTTCCCCCAAAGCAGAGGGGCAGCAGCAGCAGCTGCAGCATTTTCAGCGCTTCCCCCGTTTCATCCCAGCAAATTCCTCCGTGATTTTGGGTCTCAATTCCCAGCAGGACCTCCCAGAGCAGCGCCCCCAGCCGGGGAAGGAGATGCCCCTGGCCCCGCACACCCCCAGCTCCCTCTGCCGCAGGAGCTGCCAGTGAACGATGCGCGTCCGCCGAGTGCCATCTAGTGGGATTTTCTCTTACCTCCCATATTTCCTTCAAAAAAAAAAAACTCCAAAAAAACCCCAACATTTGCTTAAAAACCCCAGCCCTGTGCGCGGATTTGATGCACGTTCCAGAGGAGAACACGCACTAATTCATGCAAATTCAGCCTCTCCTCGCTCCCCGGCAGCTCCTTCCCAGCGGTGCTTTTGCAACTCCGCTCCTTGTACAATGTCTGAGATTCCCTGGCTCCAGATCTGGCTTGATTTAGAAGAGAAAAATATTAATATTTCTATATATAATATAATATAATATAATATAATATAATATAATATAATATAATATAATATAATATAATATAATATAATATAATATAATATAATATAATATAATATATATTTTTATACACATATGTATATGTTTATCAATTTTATATATCAATATATAAATATATATTTATATATTTATACATATTTATATATATATATATAGATATATTTATTTATTTATTTATTTATATATATATATTTTTATATATATTTACTCCCAAGGGTGCTGACGATGCAGGTTTGGTGTTATTTGGGTCTCCTAGTGATGAGTGTGCAGATAAATATATTTTTATATATTTTATATTTGTATCTATTTATATAAATACAGGTTTTAAAGGGCTCTGCAATTCAGGGGGTACTGCAGGGTGGAGAACTTTTGTAAAATTTTGATCCTATTGTAAAATCTTGATCCTAATATAAACTTTTGATCCTATTGTAAAATTTCAATTCCCTGTAAGGTCCAGAGGGGTTTTCTCCAGGAACATCATGTTGCTCAGTGTTGGTGGCACTCTGCAGCACATTTGGGGAGGATCCTCCTGCTCTGCTCTGTCTGTCCCTTTTTGGGGGACCAACAGCAGGCAAAGCTGATCATTGTTATTGTAATTATTATCCCATTCCCTGGTTATTCCAGCCTGGAGCCATCACAGGGGGCTGGGAAAGTCTCTGCAGAGCTTTCCTGGCCCAGCTGTGCCCGTGGGGTCCCTGCAGGGTGTGGGGGACACAGGGCTGCACCGACAACTCCTCCTTGGAAATGCCAGGTCTGAGAGGGGAACTCCAGCAGCAGGGACAACAGGGGACCAGGACTGGGAGAAACTGGGAGAAATTGGGGAAAACTGGGGGGAACTGGAAGAAACTGGAAGAAAGTGGGAGAAAGTGGGAGAAATTGGGAAATACTGGGAAAAATTGGGAGAAATTGGGAGAAACTGGGTGGAACCAGGGAAAACTGGGGAAAGAAACTGGGAGAAACTGGGAAAAACTGGGAAAATGGGAAAAACTGGGAGAAAGTGGGAGAAACTGTGAGAAATGTGAAGAAACTGGGAAAATGGGTGAAATTGGGATAAACTGGGAGAAACTGGGAAAAATGGGAGAAACTGGGAGAAATTGGAAAAAACTGGGAGAAACTGGGAAAACCTGGGAGAAACTGAGAGAAATTCAGAAAAACTGGGAAAAACTGGGAGAAATTGGGAAAAACTGGGAGAAACAGAAAAAAACTGGCAGAAACTGGGAGAAATGTAGAAACTGGGAAAATACTGGGAAAAACTCAGAAAAACTGGGGGAAACTGGGAGAAAGTGGGAGAAACTGGGAGGAATGGAGAAACTGGGAAAAACTGGGGGAAAAATTGGGAAAAATTAGGAGAAAATGGGAGAAACTGAGAGAAATTTGGAAAAACTGGGAGAAACTGGGGAAAACACTTGTTTTCTCCTTGGAAAAACCCATGGATGTGCCCTGGGCTGGTGCCCACACGCTCCTGTGCCCCCAGTGGCATTTTGTGACCTCCAAGAAATGCAAATGTGCCTTAAACGGGGATAAGAGTGACACTGCCTCAGTCTCTATCCCTCCACCACACACCCCAACAGCTTTAGAAAATGTCTCTTTGAGTGTAGCTTCCAAGGACCGTACCGTCGGTCGCGAAAATAAAACC
Source organism: Zonotrichia leucophrys gambelii (assembly GCF_028769735.1). Taxonomy (NCBI): domain Eukaryota; kingdom Metazoa; phylum Chordata; class Aves; order Passeriformes; family Passerellidae; genus Zonotrichia; species Zonotrichia leucophrys. The sequence continues at coordinate 5,698,635 of NC_088192.1, read as the reverse complement.
TTTCACGTTTATTAATTTGGCTATCTCGCTGATCATTTATAACAACACATTGCTGGCCCTTTTTGGTCTGCCTTGCATCAGCGGGATGGAGCAGAATTGTGTCACGGAGCGGGGAACCGAGCAGGGCGATAACTCAGCCGCGGGGGAATGAGGCAGCAGCTATTTATAGGCGGCACATTGCTGATCACTGGCACGGGGAAGCCTCCAGCGGCTCCGAGCGCTCATCCACACCTCCCACAGCCGAGACAAAGCCGCTGTGCCCGGGCTGAGGCGCTGCCAGCCCGCTGCCATCCGAGCCAGGCTCCCATCCACAGCCCGCTCACCCCGGGAATGATGGACCGAGGGGATGGCGGTGCTGCCAAATTCTGCATCCAACCCCTCGCACATCCCCGAGATCCCCAAATCCTCCTTCTCAGCCGGGAGCTGATCCTTCACCTCTGGTGTTGTGGCTCCTTTCCTGCTCAGGCTCCCTGGGCTGACCCAGCTGTCCATGAGCTGAACGGTCTCTGGTTTGTGAGGTTTTTTTGTGGTTTTATTTTGTTGTTTGTTTGGTTGGTTTTTTTGTTTGTTTTTGGTTTTGGTTATTGTTTTGGTTATTGTTTTTGGTATTTTGTTATTGTTTTTTGTTTTGGTTATTTTTTGGTTATTTTTAATTTTTTGGTTATTTTTTCTCATGGCAGTTTTTAATTCCTGTATAAGCAACATTTTTAAAATTGTGTGTTCTCTCAGCTTTGTGCAGTGGCTCAGCAGTAAATGAATGAATGGGAGATGAGAATGAACGAACCCAGCTGTCCATGAGCTAAAGGCTGAACAGTCTCTGATGTCAAAAATCAACTTGTTTAGGTGTTTTTATTTTTTTTTCTTATGGCAGTTTCTGATTGCTGTATAAATAACATTTTTTAAATTGCGTGTTCTATTAGCTTTGTGCAGCGGCTCAGCAGCAAATGAATGAATGGGAGATGAGAATGAATGAACCCAGCTGGGTTTTATACATGCCCTGAGAATTGTCCTGAGAATTTATCCTCACTGGAACTGTCCAGGCAAGGCTCACATTGGGAATTGTATCAGGTATGGCAAAGGTGTGACATCTTCCCCCGGAAGGGACCCTAAATCCCACCCAGTGCCACCCCTGCCATGGCAGGGACACCTCCCAATGCCCAGCCTGGCCTTGGGCACTGCCAGGGCTCCAGGGGCAGCCACAGCTGCTCTGGGCACCCTGGCACAGCCCAAACCTCTCTAACCAGCCCTTGCCAGGCTACAAACCCCCTGTGGCAAATGGCACTGGGGGCACCTGCAACCAGCCAGGAAATCATTCTTTCCTTTCCTTTCTCCATTTGCTGCAATGGGTTTTGGTGCTGGTTTCCATCCTGGATTGAGGAATGTGAATGCCAGAGTGGTTTGGGTGGGAAGGGATCTTCAATGGCAGCTGATTGCAGCCCAGGGCCACCTGCCACTGTGCCAGGTGCTGCCAGCCCCAATGCCCAGCCTGGCCTTGGGCACTGCCAGGGCTCCAGGGGCAGCCACAGCTGCTCTGGCAATTCCAGCCCAGCCCCTGCCCACCCTGCCAGGGAACAAAGGCTGGAGCAAAGCAAACACTGAACAGATTTATGAGACCCCCACAGGGGGCTGCTGCCTCCTTGGGGCATCCCCTGGGGATTGATATTGATCTTTCTGAGATTCCTCCAGCTCTTCTGAGCTTCTCATTACCCTGAGAAGGGTATTTCTCCAAAGAATTCCCCCCTTCCCTACTCCAGGGAGCATCAGGGATGATTTAAACCACAGGGTTTGCATTCCAGAGGCCAGGGAAGCTCCACAGGTGCTCTGTGAGCCTGGAAAACCTGCAGGAAATGCGTTTCACCTTGGGATGGCTGTTGGAAGGGGGAATGTGACATTTCCAGAGAGCCATGGCAGGAGCACGAGCCCAGAAATGGGACTTGAAAGATTTTCTCCTGCCATGAACAGGGACAAATCCATCCACCTGAGGGGGTATTCTTGGGCTGCTAGAGGGAGGGCAGGGGAGGAGCAGGAATTCAGGACCCTGAAAGCTGCTGAGGCACAGGAAAGCTGCAGCAAAGTCTTCCTGCACAGAGCTTTGTCCACCTCAAAAAGGGAAAAAGGCCCAGAGTTGATACCTTGGGCTTTAAATTTTTCTGTTCTGGTTTGGAGTGCAATTTTAGCTTTATTTTATGTTACTAGGATCTTTTCACAGGGTGGGGAAGACAAAACAATCCTACAGGAATGGGATGGGGATAAACTGATACCTTGGGCTTCAGGTTTTTCTGTTCTGCTTTGGTGGGCAGTTTTAGCTTTGTATTAACTGTTACTAGGATCTTTTCATAGGGTGGTGAAGACAAAACAATCTCTAGGAACGGGATGGGGATAAATTGATACCTTTGGGTTTTTCTGTTCTGATTTGGTGTGAAGCTTTTAGCTTTATATTAATGTCACTAGTAACATTATCAATTAATTATTAATATCACTGTCATTATTAATTATTATTAATGTCACTGTGATCTTTTCACAAAACAATCCTATTCCAGCTGGAGACTCATGGACAATCTCTGCAAACTTCAGGCCCAAAGCACAAACAATGTGAGAAGAGGAGGGCAAGCAAGTGAGCAAGGAGGATGAAACTTCATAATTTTAAACTGTTTATTGGACAGTTGGCTCCTTTATGCAAACGTGTCAAAAATAGGTTAGAAACTGTTGTAAAATAGTTGATAGATTGTTAAGCATCTACTGTTAGTTTGGTTATGGTAAAAGGGGTTAAAAGGGTTTTACACCTCAGTAAAGTGCACCAGGAGCCAGCCTGGACAGAGCTGTAATGGCCAATCAAGGCCTAAAACCTTCATGCAAATGAAGGACCCAAAAAAGAAACCAATCCAGAGGGACAAAAACAGGATAAAAAGGGACATCTGACCCAGGGAAGGCATCGGGGACATCACTGCTGAGGAAGACCCAGTGCTGGTGCTGGAGCATCTTCATCTTTGACAGGAACATTCCTGCTCGAGCCCCCTTGCTTTAGGCCTTTCTTTTATTATAATAAATGCTGAAATCACTTTAGTATCAGGAGCTTGCTCTTGTTTTTAACACTTCTTGTTAGTTGGGTTATGGTAAAAGGGGAGTTAGAAGAAATAAGGCACTCCATGTACCATAGCACACCTCAGTAAAGTGCAGTAAAGTGTACCATGAGCCAGCCTGGACAGAAAACTGTAATGGCCAATCAAGGCCTAAAACCTTCATGCAAATGAATGACCCAAGACCAAATCAATCCAGAGGGACAAAAAACAGGATAAAAAGGGGCATGTGACCCAGGGAAGGCATTGACGACATCACTGCTCAAAGAGATTCAGTGCCAACTGCAGCATCCTCAATGAGAATGCTCCTGCTTGGCCCAGGCCCCTGCTTTAGGCTTTTCTTTTTTTATAATAAATGCTGAAATCATTTTTAGTACTGGGAGTCTGGTCCTGTTTCTAACAAATGGACTAAAACCTACAAAAATGTGGGATCCCTTGGCCAAGCTCTCTTTTGCTTCCATCTTGGAGCCATCCAGGTACTGCCAGGGTGTGGCCTTTGAAAGCTCTTCTATAAATAAAATAAAAAACTTCACTAAATCTCCCAAAATCCAGAGCCCAGAGCCCAAAGCCCTGAGCCTAAAGTCCACAGCCCAGAGTCCAGAGCCCAAGTCCCAAAGCCCAAATCCCAAAGCCCGGAGCCCAGAGCCCAGAGCCCAAAGCCCAAAGCAAAGAGCCCAAAGCCCTAAACCCAAAGGAGCCCAAAATCCAAAGCCCAGAGCCGCCTTTTGTCCGCCCGGCACGTCCGAATTTCGGCTGCGCCCAGAACAAAGAGCGCCCGCAATTCCTGAGCGCTGACTCAGCCGGGCCGCTCAGAGCCGTGACCAAAATTGGTGCAGAGAAGGTGCCAAGGGTGGCGTGTGCTGGGATTTGCATATCAGCGAGCTGGAGAGAGCCCAGGGCACGCAGCTCTCACCCAAGAGATGCTTTTGTTCGCTCCTGGGAGTGTTTGTAAAGTGCCAAAGTGCCGCGGATTATCCTCCCATCTGGGCTGTCCTCCCAGCAGCTTTTGTCCTCTCTCAGCTTTATGTCAAGGCCAAATGAAGCATCTCAGTGGATTTAAATGCTTTTGTGTTTTTGGGTTGACCACACGGAGATGTTTGCCTCTTGACAGCTGAGGAACGTGGAGCTGTGAAAGGTTCCCGTGGCTCCTCTCACACCTACGTGCTGGGGAGCATCACCCTGGGGAGCATCACCCTGGGCAGCTCTCCTTGCCCTTGGCTGCTCCAGGGCTGCTTCAGGACAGGCCCATTCCAGCACCAGGGACCTTCAGAGGGTCTGGGAGGAGACAACAACATCTGTGAAGTCCTGACACCTACAGCCAACCTGAGTGGGGATCACAGAGCCACAGAACATCCTGAGCTCAAGGGGTCCACAGGATCATCCAGTCCCACCCCAAACCCTGCCCAGAGCCCCCAACAACCCCTCCCTGGCCATCCCTGCAGCGCTGCCCAAATTTCTCCCCCATCCTTCATCTCTCCCATCCCTCACTCTCACAGAACCATGGAATGAGCTGCACACCTTGGGATGTTTGGCACCAGAGCTTCAAAGATCCCAAAGGATGTGGGGCTGGGATGAATGCCTCTGGTTCTTGCAGAGAGCCCTGCAGAGATGAGGTGGGGTTGGCTCTGAACCAGCTCTGAACTGACCCAGCTCTGAGAGCTTTGTCCAGAGCTAAAGAGTTCCCATATAAAAACCATACTCTAGAAAGTTGTTTTGCCTTTAGGTCTTGTGAGGGAGAATGCCCAGGCAGAAGGTGAAGCAGCTGCTTCAGCACCAAATCCATCTCACAGAGCAGGGGGGACTCTGTGATCTTGGAGGTCTTTTCCAGCCTTAGTGATTCCTTGGTTCAGTGATTATTCTGCTGTCTGTGGTGGTTCCAAGAGGACCTGCTTGGTTTAGGTTGAATCATGGAATATCCTGAGCTGGAGGGACCCACAGGGATCATCAGAGCAGCCCCAAACCCTGCCCAGACCCCCAACAACCCCACCCTGGCCATCCCTGCAGCGCTGCCCAAATTTCTGCCCCATCCTTCATCTCCCCCATCCCTCACTCTCACACAATCATGGAATGTGCTGAGCTGGAAGGGACCCACAGGGATGATCAATCCCAAAGCCAAACCCTGCCCAGAGCCCCCAGCAAGCCCAGCCTGGGCATCCCTGGAGCTGTGGCAGCCTCGGGGCCGTGCCCATTGCCTGGGCAGCCTGGGCAGTGCCAGCACCCTCTGGGGGAAGAGCCTTGCCCTGATCTCCAGCCTGAGCTGCCCTGGCCCAGCCCCAGCCGTGCCCTGGCTGCTGTCCCTGTCCCAGAGCAGAGATGGGAGCTGCCCCTCTAGAGGAGTTTCACTGCAGGTGCTGCTCCAGAAGGAATTCGGTTCATCACCTCCAGGTTGCATCCCCAAATTCTCCTCTAAAACCGGCTGGAGAGCTCATGCCATAATTATTTGTTTCTGAGTTAGGATTTAGGCTTTACAGTTTTCTGTTAATTCTCCACAGAGTAAGAAACCTCCTTTCAAACCAGGCGAACCCAGAACCTGGGATTTCCAGGAGTATTTTAGCAAGATTTGCCATCCTATTCCTATGCCTGGTGCTGATGCACTTCTGAGGTCAGCTGGAATCACAAAAACCTGTGTTTCACCTCAGCCTGGGATTCTGCTTGGCTTCACAGGGTGACAGGGTGGAGAAGCTGGAGCTGAGGGCACTGCACTGAGCCCAGGGCTGGAGCCCCTCTGGAGCCAGGCTGGGAGAGCTGGGGGTGCTGCCCTGGAGAGGAGAAGGCTCCAGGGAGAGCTCAGAGCCCTTGCAGGGCCTGAAGGGGCTCCAGGAGAGCTGCAGAGGGACTGGGGACAAGGATGGAGGGACAGGAGCCAGGGAATGGCTGCCAGTGCCAGAGGAATGGCAGGGCTGGATGGGATCTTGGCAATTGGGAATTGTTCCCTGGCAGGGTGGGCAGGGGCTGGGCTGGAATTGCCAGAGCAGCTGTGGCTGCCCCTGGAGCCCTGGCAGTGCCCAAGGCCAGGCTGGAGCACCTGAGATGTCCCTGGATGAATTTTTGGGTCCCTCACAACACAAACCATGTTTCCATAATGTTCCCTTTTTCCCCATCTGTGTGACCTCCTCGTGCTGTGACACAGCCACCTCCAGCAGTGGCATTGTCCCCGTGGTTCCTGCTTCAATGCCCTGGGAGCAGCTGGAGCAGCAGGTCCAGCCCTGCCAGAGCAGCTCCCTGGTGCCCTGGGGTTTCAGGGCAGGGTGGGGAATTCTCCAGCTGCAGGAACGTGAGTGAGCTCCCCATGAACTGTCACCCGAGGAGCCTCGTGCTCGGGCTTTCATCATCTGCCTGCAGCACACAACCCCTTCCTTAGCTGGCATCTGTCACCAGGCTGATAAATCAGCTGCCTGCCAGGGCTGCCACGATTTTCACACCTCTCTCATTAACCCAGGGCAGGCCCTCCCTCCTCCCCAGCTCATCCCTCCGACATCCCCAGCCCAGGCGCTGCTGGTTCATGTCCAGGCAGCCACAGCACAGCAGGCATTTGCTGCTGCCTGCAGCTCCCCGTGCAGAGCAGCCCTGATGGCTGGATCTGAATTCCACAGCCTGGAGCCCCAAAACCACGGGGGTTTGGACAAACAGCAGGGCAGGGGGTGGCTGAGCCAGAGCTGAGCACTGAAAGCATTCACAGCCTCTCTTGGGGCCCAACTGCTGTCCCTGGGATAGTGGAAGGTGTCTCTGCACGTGGCACAGGGTGGGATTGTGTTGGAGTTTTGGGTGCTGAGAATGTGAGACTTTCTGTGCTGCCAGGCTCTGACCCCTGGAGAACACTGCACTGACCTGAGGCCATGCAGAAGCTTCCAGAATGGAATGACAGAGCTGGGATTGTGGGTGTGGAGTTTGGATAGAAGTGTGTCAGATCACACGGCGGGAAATTCAGAGTTTGGGGTTTAGAATACGCTAATAGATGTGGAGCAAGATGGAGGTTTTGGGGCGGAGCCTGGGCGTTCTCCTTCTCCTCCTCCTTCTCCTCCTTCTCTTTCAGCTTCTTCTCCATGTGTTTGGGTGGTTTTTCTGTGGACAGAAAAGTCCACATTGCAGACTTCAAGTGATTGGTTATTGGGTTAAAAGTGAAAATAATTTGGGTGTCATTTCTTAAATGGACAGTCTAGCCTTAAAAGACCTTGTAACAAGAGATGGTTGGCCATTTTTGTGCCTCGTAGTGAAGAACTGCAGAACTCACTGCTGTGGGACTGTAACACAGATAAGAAACAATAAACACCTGGGTCTGAACACAAACTATCATCTTGAGTGCCTTCAATCCTGTTCTTGACAGAGATGGAAAAAGGAAGCTGAAAACAGGCAGGACTGGATGAGTTTCAAGGTTCCTTCCGACCTGGCAGGGTCAATGTGAACGGTGGGCCCTAAAGCTGCTCCTGGAGGAGCCCCTTCCTTCTTGCTGTGCACCCAGAAGACCTGGAACCCCTCTGGGAGAGTGGGGAGATCTCCCAGGCTGTGCTGGAGCTTCCAAGGCACACACAGAAAGGAGAAGTTGACTTTCTGTGCCTTCCACACGAAGTTAGATCAAAGCAGGGTTAGGAAAGGCTTTTCTGAAATCACCTTTGTGCAGTGGCCAAACATTCACAGGCCACAGGCAGCTACAAAAGTTCTGGTTCTGGACTCCAGCACTTCAGAGGAGGCTGGGTTTGAAGTGCCCTGACAGACACCTCTAAAGACACATCCCTTTAGGTCCCCTCCTGTGGATGCTCAGCCCCCTGTCAGACACACTCTTGGCCATGTGTTTTGCTGTGGATGATCTTTCAGACACATTTCTCTTGTCCAGACTCTTGGGCCCTCCTCAGTGTAAGCTCCTGATAAAAGTTTTGGGTTCTGAAGAGCAATCACTGCCCTCTGGGAACTCCATCCCAGCTGGAATTCCAGCCCAGCCCCTGCCCACCCTGCCAGGGAACAATTCCCAATTGCCAAGATCCCATCCAGCCCTGCCATTCCTCTGGCACTGGCAGCCATTCCCTGGCTCCTGTCCCTCCATCCTTGTCCCCAGTCCCTCTGCAGCTCTCCTGGAGCCCCTTCAGGCCCTGCAAGGGCTCTCAGCTCTCCCTGGAGCCTTCTCCTCTAAGATCTCTCTTCCCTGTACTCAGTTTTTCCCCTTCCTCTCATGGGCAATGAAACCCCAGGACTGAGGTCGCCTGCACAGGTCACTCCTGAGGAAACCTTTTAATTCCAACATTCTCCCCCTTTGCTGAGGCTGCAGAAATGGGATGTGCCCATTTTCCTTGACAGGATGGGGGAAAATGGCTTTGAATGGTTTTGAAAGAGGGTGGGATTTAATACCAGGAGAAATTCCTCCCTTGGAGAATGTGGAGGGGCTGGGCTGGAATTGCCAGAGCAGCTGTGGCTGCCCCTGGAGCCCTGGCAGTGCCCAAGGCCAGGCTGGGCATTGGGGCTGGCAGCACCTGGCACAGTGGCAGGTGGCCCTGGGCTGCAATCAGCTGCCATTGAAGATCCCTTCCCACCCAAACCATGTGTAATGCGTGTCCATGTGTAATGAGTGACATTGTGTAATGAGTGTGAATATGTTATGAGTGTGTCCATGTGTAATGAGAGTGTGTGTGTGTGTGTAATGAGTGTGGGTGCATGTGTAATGAGTGTGTCCATGTCTAATGAGTGTCTGTGTGTATTGAGTCCATGTGTAATGAGTGTGCATATGGAATGAGTGTGTCCATGTGTAATTAGCGTCCATGTGTAATGAGTGTCCATGTGTAATGAGTGTGTGTGCATGTGTAATGAGTGTCCACATCTCCAGCAGTGCTGAATTTCAGCTCAGGCAGTTCCTGCTCCCTTCCCTGCAGATTAGGGAGCACACTCATACTCACCATCACACACAGACACACACACTCACTCCTCTCAAGAACATTCCTTTTGTTCTGTCTTGTTTTGTTCTCTTACACAACAAAACCGCGGCTGCCTCAAAGCCCCTCTGCTCAGGGGGAGAGGGAAGCTCAGGTTGGGCCAGGCCCTCTTCAGGAGACACCTGCAGGGACATGCTGTCTGCTCTGCTCCTGGTGAGGTCAGTTGGGTCTTGGGGATCCACCTGTGACAGATGAGCAATGCCATGCCTGATTCTCACAATTAAAAGGCAAATATCATGGATATATGTCAGGAGCAGTTTTATAGATTTATAGTTGTGTTTCACCCCCTTGTGTTGTTCTCAGGGTGCCCTGGGTTTGGGACATTTGGGAGGGTCACTCGTTCCCATGGCAACAGCTGCCCCCCAATCCAGGTGTCAGGCAGTGATCTCCACCCTGGGCAGGGCAGGAGGAGTCCAGGGACAGAACTTTGGGGGGACCAAAGGGTTAAAAGGGGAAACCTCCAGGGTGTGGGTGAGCACATGGTGGGGAACATCCTCTGCTCCTCGTGCTGTGATGTTTTCTCTATTCAGTCTTCTGCTGTATTTCTGATAAAGTTTTAATAAACCTTTAAATTATTTTGGAAGTGAGGGACTGGCTCACAGTCACCAAACAGGAGATGCCCAGGGCACAGAGCACAGAGAGCTGGAAGTTTCCTGCAGGTTCTCACATCATGAGAACCTCCTGCTGTGCACCAGGCAGGGCTTTTGAGCCCAGAACTTTAGCTCAGACACCTTCCCCTGGCCCAGACTGCCTGGTCCCTCCCCTGCTCACAATCTCCTTGTGCTTTATCAGGCCTGGCTTTGCCTGGTCTCCTCCACACCCCTGAACTCTTGGCTGGGCTTTCCCTGTGCTGGCCTGGCTGGGGAGAATCTGCAGGTCCCAGTGTGGATCTGGCATTGAGCATGGACAGAACTTTGGGGGGGGCTAAAGGGTTAAAAGGTGAAACCTCCATGGTGTGGGTGAGCACATGGTGGGGAACATCCTCTGCTCCTGGTGCTGTGATATTTTCTCTATTCAGTCTGCTGTTGTATTTCTGATAAAGTTTCAATAAACCTTTTACAATTTTGGAAGTGAGGATCATTTCTCACGCATCCAACCCTGCTCGCCAGTGTTTCCAGAGCTTGTCCCTGCCCTGTGCTGCTGAACTTCTTCCTAGAATGTCACCAGCACTGGGGACAGGGCAGAGCAGCCCACACTCGGGCAGTGCCAGCCCCATGAGGACGTGCACGTTCCCGCGCAGGGTGGCACCGTGCCTGGGCTGTGACAGTGTCCTGGGGAGGAATGCCAGCCCCAGGAGCTCCAGTTAGGTGGCACCTGAGGTTTTGGGTTTCTCAAGGATGCCTCATGCAGGGCTGGAGAGCTTAATCCCCTCTGGCTGCAGCTCTGTGGGTTTGTGCACGGGGCCCTCCTGCACCGGGCGTGCCCCACGCTCTGTTTCTCTGTTTTTTGGCACGGCCTGGCCCATGAGGCATGTGCAGGGCTTGCCAAAGCCACACAAAAGAGGCAGAGCCGAGCCCTCAGACGTGTGTGAGTGCACCAGCCCGGCGGTTACAGCGTTTCCCTGGGCTGGGGAGAGGCCAGGTGGGAATTACCTCACCTGCTCCAGGCCCTGCCTCTTTCAGAGCCCCCTGGGAAGGAGGAATGAGGGTTTCTGACATGGAATTTTATCTAAGCTTTTTGTATCTTTTAGTCTTCTCTAGAATTGTTCTTTCTGCAAGAAACTTCAGAAATTTGCATTTTCCTATGCCCTTTGTACCATGGCAGAGGTTTCTTAAGTAAAAAAGTTCAAATTCAACACATAGTTCTACAAGCTAAACTTTATATGCTTAATGCATATTGCTGATTCAAGTGAACTCCAAAAATCTCTATTTAATTTCCTTGGCGTTTGCACAAGTGACTAAATACTGTCTGAAATAGAAATTTGGGAGTAAATGGGCTACTGAGTAGAATGATGGAATGAAAAGAGATTTTGAGACCTCTTTCTTCCAGAGCTGCTCATTTATCCTGGGATTAATGAGCTCTGGTGTTGAACCTCTGGAGAACATTCCCAGATCATGTTCCCCTGGTGTATAACCCCATTTTTTGCATTTCCCACTGATTTAGGCAGCTCTCTACTTAGGCTTCTCTGAGCCCTGACCTGTGGATTTACCATCTGAGACAATCCATGTTTCTGAAGCATCCTCATCTTGCCATGCTGGCAGGAGAAGCCTCAAATTTCTGTGTTTTGGGCCTTTCCAGGGCTCTGGAGAAAGAACAGCAGGAAGAAATGGGGCAGAACCTCAATTTTCCAAGGTGGATTTACAGTGCTGGGTCATCACCAGTTTATAAAGTTTGACATTTCTGTCATGAGGGATGAGGGTAACTGGGGAGAGAGGAGTGGAGTGGATACTTGGGTCTGGGGGAAAATGGCTTTGGAAGAGGATGGGATTTAATATCAGGGAGAAATTCCTCCCTGTGAGGGTGGGGAGGCCCTGGCACAGACTCACAGGCAGCTGGAACTGCAGAGGTGACACCCAAACCCAGGAGACAAAGGGACACAGGTGATGCCTCAGGTTTGGCATTTTTATTTTTCATATTCTGCTTTAGTGCATGGGTCTGGGCTTCACATTATGGGATGGTGAGCTCTGTGCACAGAGCAGGGAGACAAAACAATTCCTGCTCCAGCTGGGGACCAAGGACAAATGATCCAAATCTCAGCCCAAGAGCACAAACACCGTGGGCTGGAGAGAGAAAAACAAGCAGGGTGGGACTGCAGGGGCTAAAGCTGGAATGGGACAATGAACTGCAAGGTGCAAATGGAGCAGAATTGATCAAAGTGAGAGATCCTGTGCCCGGTCGTGCATTTTGGGACCATTTTGGTTCATCCTGGGTTCATTTTGGGACCATTTTAGTTCATCTTGGGTGCAGCCCTGTCTGGGCTCTCGTGCTGCCCAAGGTGGATCCATTGAGGAGATCCTTTTAATAAATCCCTGCTTTATTCTTTAGCTCAGTCTGGTCTCTGTTCTAGGTCAGCCTTCCCAAGGCATCACAGGGAGCAGGGGGAGGCTCTCAGGGGAAGAGGAGCTGAGTGGGAGCAGTGTGGGAGCAGCTCTGGCACCCTCAGGAGCTGAGCTCAGCACAGGGCACTGGGGATCCTGGAAGGGCTGGGTTGTGACGGTGTATATCATATTTTATGATATATATTACATTAAAACTATACTAAAAGAATAGAAGAAAAGGTTTCTTCAGAAGCCTGGTTAAAAATAAAATAACAAAGAATGATAACAAAGGCTTCTGTCTCGGACAGAGAGTCCAAGCCAGCTGACTGTGATTGGCCATTAATTAGAAACAACCACATAAGACCAATCACAAATGTACCTGTTGCATTCCACAGCAGCAGATAATCGATGTTTACATTTTGTTCCTGAGGCCTCTCAGCTTTCTCAGGAGGAAAAATCCTAAGGAAAGGATTTTCCATAAAAGATGTCTGTGACACAGGGTGTTATTTGGATTTCAGTGAAATTATCCAGAATTTCCTTAAGAAAAGCCTGAAAAAAGAGGCAGGGGCCACTCCAAGGATGGCTGGATTTCCTGATACTTCCTCCAGCTGCTTGACTTTGTGATTTAAAGAGGCTGTTCCCTGCTTCCAGCACTCAAAGCTGCATTGGGTTCTACGTTTCCATCAGGATTGGATGCCAAGAATCCCCTGGACCTCCTGGATGGGCTGGGACTGGCCCTGTCAGCTTTTCCCTGCACCCTGAGCACAGAATCAGAGCTGGCAAGGTTGGAAAACCCTCCAAGATGCACTCCTGCCATCAGCCCATGGCCCCATGAGCGACATCCTTGTGTTTTTGGGACACTTCCAGGGCTGGTGACCCCACCAGCGGGGACAGGAGGGATCTGGGCTGGGGGCTGAGCTTCCCCCACTGCAGGAACCCCAGGATGTGCCAGGATGGGTCCCAAGGGGCTGAACCCAGCTGGGGGAAGGTTTGGGTGTGCCCTAGGCTGGCAGTGAATGTGGCCTCAGTGCTCAAAGGGAGGAATCCGGGGGGAATTAAGAGGATTTTTGGGTTTTCAGCTCCCCCAGGGCAGAGCTTGTCCCTCAGCAGGTGAGACCCTGGGATGTGCAGGGAATGCTGAGCAGCAGGAATGTGCATCCCCGCATGATTCATGCCAGAGAGAACCACCCTGCAAGCACAGCCAGGGCTGTTCTGAGGAATCCCTGAGGTTATAAATGGTAAAAACCCTGTGAGGAGCTGAGTCCTCCCACCTCCTCTGCTCCCATCTGGTTTTCTCCTTGCTTTCCTTTATCTCCAGTGACAAAGGAGGGGGTTTGTGGCATCCAGGGGATGTCAGACACAGCTGAAGCGTGGCCTTCAGAGCAAAACCACCCAGGGCAGATCCCAGGCTCCTGCATAGGAAGTCCTGATGAAAAACTGCTCCATCAGCTGGGGCTGGAGAGCTCAGAACCAGCACAGCAGCCAGGGAATTCCTGGGGTAAACAGAGAAAACAAAATTTCCCTTCCCTTCCCTTCCCTTCCCTTCCCTTCCCTTCCCTTCCCTTCCCTTCCCTTCCCTTCCCTTCCCTTCCCTTCCCTTCCCTTCCCTTCCCTTCCCTTCCCTTCCCTTCCCTTCCCTTCCCTTCCCTTCCCTTCCCTTCCCTTCCCTTCCCTTCCCTTCCCTTCAAATTTCCTATTGGGAAATTTGGACCATGAATATTAAAAAAAAAAATAATAATAAACCCCAAAGAAAATAAAAAAGAAAATGAAAAAGAAATTAAAAAGCATCCCCTTGGGCTGAATCACAACCACAGTGTTGATAAACATTCTTTACAAATCAATCCTTCACAATCCTCTCCAAACAATCCTTCTGATTGTTCTGAAACCACCAAAGCAGCAGCAGAGGTCACAAAATCAGCCCTTGCCTGGGATTTTGCAACACCTCCTATCAGCTTTGGAATGGGCTGTGCCGCTGGGAGGTTTAAATTTAGACTTCAAACTGCAACAATTGTTATAATAATGCTAAAATGTTGTTTAAGACATGAAAAAATTGCAAATTTTGCTCACAATAATGCATTCCTGTAATAAAAATTGTTGAGATAAAATAAGTAATATATTAAAAATATATTATAAAATATACTGTAAAATATATATTATATATTACATATTATATATTTTATATTATATATTATATATTATATATTATATATTATATATTATATATTATATAGTATATAGTATATAGTATATAGTATATATTGTATATTTTATAGTATATAATTTATAGTATATTATATAGTATAAAATATATTAAAAATGAATAATTCCTGTAATAAAATTTACCTGAGATAAAATTGTTTCTGATATTATATGTATATATTATATTTATTATATTAATTTTTAAATATGAAACTCCAAATACTTTGACATAATTTTAGGTCAGAATAGAAAAGAATTTCCAGCAAAGCAGAAAGTTACATTGCTCCCCTCAGCTTGGGTCCCTCTGCACTTGGAGTCAAACCCCCAGAAGAATGGGATTCCATGGCTGTTGGGGAAGATGAAACAGGAAAGCCTTATAAATATGATTGCTTGGCAAAAGATTTTGAGAATATGGAAACTATAAGTGAGATTGAAATGAAAGCAAGCTTTGAGATCCCTCAGTTACTGAACAACTGGAAAACAATGGCATGGCCAGCTGAAGGTGATCCCCTTTGGATCAAACAATCCCCTCTGCTTGCAGACAGGCCCAAGGCTCAGAGCAGACCCTGCCAGCTTGGCAGAAGGGGCCCAAAGAGGAGTTTTTAGGGTTTAAAATGTAACCCAGTGTGGGAATGTAATGATTCTTATAGTAAATGTAGTACATATATATATACACACACATATATGTGTATATATGTATATATAGTAACTGACTGAGTCATTAACTGAGTTCATGACTCACTTTCCCTTTAATTAACCAACCCAAACGTATTCGTATCAATAAATTTCCCCTCTAGCAAACCACCCATCGCTCCAAGCACTACCCCCTGAACCTGACCATGAACTTAAGCTTCTTTGACCAATTTTCAAGCCCATCCTTCCTAGGAATCCCATATTTCTCATCTCAATAACATTCCCAGTTCTATTACTACCCTCCCTAGACAATCAATGAATCACTAACCAACTCTCAAACTCCAGCTATGATTTATCAACCTAGTCACAAACTGTTATATACTAATGTAAATGTTATATACTAATATTATACTATGTAAACGCTGTAGGATTTGTATCCTGTACTAGATTGGTTAGTGAGAATTAGAATATTCAGCACAGAAGAAGATTTATGGTATTGTAACGGGAATTTCATTCTTTTTCCCTCTTGCTTTTATTCTTTGCTCTCTCGCTTTCCCATCCTCTTTACCACTCTCTTGCCTTCGGTCTCTTTACCACTTTTTTTACCTCTTTTTCCCTTTCGATTTTATTCTTCACACTCTCTCTCTCTCTGTTTGGGGCTCCTCTTTGGGCCCTGCTCTGAGCTGTGGCTGGCAGCTCCCAGCAGGGCCCTGCACCCAGGCCCTTTGCAATAACCCACAAGTTCCAGCCCTGGCTGCAGAGATCTCTGCTCTCTGTCCATCCCCACTGTCCTACCCTCGTGTCTCCTCCACATGGCAAACTGGTTATTTTAATTTGGTTAACCAGTAACCAAATTACAGCTCCACCTGGCCAAGGGCAGAGCCATCCAGCCAGGAGACACTGCCCAGACCGAGCCCGTGCCAGGTCCTCCCTGGGATTCCTCAGCACCTAATTACTCCCACTTTAATTAAACTTTCTCCTGTAACTTTCCTTGTTTCCTTCCCTAACTCATCTGCTGCTGGAGCCTCTCATCTCCTCCCCAAAAAAAAGCTGCATGGAAATTATGACCATCTTGGAGATGTTTTTGCAGTTTGTTTTTTTGGGGGGGTTTTTTTCCCCTCCAAATCAGGTGTTTCTGACTTCTTTTAAAAACATTTTTAAATCTTCTCTTAAAGACATTTTGGAAAGTTGCAAGTCTGATTAAAATGTGGTATTTTGACAGGAGATTTTTTTTTTAATTTTGAGTCCCTGAGTAAAGAAAATTTTAAAAATCCAATCATTTTGCCACAAATTGCAAGACTGAGAGTTGGAATGACTTTACTGAAGGAAAAAAAAATTCAAAAACTCTGGAGTTAATTTCTTTTTTAGCCCTAATTTATGAGGTGAAAGTGAGATATTCTCAGTGTTCGTAACTTTCATTGTTTCAGCATCAGCATTTTTTCTGGAAACCTTTGTAACCCCAGTGGGTGCTCCCGTGGATCTGCACATTGTTCAGAACAATGGGATCCGTCCTGCAGGCGGCACAATCAATGCCCCGAAGCACCAATAAACCATATCAATAATTAATAATTAACTCCCTATTAAAGTGCTGAGGTGTAAAGGGCAGACACTTGCATTTTGTTTGTTTTCCTTGCTTTTCTCCCTGCTTTATGTCACCATCCAGAGGGACTTTGGCAGCCTGAGGAGGGGGGCCTGGGAGAACCTGGGGCGGTCACAAAGGCCAAGTGCAAGGTGCTGCACCTGGGGAATCCCAAAGGTGAGCAGGGGCTGGGGGATGGATCAAAACCAGCCCTGGGGGATGGAATTGGAGATTTTGGGGGGTTAAAAGCTCAGCAGTGAAGGTTTGAAAGCCAAAATTACCCCCATGTCCTGGGCTGCATCAAAGGATGAGGGAGAGGATTCTCCTTCTCTGCCCCTCTTAGGTGATTCCCCACCTGCAGAGCTGCTCCAGCCCTGGGAATTCCAACCTCAGCAGCACCTGGAGCTGCTGGAGAGAGCCCAGAGGAGCCCACGGAGCTGCTGAAGGGCTGGAGCCCCTCTGGAGCCGGGCTGGGAGAGCTGGGGGTGCTCCCCTGGAGAGGAGAAGGCTCCAGGGAGAGCTCAGAGCCCTTGCAGGGCCTGAAGGGGCTCCAGGAGAGCTGCAGAGGGACTGGGGACAGGGATGGAGGGACAGGAGCCAGGGAATGGCTCCCAGTGCCAGAGGAATGGCAGGGCTGGATGGGATCTTGGCAATTGGGAATTGTTCCCTGGCAGGGTGGGCAGGGGCTGGGCTGGAATTGCCAGAGCAGCTGTGGCTGCCCCTGGAGCCCTGGCAGTGCCCAAGGCCAGGCTGGAGCACCTGGCACAGTGGGAGGTGTCGCTGCCCATGAGCTTTAGGGTCCCTTCCCACCCAAACCATTCTAGGATTCTCTCTGTAACTTCTGTGTTGTTCTCTGCATCAGTTTCTGCCCCTGACTGATCTTTGCAGCTCCATTACCCCAATTTACCCCATAAATCTCCCCTGGAGAAATATAATCTAGAAGGAGAGCTCAGGAATGGATTTAAAGAGAGGGCAGGAACATTTCCAAACTGTTTGCTTGAAGTCACTTAGTGACTGGCATCCAACCTTGTTCCCATTGCTGTGCCTGACCCTGGGGCACCTGGAGAAGGGGGATTTGTGCCTGTCCAGGTGGCAGGAGCCCCTCCAGGCTTGTCCCAGCCCTGTTGCACAAGCTGCTCTGCTCTCCTGCACTTGCTGCAGAGGCTGGGGCTCTCACAGCACCGAGGCAGCTCCCAGGTGCTGATTAATTGCATGACACCTATTGTAATTATAAATTCCAGGTCACTCATCATGCTGGAAAGCTGAAGGGGCTCAGCCATCAGGGTGGAGTCAAGGCAGACATCCCTGTTAAGGTGTTCCAATGAACACTCAACACACGAGGAATGTCTCCACAGGGCTGTTTAAACACTCTGCACTTTGCTTTTCTTGCCTTATGGGCACAAAAATGTGTGATCAGGCAGGCACACGGGACTGCCTGTAATTGTTATTCACTTTATTAAAAAAACTCCTTTCTGAACTGCAAATATTCCCTTTTCCATCCACAGAGCAAGGGTGAAACAAGCTCTGGATAAAACCTTCAGGATACTTCTAAGTTATATTTCCTAGCTGGCGAGGAAAGGAGCAGGAATTGGGAGCCTTTGGAGTTCTGACATTTTCAAAAATCCTCCGATTTCTTGATGTGGGAGACCTGCAATTTTTTTTCAGTGTTTCTCTTTTCTAAGAGCTCCCAGAGCAGGATGGAAAGGCATCATCAGGAGCACATTTGTTATGATTTTAAATAACTGAAAAGCCAGACCAGGACTGTGGCCTGTGACAGCCACCAGCAGAAGGCAGTGCCATAAGGGGCCAGGTTTGGCTGCTCCTGAAGGTTTTATCCAGGTCTGAGAGAACAGGAGAGTCCTGCATGGAGCTCAGTGTGCTGACCACACATCCACACATTCCCAGTATTCCCATATATCCAATGCCTCCCTAGATTTAATTCAGCCTCCATCTTGCCTCCCCCTGCTTTTCTCTGACTCAAGGCTTGGTCACTTTGTGTAAATTTAATGACATTTGTGTACCAGGGTCAGGATCAGAGTGCAGACAGACAGACTGATCCTTTCAGCTCCCTTACCCCAACTCACTCCACACATCTCTCCTGGAGAAATTTAACCTAGGACAGCTCAGGACATTTCACAGGTCTAGGAGACATCCACTTTGTTTTCTCCCTCTAGGACCAAGATCCCAGCTCTCTCTTCCTGCCTGACAGACATCCCAGGGCATCCCATCAGTGCCAGAATCCCAGGAACACCAAACATGCCCTGATCAGTGTCTCCTGAGAGCTCCAGTTACTGCAGAAAGGGATCAGAATCTGCTGACAATCCTGTCCTTTCACTTTGCTGTCCCACAGCCACTGGAATTCAAATTCCTGGGCAGGAAAGTGTCACCAGCTCCTCAGGACAGCACCTCTGGCTTTGTGTCTTCTGCCTGAAGAGCAGAACTGAATAACTCATCCCTGGATATCAGGGGTGGATTATTCTGCATAATAATCCATCCTTGGATATCAGAACTGGATGATCCATCCCTGGGGAGCAAAACTGGGATAATCCATCCCTTCAGTAGGAACTGGATAATCCATTCCTGAAAAACAGAACTGGATAATCCATCCCTGCAGAACAGAACTGGGTAGTCCATCCCTGTGGAACAAATCCATCCCTGGGGAACAGAACTGGGATAATCTACCAGAACTGGATAATCTATCCCTGAATATCAGAATTGGATAATCCATGCCCGAGGGAACAAAATTGGGTAATCCATCCCTGGAAAACAGAACTGGGTTAATCCATCTCTGCAGAACAGAACCAGATAATCCATTTCTGGGGAACAGAACTGGATAACCCGTCCAGGATAACAGAATGGGATAATGCATCCCCGTGAAGCAAAACTGGGATAATCCATCCCTGGGGAAAAGAACTGGATAATCCGTCCAGGATATCAGAACTGGATAATCCATCCCAGGATATCAGAACTGGATAATCCATTCCTGCAGAAGGGAACTGGATAATCCATCCCTGGAAAACAGAACTGGGTTAATTCATCCATACAGAACTGAACTGGATAACCCATCCCTGGATATCAGAACTGGATGATCCATCCCTGGATATCAGAACTGGGTTAATCCATCCCTGCAGAACTGAGCTGGATAATTCATCCATGGATATCAGAACTGGATAATCCATCTCTGCAGTAGAGAACTGGATAATCCATCCCTGGAGATCAAAACTGGATAATCCATCCCTGGAAAATAGAACTGCGTTAATCCATCCCTGTGGAGCAGAACTGGAAAATCCATCCCTGGATATCAGAATTGGATGATTCATCCCTGCAGAAGGGAACTGGATAATCCATCCCTGGGGAACAGAACTGGATAATCCACCAGGATGCCAGGCAATATCAGCCTCATCCCTCCAGGCTGGCCCTTGGCGCAGGGCAGTGCCTGGCACAGGGACAGACCCTGCCTGGATGTCCCAGCCTGCCTCTCCTGGATGTCACAGGTGGTCCTTGCCAAGGCCACCTGCTCCTTCCCACCTCCCTGGGAAGGATGGAGCTGGCACATCCCAGGACCTTCCCCTCTGTGTGACCCCACCTATCCTGGGGACACCTTGTGTGGGCAGAGGCAGCGGTGACAATGCCTGGGGCCAGGCTGCTCTGCCCAGCCCTGAGAGGGACACTGGGCTTCCCTGGGAGCCTCAGGACAGGAAAACCCCTGAAGAACTCCACTGTGACCACACAAACAGTCCCTGTGGTGTGTTCAGACCTCACATACAGGGCAGGACAAATCTGTTATCAGCAAACCACGCATACACTCATGGCTTTGGGTTCCTCTCTGCAGAGATGCATTTCAGGGGTCTTGGTTTGGAAAGACAGGAGTCTGCTAAGGAAGGCAGGAGCCTCCCCTGAAATGGAGAATGTAAACCCTCCCCACCTCTCCAAATTGCTATAAATTTTAAATTAAGGGACTCTCAGGCAAAAATATGGGAGCAGGAATAACAGCTCTTTAATAGGAAAGGAAAAAAAAAAAAGGGGATAAAATAAACAATGCAGTGAACTAAACCAACTCTGCCAGAGTCAGAACCCAAGCTGACACCCTGTGGGTCAGGCTGTTGGCAGCAGTCCCATTGGAATTGTGGCTCAGCCCTCCTGCAGTGTCAGGGCTGGTTCTGCTGGAGCAGGGATCCTGGAGAAAGGTGCAGTCTCTGCCTCTGAAGATCCAGGGCCAGAGGCAGCTGCTGTTCCTCTGGGCAATCCAGTGCAGAAGCCGTGCTGGTGTTCCAGAATCTCCAGATTCTATCCGGGTAGGAATGCTTGGCTCCTCCCTCTGGGCTCACATCTCCCAATGGGATGCTGTAGTTCTTATCAGCCATGCAGGGACATTCAATAGCTGTTATCAGCAGGTGTCCCCTCCCGAGTGAGGTGTGAATGTGGTCACTCAGAGAGAGAGATAAGGCAAACTGCCCACTTGACAAAATATCTTACATTGCAATATTCAACATCAGGACTCTCTGGGACTCACTGATGTCCCTTTTGCTGCTGAAATCCCACATCCAGCTCCAGCAAGAAGTGCCACCTCCTCTGGCACAGCACAGAAGGAACAGCCCAGGGTGGCTGTAGGAAAACCAGCTGGGACTTTGAAGAGCAAATCTTGGAGAAGTGAGTCTGGGTTTTCAGTAACAGCCCAAGAACAAAGCCCTGAGGGCTGCCCAGCTCTCCCAGTCCTCCCATGGCACCAGTCCCCATCAACAGAAAGCAGCCAAAAGGGAATTCAAGACCTGCCTCAAGAAAGGCCTGGATGCTGCAAATGAACTTCAGGATATTCTCCACAGAGCTGACTTTAGGACAAAATAGGGAGAAACTGGGATCTGGATGATGCCTTTGTGTTGCTCATGTTGTTTAGTAGCCTTAAAAACTAATTATAGTAAAATTGTTGAAAAAAATTTTTGAAAAAAATTGTTGAAATTATTTTTAAAAATTTGTTGAAATTCCACCACTGTTTGTGCAGGATCCTCTCCTGAGCCATCCTCAGCACCTCTGGAATCCCATGGGCAATGCTCCAGGTTAACTCAGTGCCAGCTCACAGCCCCACAGAGCTGAGGAAACTCTGCCACTTTGCCTTCCAAGTATCCAAACTGTGTGCTCACCCTTTATCCCTGTGTGAAACATCTTCAGCCTCCTTGTGCCTTGCTGAGCTCCTCCCCATCAGCAGAAAGCTGGGATTTATTAATTACAGCTGATGTGCTGAGCTGGGGAGGGCAGGGGGGCAGCCAAAATCCCAAAGGAAGCCCCACTTGACAATGTCTCTTTCCTTCACTTCCTCACAGCGGCTCCGTGGGGGATGAACAACACTGGAAAAATGCTGCTCATGTCCCGGGACAAGAATGCTGATTATTTGCTGGGCTGCCATCCACCACGGGGAATTCTGGCTCGTGACATCACCCCATTGTTCCTGCTGGTGCCAAGAGCACGCTGGGATCCCGAGTGCTCAATGGTTAAAGGCCTTTCCTGTTTGCTCACTCCTTGTTTCCAAACAGTGCCAGGCCCGCACGGGATGTCTCCTGTCCTGGGCTGCTTTGTCCCTTTCGTCATGTCTGCCTGGAACTCCTCACAGTGACATGAACAATGTGCTCCCGCAGGCAGAAACAAAAGGGAAAAAATAACTGCAGGAGGCAGAGCCCATCTTTGGCGTTCAGGACCCCGTGCACGCCTTTGTTCCTTCTTTGGGAGCTGTGTTTGTGCAGCACGGCCCGGCCCTCCTCCAGCCCTGTTGTTTTTCTTTGTGATTTTAGTGTGGTGAAAGTGCCAGGAGGGTTGGCCTTGGGAAGCTGGCTCCTGATCCTTATCAGGGGAACAGCGAGGACAGTGGCAGGAGCTGTGCAGGTTCTCCGTGCTCTGAGGGTCAAGGAGAGCCATAGATCCCAGTGTGGGCTGATCCCCCAGCCCACAGCATGAGGGGATCCAACATCTGTGGGTTTGGGGCACCAAAATGTGAGATGTAAAGGTGTTTGAGGGTGTCCAATGATGGTGAAGGATCTGGAAGGGCCACAGGAGGAGCAGCTGAGGGCACTTGGTGTGTGCAGCTGGAGCAGGGCACACTGAGGGCAGAGCTCAGGGATCTGCAGCTCCTCCCGAGGGGCAGCTCCCATCTCTGCTCTGGGACAGGGACAGCAGCCAGGGCACGGCTGGGGCTGGGCCAGGGCAGCTCAGGCTGGAGATCAGGGCAAGGCTCTTCCCCCAGAGGGTGCTGGCACTGCCCAGGCTGCCCAGGCAATGGGCACGGCCCCGAGGCTGCCACAGCTCCAGGGATGCCCAGGCTGGGCTTGCTGGGGGCTCTGGGCAGGGTTTGGCTTTGGGATTGATCATCCCTGTGGGTCCCTTCCAGCTCAGCACATTCCATGATTGTGTGAGTGTGAGGGATGGGGGAGATGAAGGATGGGGGAGAAATTTGAGCAGCGCTGCAGGGATGGCCAGGGAGGGGTTGTTGGGGGTCTTGGCAGATTTTGGGGCTGGGCTGGATGATCCTTGGGGTCCCTCCCAGCTCAGGATGTTCCATCCTAAACCAAGCAGGTCCTCTTGGAACCACCACAGACAGCAGAATAATCACTGAACCATGGAATCACTAAGGCTCAAAAAGACCTCCAAGATCACAGAGTCCCCCCTGCTCTGTGGGATGGGTTTGGTGCTGAAGCAGTTGCTTCACCTTCTGCCTGTGCATTCTCCCTCACAAGCTCCTGTTTATCCACAGGAGCTCTTTAGCTCTGGACAAAGCTCTCAGAACTGGATCAGTTCAAAGTCAGTTCAGTGCCAACTTCATCTCTGGGGGGTTCCCTGCAAGAACCAGAGGCATTCCTCCCAGCCCCACATCCTTTGGGATCTTTGAAGCTCTGGTGCCAAACATCCCAAGGTGTGCAGCTCAGGTTGGTGCCTGCTCAGCACGGGAGGGCTTTTCCTGGAGAAAAACCAGGAATTCAGGCTTCCCTCTACAGACACACACAAGAACAAGGGTGTAACATTTGCTCCATTTTCAGCCTGGTGGGATTTATGGGAAATGAAGACAACAATTGAGAAATCCTTGGATGAAAGGCCTGGTTTGTGAAGATGTTTTTGCACCTGGCATGACAGATAGCAGCAGATATCTGGGCACCTCCAGCAGATTGCAGACAGCTACGTGGAGCTCCAGGTGCTCCTTGGAAACCTGAGCTGGGTGACAGAGCCCTGGCCACAAAAGGTGGAGGAAATTCCTTGAACCCAGATGCCCAAAACCTGGGGTTGGCTTGAGGCTGCGGTTCCTTGCCCGAGGCACAGCTCTGGGTGTGACAGGGCTGATCCCTTCAGCAAACCAACCTCAACCAACAGCGCCACGGCGCTGTCCCGGCCCTCTCCGGCAGCACCCCTTCAAAGACAGCGCCCTTTTTTGTAGAAATGATGTCATTCACTGGCCAGCCTTCCCTCGGGGTGAGCAAACACGGCTGCGTTGCCTTCCCCACGTCGAGGGGATCGTCTTTCAGCCTGCAGTGACCAGGATGAGGAGTGCAGGAGCGGGAGCCAAGGCAGATTTATTGTATCACCGGGCTGGCATCTGGAATGTCACACACAGCTCTGACTTAACTCTGAAACTTGGCATAGCTGGAATATGGGCAGTAACAGGTAATGCTGCTTTTGTGTTTCTCTGTTTTCTTTAGAATAATTGTTGCATTGGGACAGAGGTTAAATACTTCCCTCTGTTTGCTTTGTTTTATGAGCTCTCTCTTTATTTTTTTATTAATTTATCATTTGCACTCTTCCTGATTTTCTCTGCCTGACACATCCCATGCTCTGTTATTTCCATGGCATGCCCATACAAACATTTTTCACCCCCTCTGGCCTCTGTGCCCCCTCACTTCATGCCCTCTGTGCAGTTTCTTTGCTCCTGCTGGTTTTTCCATGCATACACCCCCTGTGTGCATTTTGCATGGGCACAGAGAGAATTCCCACTGCTGCTTGCACCAAGGGAATGTCAAATCCTGCAGACTTTTCCTGCAGGACTGCAGTCATCACCTGTGCTACTTCTGTGAGCAGAAGCTCTGTCTCAGGAGCCTTTTTCCTCACTGTCCCTCTCTGCACTTTTCCTTATTTCCCTTTCCTTTCCCCCACACGTGTTCCTGTGCATGAGACCTCGCTGTGGCTGCAATTGCCACCACCTTGCCCATGACAACAGGGCCATAAAAGCTGAACTGCGCATGGTAAACAAATAAAATACACTCCCTTTCCCAAGGAGCTTTGGAGAACCTCTTGCAAAAGGCAAACACGGCGATTTCACTTTTCCAAACCGCTCACAGGATTTGCCTGAGATTTGCTGTGCCTGAAGCTGCCACTCCAAGCTGGATCTGGTGGTCCCAAGGAATTCAGGTGCCTGGGAGCTGTGATCCATCCCTGGCACGCTCAGGATCCAACAATTCCCTGGAGGAATTTCCTGTTTCTGCCTGACACAGCACGGGCAAGGTGAAGGGCTTTGACTCCTCCTGGTGCCTGCCAGGAGGTGACTGTGCTTCACATGATTCGCATCCTAAAAATGTGCAGATAGTGCTGAATGTGCCACAGGGATGCTGAATCGAAATTAGACTGCACACGGGCAGATTTATTGCAAGAAACTTTAATTGCTCAATGTAGCAAAAGTCTCAAAGTTGATTCAGAGGAAAAAATAGAGGGGAGAGAGAGAGAAAGCGAAGACTGTCATTGCACCAACTGAGCAGCAATTAAGATAAGTTCAAGTGAACTTATTAATATACATTTTTATTGAAATAAAGTAAGTCAAATTAAGGCATTTAAAGGGAAAACTTGATTTTTATCTTGAATCCTGCGGAGTTTGTGTCAGTTTAAAGCATCCCTGGGGCCGGGGGAGATGCAGGGGGACACTGCCGGCAGACCCCGCTGTGCTCGCTGCCTTCACCACAGGTGCCTGCCTCACCGCATCCCAGCCCCGGAGACTTTTCCTGTTCCCAAGCACTTTCCCCCGGATCTCTCCGGGCAGAGGAAAGCGAGGATTCCTCCGGGGAGGAGCGGGGGGTTCCTGGGGGGACACTGCCTGCAGACCCCTCTGTGCTCGCTGCCTTCACCGCAGCCCCAGCCCCGCTCTGCCTCACCGCATCCCTGCCAGTGACTTTTCCCACTCCTCGGCACTTTCTCCCCGGGCAGAGGAACGCGAGGATTCCTGCGGGGAGGAGCGGGGGGTCCGGTCCGCGCCCGCCCCACGCGAGCCCGGCGTTCCCCGGGGGCGGAGCGGTGACGCGGCCCGGGCTATAAAGCACCTGCCGGGCGCCCGCCGGCTCCAGACGCAGCGCGGCGGCTCCGCTGGAAGAGCTGGCACGGCAGGAGAAGGAGGAAAAGCCCGGGAGAAGCCGCAGAGCCGCGGTCATGGGCAGCCACCCCGCCGTGCTGCTGGCGCTCGCCCTTTGCGCCCTGCTGGAAGCCGGTGAGCCCCGGGATGGAGCGGGGCTTGGTGCCCCGGGGGTGCCCGCAAGGGAGGGGCGACTCCCTGAGCGGGGAGGGGAGCGGGGGTGCCCGGGGTGGACGCGGAGACCCGGGGGGACCCTCGGTCCGGGAGCCCCCGGGGCTGTGAGGGTCCCGCCGGCACCGGGACCCTCAGAGGGGGCGCACGGACGGGCCGCTCATCCCTCCCTCCCTGTGCTGCTTCCCGCAGGTCTGGGCCATCCCCCGGCCGAGTCGCACCTGGCCGCGCGGCCGAGGAGCAAGCGATGTTCCTGCAACAGCTGGCTGGATAAGGAATGCATCTACTTCTGTCACCTGGACATCATCTGGGTCAACACACCTGGGTGAGCAGAGCGCGGCGCTCGGGGGAGCTCTGCTGATGGGCAGGGGCTGTACCTTCTGCTGGACAGGGTGGGAAAGGCTCCCGGTGCTCCGGCAGCACCTGCTCCAAGGTGCACGGCCAGCCCTGAAGGGGACAAACCGTGCTGCTGCTGCTACTGCTGCTGCTCGGGTGTTTGTCCATCCCCGGGGGTCGGGGTGATAGCACAGGGCGCTGCTTCCTCCCGGGCTCGGCTTTCCCTGAGCTTTGCACCTCTGCGAGCCCGCAGCAAAACCGAGATGTTGTGGCCGCGAGTCAGAAAAGTTCCTCTCCCCGCTCGCTCGCACGCGTAACCCCGGCTGCTGCTGCCTGCCAGGATTGTTAATGAGACAGGGGTGGGCTGGCACTGCGGGCTGAAGCTGCCAAGTCCTGCCCTCAGGAATGCTGGAGCAGCTTTCCCAGAGCTTGCAGACCAATGGCCATGGCACTGGAGCACAACACACGCGCTCAGGTGTGGTTATAATCGTGCTTGCTGACATGCATTTACAACTCGCTGCTTGCTCGGGGAATAGTTGCTTGCAGTCGCTGCCAATGCTGCAGCCTCTGGGAGAGGAGATTGCCATCAGAGATGGAGCAGGAGCGTGCTCGCAGCTCTGGGAGCAGGCTGGGAGCACCAGAACCTGCTCTGGCCCTGAGGCTCCTCAGGCTGTGCAGTGTCCTGTGTGTTTAACCTGCAGGGAAGGAGAGTGCTGGCACCTCAGGGCTGGGCCAGCCCTGCTCCTCAGAGCTCTGCCACCCATGGGAGCTTGCCCAGCCCGTGTGCCAGCCCTTGCATGGGCATCTGAGCTGCTGCAAGGAGAGAAAACTCCCATTCCCAGCCAGCACAGAGCAGGCATCCCCGGCAGGGAGGGGTGGTGTGCAAGAGGAGCTGGAGTTTAAAGCTCAAACCCATCAGTGACCTTTTCACCTTCTGTCTATAGATGAATCTTTTATTATCCTGGCACTGGCTTGGCTGCCTCCCAGGACCCTGGTACAAATATGCTGGCCAATAAAAAGCTGGTGGCACAGCTGAATTCCTTTGTTTTTCCCAGGCACACCGCTCCCTACGGCTTGGGCAGCCCGCCAAGGCGGCGCAAGAGGTCGGCGGGCAGGTGCGAGTGTGCGCACTCCAGGGACAGCATCTGTGCCACCTTCTGCCACGGCAGGCCTGGGTAAGGCTGGGGGTGCTCAGGGATGAGAGACAGGCAGGGCTCACTGGGGATGGCTCTTTGCCAGCAGCTGGGACTTGTCTGTGGCTTTTTTCTCCCTCCTGAGTGGCCTGGTGGTGTCACTGGGTGGGTTGGGTGTGCAAGGGTCCCTTCAGCAGCTGAGAGGCAGCAGTGTCTCCTCCAGCCCTGCTGCTGCTGCTGCTGCCAGGAGGCTGGGGAAGCTCTGGGTGTGCCGGTGGGGATGGGACATGTGAGGGTGTGGGGCTTTGGGACAGCAGTGTCCCCTGCTCAGAAGGGAGAGCTGGCAATGCTTTGGGACTGGGGACAAATGAAGGTTTGGAATTTTGGGACAGCGGTGTCCCTTGCTCAGAAGGGAGACCTGGTAATGCACTGGGAGTGGGGACAAGCAGGGGTGTGGATTTTTGGGACAGCAGTGTTCCCTACTGAGAAGGAGAGCTGGCAATGCACTGGGAATAGGGACAAATGAAGGTGTGGAGCTTTGGGACCCCAGTGTCCCCTGCATGGCTCAGAGGGAGCAGAGGAGCACTCCAAGCAGCCAGATGTCCCGTGGCCACCTCTGTTATGGTGCCTGGGGCGTGTCCGCTCAGCTCCAGCAGCGCTGCTGAGGGGAGGTGAAGTCGCTGTGGATATCTGTCATTAATTCCACAGCCAGGCAATAGTTACAATCCCCAATCATTCATTTTGCCTGTGAATAGAGGAGCTCTGGCACGAGGGAATAGCAGTCAAAGTCAGCCCTGAATAGCTCCCAAATAGCTGCAATTAACCCTTCAAAGCCGTGCATTCAGCTGTCTGTCACCGGGCCAGGCTCCCCCTGAGCTCCCCGCAGCCTGGCTGTGGGTGGCTCAGGCTTCTCCTCTTGCTCTTTAGGTACCTCCAGAGTCTGAAGCTCCCCGTGAGCTCTGGGACATCAGCGAGGTCTCTGCAGAGCGGTGCCACAAGACCTTCCCATCATGGGCTGCTGAGAGCTCTCAGGTGAGCAGGGCGCCTAAACCCACTTTGAACATCCCTCATGAGCACTTGAAGATGTGATTGTGGCCCCAGGCTGCAGTTCCCACTCCGATCTGACCTCCTGTCTCCTCTAAATGAGGAGGATTTGCTGTTTCTGCTCTCTATGGCACTGAAGGCTCCATCTGAGGAGCGAGGGCTGCGTGTGCCCTCCCCAAAATGTAATTCTTGTTTGGAATGGGGAGTTCCTCTGATGTGGGACAGGCAGGTGGGTGATGGACAGAGGAGGGAGAAGGGGATGGCATCATGTGGGAAGATAATTTATGGGGCAGCAACTTTGGACCGAAGGACAAAGCTTTGCTAAGCCCACATCAGGGAATTGTGGGGAGAAAGAGCAACTCCAGGAGTATAACTGAGCTAAAGGGAGGTGGCAAATTAATTAATAAATCAGAGGCAATGGGGATGCTTTCTGAAAGGCAGGTTTGGGGAGGCAGCACTTTGGGTCATCCTTGAATCCTCTGACACCTCGTTGGGTTTGGTGGAGCTCCACTGTGCCTTAATGGAGCTGTGGGCAGAAATTCCCGCTCCTCCTTCCCATCTCCTGCCTCCCAGCAAATGGTGGTGAGGGGCAGATAAATGTGATGGTATGGGGTGCTGAGCAGGGGACAGATGGGCTGCAGAGTGACCATGGTGTCCCCTCTGTCCCCAGGGACCTCAGGGTCTCCAGCCCACGCTCCAGCAAACGCCAGCAGCGCTCGCAGAGGGACACACAGCCACCAGCTCTGCCTTGGGAAAGAAACATCTGGAAGAAGAAAAGATAAGAGACAGGAGCACACCAAGCTCACCAGAAGAATTTGGAGTCCTGTGGGTGCCACCAGCTCTGCTGTCAGTTGTTAGAGCTGAAGGGAAGGCCGTGAGTGGAAGAGAAGGAGGTGGAAGTCTCCGTGTTCTTGCTGCATGAACCAGCTCTCAAGGGACTGCTGCAAAGGGAAAAACTGTCTGTCCGTCCAGTCAGAGAAGTGTCCTGGAGCTGAATTGTGCCTTTTGGGATCAGGCAAGGGTCGTGCTGGAGTAGCACTGACTGGACTGTGCCCTGGAGGCCTCAGCAAGGGCTCAGCCAGGGGAACAGGGCTGGACCAGGGGCTCAGCCAGGGGTTTTGGGCAGAGCTGGACCAGGCAGCACTGAGCCCATCACTGCCCTGAGTTCTGGAGCTGTCCAAGCCTGGCCCATCCAGAGGGGTTTGCTTCTTGCTGCAGTCAGGGATGAGCTGCCTCCAGCCTGAGCCCACCTTTGCACTATTTTCTCCTGTCAGTGCCCATGGCCGAGGCTCCCGTGGTGGAACAGCTCCCAGTTTGTTGTGGGAGCTGTTTAGAGTTTATTTCATCATCCCCTGGGGCCAGCTCAGCGGTCAGGGGCGCTCGCTCAGTGGCTGAGAAATCCCTGGGGTGGATTCCCACCGAGGCCCTGGTTGTGGCTGAGGGGCAGGATCAGCTTCCCCAGGGATGGCACCAAACCCAGCTGGGGCTCAGGGGCAGGATCAGACACCCCAGGGATGGCACCAAACCCAGCTGGGGCTCAGGGGGGCTGAGCTTGTGCAGGAGCCCCCACAGGCAGGGCAGGGTGAGCAGAGCCCTGGGGTGGGTCACAGACCCCTCTCATCTCCTTGGACATGCTCTCAGTGAGGATCTGCAGCTCCTGAATATCCCAACCTCCTCCCAGCTGGAGAGGGCACACAAAGCCTGGCCTGGCTCTGCTCTGAGCCAGCTCTGCACAGTAAATGAGCAGTGAGGGCCAGCAGGTCACCGTGGGGAGGGGAATGCAGCCAGGTGGGAATGAAGAGGAGGGAAGGACTGGTTGGAACAGGGGCTGGGTGATCTTTAAGGTCCCTTCCTACCCAAGCCCTGTGATTCTGTAAGGGAGCACAGCCCTGCCCGAGTCAGGCTCAGGTTTAAACCCAGCTCTGCTGGCCCAGGGGAGGGAAGGAAACATTTGGGACAAACACTGAGTGCAGAGCCTGGAAACCAAGCTGGCAGGCAAAGGCAGCCCTGGAGCTGTGTCACAAATGCACTTTTGTTTGCCTGGGCAGACTGAGCTCTGCAGGAGCCAGGGCTGTCACCTGGGCAGGGCAGGTACAGAGCTGCTCTCCATTCTGGGTCCCTCTGCTGCCCGGGACTGCACAGAAGCTTTGGAGAGGCTGCTTGAAGTTGGTGGTGGACCAAAACCTGTGGCTGTGGCAAGTGTAGTCCCAATGGACAAGAAAAAGAATTCCTTGATTTTGCTTTAAGCCCCAGAGAGGGGAGAAATAAGACCAATTGATTGTATTGTGGATGAAAGAGCAGATGAATCATTTGGTCCCCAATGCTGCAGAGAATCTGTTTCTATCTTTGACCTTCTGAAGGTTGGAGTCATTCTAAAAAAACCAAAAGAAGAAAATCCTGAAAGGGTTTGTTCCAGAGGAAATTTTGCACATGGTTTAATGTGAGTAATTTAAAATAAAACTACTGCTGTAAAGTACTCTGTCAATCTCCTCGTGTGTGTAATGTCCCACCCACCCTGAGTGACTTACTGCACACCTGCCAAATGTAGCATCCTGAAATCTGTATATTTATTTAAATCTATTGATTTTTTTAGGCAGTGATTTTCATTGTATAATTTGTAATAAATAATGACAACAGTCAATGGTTTCCTTCCTTATTTGGTGGCTGGGGGTGGTGGGTGAGGTGAAAGGAATCCAGGTGGCCAAAAACAAATGGGAAAGGGAGGTTGGGAATGGTCCTGGGCACATTTCCAGTCCAAGTGAACCCATCTAGAGTCCTTCTGACTGACTCAAACAGTCCTTATCTTCAACACCTTCTTCCCTCCTGGATTTTTCTGGCAGCAGGGATGGGGAATTATCCCAGGTTTGTGGATGTGGGACCAGTTTGGATCCTTGTGCTGAGGGATCCTGGTGGTGTTTTCCCATGGTGGAGTGCAAGTCTTCCCCAGCCCTGTGGCTGTAGGGTCAGCAGGGCAGGGACCGAGATTTAGATCTGGGAAGGGATATTATTATTATTATTATTATTATTATTATTATTATTATTATTATTATTATTATTATTATTATTATTATTATTATTATTATTATTATTATTTCTTCCAATCTAGAATTTATAAATCTTTTAATTTTTTATTTGATTGTTATTCATCTAGAATATAGAATTATTAAATTGTTATCATTGTTATTATCCCATCTAAAATCCATCTGGATAATTTAAACATTCCTTATCCTCAATAGATTATTCCATCTATTATTATCCCATCTAAATGGGATTGGATATTATTATTATTATTATTATTATTATTATTATTATTATTATTTATAATATTTCAGTTCAAAAGCCATCATCTAAAAGATGATGTGAAGATGCTGGGGTGTCCTCCAAAGCCCCTCAGTGCCACCAAGGGCTGAGGGACAGCCTGAGCCTGGCAGGAGCCCCTGGTGGGGCTGCACTGATGCCAACCTCTGAGCACAGCCTTGGGCACAGCTTTAACTACCGGCCCTAATTAGGAAACACCCGAGGGAAGAAGATGCTGGAGAGCATCTTAATTAGAGTGAGGGGATAAGAGAGGACTGTGCTTGTTCTTGAGTTATTGCTGATAAAGATTAGCTGAAGGAGGAGCAATTGATAAATTCTCACAGGTAACAGGAAAGAGCAGAACAATAAAATTTCATTTAAGTGGAAAACCCAGGAAATCAGGCAACTTCCAAAGGCACCTCTGAGTATAAGAGATGGAGCATCTTTAATAAGAACCAGGTTTTTTTTCCTATTGACAATTCCCATCCAAATGGACACCTTGTGCTCTGCATGTGACTCTCCTATTTTTCAGGAATTCCTGGAAAAAAAGCCCTTCCCTGATGGTCCACAGGCATCAAAATTCCCTCCTGCTCCATGGCACAGTTCTGTCCTCATCAGGATGTGCAACATTTTTTTAAATGGGTCTTTGTTCCCTTTTAATATTTGTTGAACTGGTTGTGGCAGAGAGAAGATGTGGTGACATAAAACAGGGTGAAGTTGAAAGAAGCAGCCCCAGATATGTGGAGGAGACTCTGACCATCAGGACCATGGAGATTTTGCAGGTAGATTTTACCACAGAAATGGTAAATTGGTGATTTTGGCTTCTCATCTCAGGTGGGCAGGGAGACGAGGAGAAAACTGAAACGGTCCCAGTCACATTAAGGGATCACACAGTTTAAAATTGCATTAGTTAGCTGTGCTGGGTAATGAATTAGCCCCAGGTAAGCCCATCCTGGATGAAACTCTCTGTCCCTTGTCGCTATAGGACACGAAATAAAACAACGCTCATGCTGGAACGTCCCAGGTAAAAAGGGGGAGTTTAATTTCTGACTCCAACTTTATAGACTTTCAAAAGTGACAGTGGATTGGAGGGTGACAGTGCCACCTCTCCAATGACACTGGACAAACCAAGAGTCCATCAAATTTCTCCTTCTTCAGAAAAGAATGTGAAACAATAATTATTTACAGGAAAGTGTGTGAGAAATTTCATTAAAGAAGTTAGACATCAGAAGGCTTGGAAGAGCTTAAAAGAACTCAGACATCCCCTGTGCTGGGGACAGGGAGGGAGGTGCCCCTGGCTCAGCCTGTGCTGGAATTGCCATTCCTGAGTGCCTCTGGAAACACAGCCTGGAAAACAGGGCGTGAACACCTTGTTGAGCATCTGTGCCTGGGAATTGGTGGGAAAACACCTCAGGGGCTGGGCTCTGAGGGGGAGAATGACAAAGCTGATCTGAGAGACTTTCCTGGACTCTGGGATCTCCTCTTGCCTGTTATGGGGCTGGTCTAGCAGCAGCCACAACTCAGGACACCCACAGAGGCTGGAAAATCCAACTGGGATTTGGGAGAACCCCCATAGAGGCTGGAAAATCCAATTGGGAGTCGGGAGAGACCCCACAGGGGCTGGAAAATCCAATTGGGAGCTGGGAGAGCCCCATGGAGGCTGGAAAATCCAACTAGGAATCATGGGATCTCCCATAGAGGCAAGAAAATCCAACTGGGAATTGGGAGAGCTCCCACAGAGGAGGAAAAATCCAACTGGGATTTAGGACAGCCCCCACAGAGGCTGGAAAATCCAACTGGGAATTGGGAGAGCCCCAACAGAGGCTGGAAAATCCAGCTGGGATTCAGGAGAGCCTCCATAGAGGCTGGAAAATCCAACTGGGAATTGGGAAAGACCCTGCAGATGCTGAAAAATCCGACTGGGATTTAGGAGAGTCCCCACAGAGGCTGGAAAATCCAACTGGGAGTTGGGAAAGACCCCACAGAGGCTGGAAAATCCTCTCCCATGTCCCTCCAAAGCCAGGGACATCCCCATGGCACATCCTTTCATTCTGACCCCATTATCTGCAGTATGTGGCACCCAATAAATCACCCTGAAGCTTTTCCAGTTTTAATCCATGAAAATCTCCACACCTTCATTCCAGCAGCGAGACTGCAGCAGTTCAGAGAAGATCTGGGCTCAGAATGAGCCCCTCCCCAGGGATTTGATGGCAAATCCGAGGTGCTGCTCTGTGACTTTGCTGTTAAAAGGGAATAATTCTCCCTCCAGCTCCTTTGCAGGGGGAGGAGGAGGAGGGAGCAATTAAGAAAAATGTCTTTGACCTTCAGCAACTTAATCAGTTGCCAGTGTTCCTCCTAATAGTGTGCTAATGGTTAAGTTCTCCTGGCTGCCATAAAAAGTGCTATAACTGGAGGCTACAATAAAGCGCTGATCAACCCATCAAGTGAGTCAATCCAAAAGTAATATCTGTCTTTGTAATGACTGCAATAAAAGCCATGCCAAAGCCAGGAGATGACGTGAATAAGAATGCTGCTGCTCAATTATGCTGAGCTGCTCTGCTGGGTGCTTGTGCCACACTGCCAGCCTGCTCTAGGGTGACACTGCCAGAGCCAAACTTTGCATTTGTGTGGTCTCCAAGGATGGTCCTGAGGGGTTTGGATGGATCTCCAGCCAAGCCAAGAAGAGTTTTGGTGCAGAAAAAGGTGTTGAATTTGGGTTGGGGCTGTTTATCCTGACAAAATGCAGGAGGGAGGCATCACTGTGAGGGATTGCGGCTGGGAAAAGGGGAAAAGGTTCCCTGTGCTAACATGGGATTGGTGACAGGAAGCAGAAGGAGGATCAGTCAGGGAGACCCTTCCAGGCACTGGGGTTGACCTGAGGGGCTGGCTGGAAAATCCAACTGGGAACTGGGAGAGACCCCGACGAGGTTGGAAAATCCAACTGGGAGTCCCTGCATGGGGGAGCCAAACTTTGCATTTGTATGGTCTCCAAGGACGGTCCTGAGGGGTTTGGATGGATCTCCAGCCAAGCCAAGCAGAGTTTTGATGTTGAATTTGGGTTGGGGCTGTTCATCCTGACAAAATACAGGAGGGAAGCATCACTGTGATTCCCTCTATGAGGGGTTGAGGCTGGGAAAAAGGAGAAAAAGGGAAAGGGGAAAAGGGTTTATAAATTTTAGGTATCCTGGTGTTAAGGACAGCAGGGTGAAGGTTCCCTGTGCTAAAATGGGATTGAACACAGGAAGCAGAAAGAGAGGAAAGCCAGGATCAATCAGGGGGACCCTTCCAGGCACTGGGGTGGACCTGAGGGGCTGGATGGAAAATCCAACTGGGATTTGGGAGAGACCCCACAGAGGCTGGAAATCCAGCTGGGATCCGGGAGAGACCCACAGCAGCTGGAAAATCCAACTGGGAATTAGGAGAGCCCTCACAGAGGCTGGAAAATCTAACTGGGAGCTGGGAAATTGGGAAGTTGTTGCCTTCCATGGCATAAACCCATCCCTGAGTGTTTGCCATGGAAGGCAGTGACCAAGAACCCTTCAAAGGTCACTCAGGGGCAGAGGAGCAGAGGGGTAGAGGATCTCTCCCTGTCTGATGCCTTGTCTGGATTTTCCTGCGAGCTGGGGGCTCTTGGCACCCGCAGGCACTGCTCAGGGCAGGATGGAGCACAACCCCATCCACAAGCCAAGTTTTGTCTGTGCTGCCCTTGGCACAGGTACAGGTGAATAACAGAGCACACCACCCCTGGGGCCTGGAACGTCCCCTTGGGGAATTGTCCTGCTGTGCAGGGAGCACAAAGGATGGGGAGGAACTCCAGCTGCTCCTGCTGCAGGGATGGCTGCTGGCTTTGTGAGAAACAACTGCTCACTTTAAAAATTTTAAAAGGTTTATTAAACCTTAATGAAGAATTACAACAAAAGGATTAAATAAGGAAAAATTGCAGTGCTGGGAGCTGCCCTCGTGGAAATCACATGGCCAGTTCATGTTCAAGATGGATGCTCAGGCTTTTATACCCCTGGGGTTGCATCAGCCAGCCCTGGCCCCTCCCAAAGTCTGTCAGTCAGCTCTTCTTTGCCATTAATCGGTGGAAACAGCTTTGTAACTTGATTAGAGATCAGGTGTTGTCTGCCACACCCCCTAAGCACCAAGCTTTTCCATTTCCAGCTGCCCCATGCAAGGGACACATGTGCAGCCTCTTTGTACCTGTCCTAGACAGCCCAGGCTGTGTGATGGCAACAATACAGGGGGGAAAGGGAACTGTGGGGAGAACAGAGGAAATCTAAACTACAACAACATAATTGTTAAAAATAGGTTAGAAACAGTTGTAAAATAGTTGATAGATCGTTAACAGTACATGCTTAATGACCTATCAACTATTTTTGGTTGTTATATTGTAAAAGGGGTTAAAAGGGCAGTTATAAGAAATTACACCTCAGCACAGTGCACCACAAGCCAGCCTGGACAGAACTCTAGTGGCCAATCAAGGCTAAAACCTTCATGCAAATGAAGGATCCAAACGGAAACCAATCCAAAGGGACAAAAAACAGAGTAATAAGGGGCATCTGACCCACTG
Source organism: Zonotrichia leucophrys gambelii (assembly GCF_028769735.1). NCBI lineage: Eukaryota > Metazoa > Chordata > Aves > Passeriformes > Passerellidae > Zonotrichia > Zonotrichia leucophrys. The sequence goes on along the minus strand of NC_088192.1, from coordinate 5,662,387 downwards.
AGTCTGTGCTGCCCCTTTTGGCACATCGCTGCTCCATCCTCAACAGGAACGCTCCTGCTCAGCCCGGGCCCCTGCTTTGGGCCTTTCTTTTATTATCATAAATGCTGAAATCACTTTAGCTCTGGGAATCTGGTCCCGTTTTTAACATGTACTGTTAGTTTGGTTATGGTAAAAGGGGTTAAAAGGGGAGTTATAAGAAATTACACCTAAATCAAGTGCACCACCCTTCAAGCAAAAAGAGCCAGCCTGGACAGAACTGTAATGGGCCAATCAAACGTCTTAAAACTTCATGCAAATGAAGGATCCAAACAAAAACCAATCCGAAGGGACAAAAACAAGATGAAAAGGGGCATCTGACCCACTGAATCTGTGCCAGTCCATCTGGGACATGGATCTTCAATGGGAACACTCCTGCTCAGCCCGGGCCCCTGCTTTAGGCCTTTCTTTTATTATAACAAATGCTGAAATCACTTTGGCACCTGGAGCCTGTTCTTGTTTTTATCAATCACTATACATCAATAAGGCTTCTCTTAATATTCACATAATATTCATCCCTTAATTGTGAGAGCCAATCATCTCATTATCCATCTCTAACAGCTTCCTCCAAAACATCCCGCACCTCTAGGGTCCCTGCAGGCACAAAGGAGCAGGAACCCAGCGTGGAGCAGGGGGCAAACACACCACAGCCCTTCAAGGAATTCCTCCCCCATCAGCAGGGAAAACAGGATGCAGGCCACATTCCTGCTGGCATAGACAAGGCTCTCCACAGCAGCATAAACACATTGCTCTGTTCCAATTCAACCCTGGCTTTATATCACCTTGCTGCTGATAAGGCTCTGATTAATGGAAGAATTGTCTTTTTATTTTTTCCCAATAAAGTCCCTGGTGTTAATTGTTTTTTCCCTCTTGCATTTCTCATTTCAGAGGCGCTTTCGAGGAGGGCTTGCTGATTGTGCTGGAAGTGCTGTGGGAACACTTAGTCTCTTCCTGGTTTTGTTTTTTGGGGCTAAGTGCTGCCACTGAGAGCAGCAGGTCCAACAGACAAATCAGCCCAGTGAAATCCTGCCCTGGTGCCTCCCGATAAACAAGTGCAGATTCATGTGTTTGTCCATGACACAGAAAGTGCCAGAACAATGATTTGGTGACTTTTGCCAGGGTTGTTTCCTCTGCACAGCCTGACTTCCCTGGCGGAGCCTCAGCAGCGTAGCAACAGCTCAGCAAAACAAAAGCCAACCAGGGCCAGGCTTTAGGAAAACATTATCCCGGCCTGAAGGGTGGGGCTGTGCCTTCCAGAGGAGCTGGGACCAGCCCCAACGGCCCAGGCTGAACACCAGGAGTGCCAGCCAAGCTCCTGGAAGAGCAGTGGATCCATGGGACAGGTGGCTGCTGCTCTGTGCCCGTGGGTGATGTCCATGTGTGTCACACGAGGGGCACAGGGCTGGGTTGTGATGGTGTTCACAGGGGTTTAAGGCTGAGGGAAGAGATGAGGATCTGACTCCATGTTTCAGAAAGCTTGATTTATTATTTTATGATATATATTATATTAAAACTATACTAAAAGAATAGAAGAAAGGATTTCCTCAGAAGGCTGGCTAAGGATAGAATAGCAAAGAATGATAACAAAGGTTTGTGGCTTGGCTCTCTGTCTGAGCCAGCTGACTGTGATTGACCATTAATTACAAACCCCCAACATGGGCCAATCACAGATGCACCTGTTGCATTCCACAGCAGCAGATAACCATTGTTTACATTTTGTTCCTGAGGCTTCTCAGCTTCTCAGGAGGAAAAATCCTAACGAAAGGATTTTTCATAAAAGATGTCTGTGACATGGCTGGAATCTCCAGGTAAAAATGGTTTTTTTAGTCACCCAAGAGCCTCTCCTCCCTGGAGTGATGGCAGGTGGGAATGGCTCCATCAGCAGCTGGTGGTGCAGCCCATGAGGGGCAGAGTGTGAGCACAGAGCTATGGGCAGGAGTCCCTGCTCAGGGGGACACAGCTGACCCTGACTCTGACCTGGCCAGGTGAGAAACCAGGGGAGAAATCAGGTGAGGAAACAGGGGAGAAAACAGGCCCTAGAGATCCTGACTCAAGTATGAACTCAGGTAAACTCAGGCCCTGCAAATCTTGACTCAGATATGAACTCAGGTAAAATTCAGGCCCTGCAAATCCTGACTCAGGTATGAACTCAGGTAAGAACTCAGGTGAGAAATCAGGCCCTGAAATTCCTGGCTCAGGTAGGACCCAGGTAAAACTCAGGCCCTGCAGATCCTGACTCAGGTAAAACTCAGGCTCTGTAGACCAACGCTCAGTAAGAACTCAGGTGAAACTCAGGCCCTACAGATCCTGACTCAAGCAGGACTCAGGTAAAACTCAGTTCCTGCAGATCCTGACTCAGGTGTGAACTCAGATAAAACTCAGGGCCTACAAATCCCGACTCAGGTGTGAACTCAGGTAAACTCAGGCCCTGCAAATCTTGACTCAAGTATGAACTCAGGTAAAATTCAGGCCCTGCAATCCTGACTCAGGTATGAACTCAGGTAAGAACTCAGGTGAGAAATCAGGCCCTGAAATTCCTGGCTCAGGTAGGACCCAGGTAAAACTCAGGCCCTGCAGATCCTGACTCAGGTAAAATTCAAGCTCTGTAGACCCACGCTCAGTAAGAACTCAGGTAAGAACTCAGGTGAAACTCAGGCCCTACAGATCCTGACTCAGGTGTGAACTCAGATAAAACTCAGGGCCTACAAATCCCGACTCAGGTGTGAACTCAGGTGAGAAATCAGGCCCTGAAGATCCTGACTCAGGCAGGACCCAGGTAAGAACTCAGGGCCTGTAGACTCAGGCTCAGTAGGAACTCAGGTCAGAAGTCAGTCAGGCTCTGCAGGTTCTGGCTCAGTAAGAGTTCAGGCACTGCAGAACCCAAACCCAGCAGCTCTGACACCAGACCCAGCAGGGGCACGGGGCACTCAGCCCCTGCAGTGCCCTGGAGCATCTCTGTGGACGCTGCCACCACCCTGGGGACACTCACGAGGGGACAGTGCTCAATGCCAGATCCACACTGGGACCTGCAGATTCTCCCCAGCCAGGCCACCACAGGGAAAGCCCAGCCAAGAGCTCAGGGGTGTGGAAGAGACCAGGCAAAGCCAGGCCTGATAAAGCACAAGGAGATTGGGAGCAGGGGAGGGACCAGGCAGTGTGGGCCAGGGGAAGGTGTCTGAGCTAAAGTTCTGGGCTCAAAAGCCCTGCCTGGTGCACAGATGGAGGTTCTCATGCTGTGAGAACCTGCAGGAAACTTCCAGCTCTCTGTGCTCTGTGCCCTGGGCATCTCCTGTTTTGGTGACTGTGAGCCAGTCCCCACGGTGAGAAATGATCCTCACTTCTAAAATAATTTAAAAGGTTTATTAAAACCTTATAAAAAACACTGAATAGAGGAAATATCACAGCACGAGGAGCAGAGGATGTTCCCCACCATGTGCTCACCCACACCCTGGAGGTTTCCCCTTTTAACCCTTTGGCCCCCCCAAAGTTCTGTCCATGAACTCCTCCTTCCCTGCCCAGGGGTGGAGATCACTGCCTGACACCTGGATTGGGGGGCAGCTGTTGCCATGGGAACGAGTGACCCTCCCAAATGTCCCAAACCCAGGGCACCCTGAGAACAACACAAGGGGGTGAAACACAACTATAAATCTATAAAACTGCTCCTGACAAATATCCATGATATTTGCCTTTTATTATGAGAGTCAGCAATGGCATTGCTCATCCATCTCACCACCATCACATCTGCTCCAGCTGTGCAGCCCCGTTCCCCTCACTGCTCCCTGGCTGTGCTGTTGGGTGACTGAGTGCCTCCCCTCAGCCTTTCCCTTTCCTCTCCCATTTCCACATTTGAAGCTTTCTGCACTTTCATTGCACCTCTCCACCTCACTGCTGTGCTCTCCTGCTCCACTTTTCCTTCCCCATCCTTTATCTCCCAACCTTTTTGTTGTTACGGCTGCACTGATTAATTCCACTTTCTTCCTTTCACCTTTTCCTCTCCGCTCTTCCTTGTACTTTCCACAGCAGGCAAGTTTTTAGATTTAAGTTAAAAAAAAATAAATAGGACAACAGGAAAGAAAAGGGATGGGGCAGAGAGGTCAAGACAGGAGATGTGGGGCAGTGAAAGAGAAAGAAGCAGCAGGAAAGGGATCTCAATCTCAGCTCACACTTTTGGAGTGGGCAGCGAAATGAGTTGGCCTCGTTTATATGAAATATTTCTATTAAATGTATTTATATGACTATGTATTTATATGACTATGTATTTATATTTAATATATTAAATATTTCTATTAAATGTATTTATAGTACATTTATATTACTAAGGGCACCCACCCCCAGCCCAGGGGGAATGAGCAGCTCACATCCCACTACTCAGGGGGCTTCTCCAGGGCACAGGGCCAAGCTCTTTTCAGAGCTGTTTTTGAGCTCTCATTGTTTTTCTGGTGGTTTTGTGGTGGTTTCCCAGGCTCCAGTGGGGTAAACCAGCTGGGAATGGCCTCAGGGATACTCTGGGGAAGAGCCAAGGGAAGGTGGCACCAATTCTGTGCCCAGCCCTGTGTGCTGTGTTGTGCCCTCTCCCACCACAGGTACAGCCTCTGGGGGCTGTGGGTGGGAGATTTGGGCTGCTCATGAGTTGGCCAAAGTCTCCTTGAGCAGATTTATGGCAAGTGTTGCATCCAGCAATGAAAGGAGCCATGACAGGGAACGGGGAGAATTCTCCAGCCTGAACTGAACAAAGTGTCAAACCAGATAGGTCCTTCCAACCTCACAGTGCCACTGCAAAGGAAGGCAAGGATGGAAGAGGAATTTGGGGCATGGAGAGAACTGGCAAAGAAGTTTCTCACTGCAAAGGAAGGGGAGGATGGAAGAGGAATTTTGGGCATGATGGAGAGAACTGGCAAAGCAGCTCCCTGGGCAGAGGATTAGCAGTTCTGTGGGAATGACTGGGCAGTCACATCCTGCCCCTCGAGGGTTTGTTCCTTCTCATCCTCCTTTCTGACGTGTAAAACCTCAGGTGAAAGGTGCTGAGCAAATGCGGAACTCCCACACATCCTAAATGAGAGAGGAATTTTCCCTTTTTGCTGCCATGGGAATGTGCCAGCTCTTGGACACAGCAGGGAGGAGGGGGCTCAGCAGTGCCTCACCCTCCTGCCCAGGAGATTTGTGGGCACACTGTGTGTGCCATCCCTTGGACAAACAGGAGTGCCCAAGGCTGCTGCCCCTCTGCACCTCCTCCTTTTGCCTTTCTCCTCAGCCACACCTCGAGCTGCTCCTGCAAACTTGTTCCAGATTGCAATGCAAGATGTGTTCAATTACCATCTATATGGCAGATTATCTTTTGTCAAGTGGACAGTTTGCCTTATCTTTGTCTTTGAGTGACCACAATCACACCTCCCTCAGGAGGGGACATTGCTGATAACAGCTATTGAATGTCCCTGCATGGCTGATAAGAACTACAGCATCCCATTGGGAGATGGGAGCCCAGAGGGAGGAGCCAAGCATTCCTACCCGGATAGAATCTGGAGATTCTGGAACACCAGCACGGCTTCTGCACTGGATTGCCCAGAGGAACAGCAGCTGCCTCTGGCCCTGGATCTTCAGAGGCAGAGACTGCACCTTTCTCCAGGATCCCTGCTCCAGCAGAACCAGCCCTGACACTGCAGGAGGGCTGAGCCACAATTCCAATGGGACTGCTGCCAACAGCCTGACCCACAGGGTGTCAGCTTGGGCTCTGACTCTGGCAGAGTTGGTTTAGTTCACTGCATTGTTTATTTTATCCTTTTATTTTCTTCCCTATTAAAGAACTGTTATTTCCTGCTCCCATATTTGTTGCCTGAGAGCTCCTTAATTTAAAATTTATAGCAATTCAGAGGGGTGGGGAGAATTTAAATTCTCCATTTCAGGGGAGGCTCCTGCCTTCCTTAGCAGAATCCTGTCTTTCCAAACCAAGACAAAACTCACCTCACCCCGGCTGCTGGGACAGGAGCTGGAGGGCTGCCATGGGGGGCAGTTGGGGAGTTCTCAGGGCTCTGACTCATGGCTTTGAGAAAGGGATGAAAATTGGGGGAAAATGAAGTGCAGCTACTTCAATAAAGACGTGTGTGAGCTGCAGTTCCGGAGAGCCCACGGTTCAGCTGGTGCTTTATGGGTCATATCCCCAGAGGGCTTTGTAAAGTGCTTTTCTCTCTTAGCTCAGAAATGTTAAAGATCACGAATCTGTATGAAAATGACTCCAGTTTGACGCTGACTTCAACATTTGGCTGGGTAGAGAATGTCAGTGTGGGCCTATTGAAAGGCTTTTTTTTTGATTCTGAGCCAGCAAATGTCACGTTTGAAGTGTGCTTTTCAACAGGGAGTCTCTGTGGAAAGAGCTGAGTCTCACATCCCAGGAGCTGGGGTTTAAGGAAGATGTCAAATGCAGGTTGTAACTCAAATTGCTACATCCAGGTTTTGGGGAGGGATCTACTTTCCAGTGAAAAACCTGGAGTTTCAGCCCACCTGGGCATGGTGCCAGGCTCTGTGCAGGGGTGCCCAGCACAGGGTGAGGAGCAGTGGCTGTGTATTAAAACACAGCAATTTCCACCTCAACATGACAGGGAACTTCTTTCCATGCCTTGGGATCTCCAGCTGCTCAGAGTGACCCTGAGATGTGTTAGAAAGTCTCTTTTCCCAACCTGGCAGTCAAAGAAGGAGTCAGAGGTCTTCAGTTCTCATTCTCAAGGTTGTTTATTGTTCCTTATCTATAAAATTCTTTCTCCTGTCCAGCCGAGGTCCGTCCAGCAGGACAGACAGAAGCACTCTGCCTGCCCCCCAGGTGGTGTTATCTTTTTATACTAAAAACTACATGTACCATATTTACAATAACTTCCCAATACCCATCACCTGTGTTAGACAGTGAGCTTCTACTCTAAACCAATCTAAAAGTGCCACCATCACAGCAGAAGATGGAGGCCAAGAAGAAGAAGAAGGAGAAAGGCTGGACATGCCCAGATTCCTCCATCTTGCCTTCTGAACCCCCATTCTAAAACCCCAAAAAATCTATTTTTCACCCTGTGATAAATTCACTATCATTCTACTTAAACTGTCATGGCTTGTAATTCTTCATATAAGGTTGGCAATTGTTTTTTCCAAGGGCTAAATCAAAGGCACAGGGGTCTTGGGCTCTGAGCCCCCTGGGCAGGGGCTCGAGTCCTCCAGGGCAGCCAGAGGAATTTCCTGGGTTCTGACATCCATGGAGCATGGGAACAGCTGCCCAGGGAGGGTCTGGAATCTCCCAGCTGAGACACCCCAAACCCACCTGGATGTGTTCCTGTGTCCCCTGCTCTGGCCAACCCAGCCAGGGCAGATCTGTGATGCCAGAGGTCCCTCCCAACCCCAATATTCCATGATTCTGATTTTCTGTGGGCAGCTGTTTGTGAGATCTTGGGCATAAACCCATTTTTCTGCCCCATGAAGCCCTTCAGGCTCTTCAGTGTGTTTTTGGCACCCTGGGAGCCCAGTTCCCACTGCCTGGGCTGTGCTGGATCTGCCCTTTTGGATCAGGGGAGAGGGAGAGCCTGGGCAAGCTGGAACAGCACCTCCATGTCTGATGCTTCGTTCAAGGGCTGCTCTCTCTGTGTCACCTTTGAATTTTCGCCAATTAGCCTCTGGAGTGTGATTTAAATATTGTTGCTAATATTAATGGAGGGTGTGCATGGTTCTGTATTTACAGCTTGCCTGCAGGCTTGGAATAACACTTGTCATCCAGACAGGAGGAGCAGCAGGGTCAGAGTGCTGCTGGAGGAGAAGAAAGGTTTGCTCCCCATCAAAGATGCCCAGAACTCCTTGAGGTCCTGCTCAATCACCAAAATTGATAATTTTCTAGCTCTGTTTCTACAGAACCCCTTGGAATGGAGTTCTGAACTTCATCCCTGGTGTGAGTTTTCAACTGCCCCGAGGAAGCCTCTGATGGGGAAGGGGAACAAGACAGGTCCTGGTGTTCCCTGGTGCCCTGAGTGTGGAAGGAGCCCCTTGGGACTGGGATCAGGGCAGGGATTTGCTCAGACCATCCCACCCTGGGCAGCTCTCAGCTGGAGAATGAACCCCTGCTCCCAGCACATGGAAAACCCTCCTTGGCTGGATGGGGTGGGAGAGGGGATGGTGCTGGGGTTTGCAGCACAAGCAGGGGCAGTTAAGGGTTCCTCTGTGGGTTTTGGTGCTGCTCCAGCAGAAGGAATTCATCCTTGTGAGGTTCAGAGCCTAAAAAAAGGGGTGGAAATCAGGTACTGAGAGAGAGGTGCTGCTGCCAGGGCAAGGGGTGAAACCACTGCAGCTGCACAGAGTGGAGAACCAGGGATCACACTGTTTAAAATTGCGCTAATGAGCTGTGCTGGGTAAGGAATGAGCTCCAGGTAAGCACAGGTTCATTCTCTGGCTGAGAGCTGCACAGGGTGGGGTGACCTGAGCAAATCACTGCCCTGATCCCAGTCCCAAGGGGCTCCTTCCACTCTCAGGACACCAGGGAACACCAGGACCTGTCTGCTTCTCCTTCCCCATCAGAGGCTTCCTCAGGGCAGCTGAAAACTCACACCAGGGATAAAGTTCACCCATTCCAAGGGGTTCTGCAGAAATGGAGCTACAGAATTATCAATTTTGGTGATTCCTGGATGAAACTGTCTGTCCCCTGTGATGGGGACCAGGAGGGAGGTGCCTCTGACTCAGCCTGTGCTGGGAATTGCCATTCCTGAGTGCCTCTGGAAGCACAGCCTGGAGAACAGGGTGTGAACACCTTGCTGAGCATCTGTGCCTGTGAATTGGTGGGAAAACACCTCAGGGGCTGGGCTCTGAAGGGGAGAATGACAAAGCTGATCTGAGAGACCTTCCCACACTCTGGGATCTCCTCTTGCCTGTGGTGGGGCCTGTTTGCTGCTCTCCTTGGGCCGGGAAGAGCTGGGAATGATGGTGAGCATCAGCATGAAGTATGTGGGCAGAGCTCTGCCTGAATTCCCTGGAGGATAACTGAAGGATTGAATTCCCTGGAGGATAACTCCAGGAATGAATTCCCTGTAGGATAACTCCAGGACTGAATTCCCTGTAGGACAACTCAAGGGCTGAATTCCCTGGAGGATAACTAAAGGACTGAATTCCCTGGAGGATAACTCAAGGACTGAATTCCCTGTAGGACAACTCAAGGACTGAATTCCCTGGAGGATAACTGAAGGACTGAATTCCCTGGAGGATAACTCAAGGACTGTCACCAAGCAGAGCTTTCTGGGATCACATTCACCATTTCACAGAATCATCAAGGTGGGAAAGACCTCCAAGACGACCAAGTCCAACATTTGGTTGAATCCCACCATGTCACTGAACCAGGCCACGAAGTGCCACCTCTGCTTGGTTTTTGAGCACTTCCAGGGATGGTGACTTCCCCACTGCTCTGAGCAGCTCTTTCTGACTCCTGACCACTCTTCCAGAGAAAAACTTTTTCCTGAAGCCCAACCTGAATGTCCTTGGTGCCTACCTAGGTTTTCCCAGCTGTTAGGTGTGGCATTTCCATACCCACATCATTTCTGAATTTCACTTTCACTTTCAGTGGGAGCAGCCTGGCTGGGCACAGAAGATCAGCACAGCCTCTCCTCATCCTCGCAGATGGATCCATCAGCTTTGTGCTCCAGTTCCTCTCCAGCCTGTGTCTCCAGAGGCTGTGGGGGATGCTGTGCTGCAGAACAGGGATGCTGTGCTGCAGCCCAGGGATCCTGGTGGCACCTCCTGGCAGCAATTGTGACACTGATAAGAGAGTTTTGCTTACAGGTGCAATCAGGCAGGAATGCAGGACAATCTATCCTTCTGTTGACCTACCTGTGACAGTGATATAGAAATTACTGGGTGTTTAAAGAAGCAATTCTGAACTCAGGGGATGGTGCTTCAAGGAAAGCTGTTATGGTTTATTATCATTGGAATTCTTGTCCTGTTCTGGGACTGTGAATTATTAACTCCATGTGCTGTAGCATGAATGAGTTTTGTGCATTTTTTAAACTGCATTTGTTGCTGGAAAAACCTGGCCCAGCTTTTTAGAGTTAAGCCACCTGGAAATGCTGGATGGAGCCCCCAGTTGAACAAAATAGACATGGCTGGTGCAGAAGTTCTCAGCCTGAGCATGGTTTGAGCAGCAGGGATGGAGTCGGAGTGCAAAGCAGAATTCTGACAGCTCCTGGGCACTGCCCAGGCTGAGCCAGCCCTTCTTCCCAAAGCAAAAAGAACTTTAATGTCACCTCAAAAGCTTCAAGTGTATTTTATGAGTTTCTTTTACTCTCTTAAAACCTGTGCCATCACTGGGCAAGGAGATAGTGGAGATGGTTCCCTCTGATGGGTAAAAATGGAGGAACTTCCACAGGGAGCAGCAGATCAGAGACACTGGCTTGAATGATAAAGAAAATGATCCTGGTGATCCCCAGTTCTGGCCCAGTCCACAGGGAGCTCTTGCTCCAAGAATATCAGATCTGCCCTGTGAGGCTGCAAGGGCATGAGAAATAAAGGAATGTAAGCTTTAATCCTCTCCCAGTGTCAGGAAGAAAAGCCATGGAATTATGGCAATGATTCTCAGATTTTGGGTAATCCATTAGGAGGAGGAACATGGAGAGATCACTTGGATAACGTTTTATTTTGTTTTTTATTTTAACCTGAGACCTGCGGAACTCTGAGCCACACAGAGCAGGACAGGCAGTGCTGAGGGCACTGCCCAAGGCTAGCAAGGTGGTTTGGGGTTAGAAAAGGGCTGTAATTTCAGAGCAGAGCCATTTGAGTGGCCAGGTTTGTCTACAGGAAGAAAACCAGCCTGGCTTTGGAAAAAAAGGGTTTTGTCTTTGATAGCCCCAGACCTGAGGAGCTGTCCTGGTGCCATCAGTAGGTCCCTGAACACCAGGAGATGTTTGACCAGAGCAACTTCTTGTCCTGGTGTTGGTGTAGGAGTTTGGACAGGGTGGAATATTCAATCTCTCCTGGAGAAAAGGGGGTTCTTCCTCTGGTGGCAGAGTGATGCTGCTCTAATCTTGTCCTGCAGGGCTGATCTGGGACTGTGATTTCTGTGGGCTCTGAATTCTGCTTTAGCTCCTCCAGACCACCCCAGATGAGATGAGATTTTGTCCCAAGGTGGGAACGAGACCCTCCAGCATCTCCTTCCATGCCAGGGACCCAGGTTATCGCCAGGTTTGGGGTAAGAAAACCTTCCCAAACTGAGTTGAGCAGGTTCACAGCTCTCCTTCATTTATTCTGAAAATTATCTGAAAAATATGGCGACACGTCTTTATGAAGTATAAGAATACAGGGTGGAATATTGAATTTCTCTTGGAGGAAAGGGATTTCATCCATGGTCTCTGCCAAATCAGTTGTTCTGAGCTAGTCTTGTGCTGCAGGAGTGATCGTGGACTTTGCTGCCTGTGGGTTGTGGATTCAGTTCTGCCTCCTCTAGAACAGCCCAGATGAGACAGGATTTTGTCCCAAGGTGGGACAGAGACCCTCCAGTGCCTCCTTCCATGCCCAGGGCCCCACCCTATCACCATGTTTTTGGTAAGAAAACTTTTTTGAGCTGAATTTGGCAGCTTTCCTTCATTTATTCTGAAATACAGAGCCACAAGAGCTTCTGGGTTCATCCCTCACCCCAGCCATGTCCTGCTGACAGGGAGACTCCAGGATTCACATCTGGCCAGACAGACAGACGTGCTGAGCACCGAGCTCTGCCCAGCAGCTCCCTGTGGTGTTTTTCCCTAGGAAATGTTGATTTAGCCCTCTCAGGAATCATCCCTCCTCGGGGCAGTGCTGCTTTGAAGTGGTTACCAGCCTGGTGAGCACTAAGTGCAGGGCGTGGTGTCTATCTGCGAGGCAAGGGTGGCATTCTGTTTCCTGGGGACAGAAGCTTTAATAAAGGGAGTTTCCCTCCTTGCAGTGGGCAGGTGTGAGGCAGCTGCTCCTCTGGGGAGCCAGGTGAGATGCAAATTTGGTGCAAAAACCACAGTGGAATCCTGCTTTTTGTTAAGGCCCCTTCCTGCTTTTTCACTGGCACGAAGCTTAAGGGTCCAAGTCAGCAAGATGCAAGATTTAGTGATTTAAGGAGTTTCTGTCACTGTTCAGGACTGAATCAGACCTGCAGACCCAGCTCTGGTTTGTAGCGGATCTGCAATGATGCTCACCTTGATCCCAAAAGGGTTAATTCAATTTCTGCTGTGCCTGTGGCCTTATAGCAGGGAAACAAGGCATGTAAAATTGGATAACAGCCTGGATCTCTTGGCTCTGCAGAGGCAGGGCAGGAAAACACCTCACATGTGAGGCTGGAGCGTGGAGCAGGGGTAACTCCATGGAGCAGGGTTTGCACTGCAAACATTTTCCTGGCTATTTTTGCCCCACCAGCTCTGTATTTGGTAAAACAGCTGCCACCAGAGGCAGAGCTCCAGCTCATCCCTGTTGCAAAACACCTGGTGAGGTGTGAGAGATGCTCCCTGCGCGTGCTGCAGCCGGTGCTTACTCATCCCACGGGGTGCAGAGCTGGTCCCTGGGCATTTGTGTTGGCAGCCCTGCTGGAACACCTTCCCTTTTGGCAGTAGTTATGTAAGGAGCTAAAAATGCTGGGGTGACTCACGGGTGTCTGAGCAGAGCTGTTGGAACAGGAATGGAGCAGGGAGCTCCCCCAGCCAGGCCCTGCACACCTCTCCCTGCTTTGTGCTGTCCTCATTGAAGACCCTCTTGCTCCAGGGCATTCTCTTCCCTCTTATTCTCCCCTCCTGCCCTCCAAATGATGTTGGACCCCCTCCAAAGCTCATCAACCATGCCTCTGATCCCTCCAGCAACCTTCACTGGTGCCATCCCAACCTCTCTTATCTCTAGGCCTCCTGCATCCCATCTGCCTTTGTTTTGTCTCTATCTTTTCTGCCTTTCCATTCTCCTGCTCTCTTCCCAAGGAAAACTTCAGTCCAGAAGCCCCTGGAGTTAAGGGAGGATGGATCCTTCTTCACAATTTGTATTTTCCTTCTTCACAATCTTGTGCTATATCCACTTGTGGGTACCTTGGTGTTTTATTCCTCCATCTGATGCCTTGGGAAGGCTGAGCTAGAACAGAGACCAGACTGAGTTAAAGAATAAAGCAGGGATTTATTCAAAGGATCTCCTCGATGGATCCACCTTGGGCAGCACAAGAGCCCAGCCAGGGCTGCACCCAAGATGAACCAAAATGGTCCCAAAATGCACAACCAGGCACGGGGTCTGTCACTGTGATCAGTTCTGCTCCATTTGCATCTTGCAGTTCATTGTCCCATTCCAGCTTTGGCCCATGCAGTCCCATCCTGCTTGTTTTTCTCTCTCCAGCCCACGGTGTTTGTGCTCTTGGGGCTGAGATTTGGATCATTTGTCCTTGGTCCCCAGCTGGAGCAGGAATTGTTTTGTCTCCCTGCTCTGTGCACAGAGCTCACCATCCCATAATGTGAAGCCCAGACCCACACACTAAAGCAGCACAGAATGTGAAAAATGGAAAAGCTGAACCTGAAGCATCACATCCTTCCCAACCTGACCTGATCCATGTTGGGATGTCCCTCTCCAAAGGAGACTCAGGGAGCACCTCAGATCTTCTTCCAGGAATGACTTTCCCTGATCTGGGCTCATTTTTGAGTTCTTCATCAGATCCAAGAGAGGTCTCCACCAAAGGGGCAAATTTGTGTTTTTCTGGGCTTGTTGTGCCACCTCAGAGGCTTTGTCCCACTGTCTCCAAAGGGATGTGATTTTTCCGTAAATGATGAAGACTCATAACTGTATTTGCCCTGAAGTTTTCAGCCCGTTGTGCTTCACAAACCTGGACTCCACATCTCCACATTTGGAGGCTGTAGCCAGGTGGGGTTCAGCCTCCTTCCTCAGACACCTGGTGATAGAAAAGGAGAAAGAGCTCTATGGCAGGCTCAGGTTGGATATTGGGAAAAAATCCTCCACTGAAAGAAAGAGTGTTTAAATATTGGCAGAGGCTGCCCAGGGCTGCTGAGCTCACCACTCCTGGAAATGTTCAAAAACCAAGCAGAAATGGCACTTGGAGACGTGGTTCAGTGGGCACAGGAGGATTTGGTCAAAGGTTGGATTTGGAAGTCTTGGAATTCTTTCCCAACCTTTCTGTGATGACTGATGACTTGTATCAAAGGTTGGATTTGGAGGTCTTGGAATTCTTTCCTGACCTTTCCCTGATGACTCGTGTCAAAGGTTGGATTAGGAGGTCTTGGAATTCTTTTCCAACCTTTCTCTGATGACTGATGACTCGTATCAAAGGTTGGATTTGGAGGTCTTGGAATTCTTTCCCAATCTTTCTATGATGACTCATATCAAAGGTTGGATTTGGAAGTCTTGGAATTCTTTCCCAACCTTTATCTGATGACTCATGTCTCCTACGACATAACCCACGGTTCCAGTGGTGCCATTGTCACAAACAGAAATGAACTGAGGAGCAGGACGGGTCCCTGTGCTGCTGCTTCCTCTCTGAGTGCCTTGGTTGCTGTCCAGAGATGCCCATTCCAACAAAATGGAAATCTCTGCCCCCCTCAGCCCCCATGGGGCCAGGAGCTGGAAAGGTCTCTGTGTCCCAGCTCTCTGGAGGTGCCTGTGGTGCTGCAGGAGAGACGCCTCAGCTCCAGAGGGAGCTCCAAACTCTGCCTGCTGGCCTGGGAGAGGCCAGGGCCATGGTCCTGCTCGGCAGCTGGACATGGGAGAGGTCACAGCCAGCTGCCCACTGCCTGTGACATTCCCCTTGGCTGGTGCCGTGACATGAGGAGCTCCCAGTCCCAGTCCCAGTCCCGGTCACAGTCTCAGTTCTGGTCACAATCCCAGTCTCAGTCCCAGTCCCCATCAGAGTTCCAATCCCTGTTCCAATCCCCATCTAAGTCCCAGGCCAGTTCCATCTCAGTCCTAGTCCCAGTTCCAATCCCAGTTGTATTCCCTGTCCTAGCTGCAGTCCCATTCCCATTCCCAATCCCATTTCCAATCCAGTCACCATCCAAGTCCCATTCCCAGTCCAATTCCAGTTCTATTCCCAGTTCTAGTCCCAGTCCCAATCCCTGTCCCATTTACAATCCCAGTCCCAGAGTACCAGAGTCTAATTCCCATTCCCATTCCCATTCCCATTCCCATTCCCATCCCAGTGCCAGCTGCTCCTGTCCAGTGCCTCTGTGCTGGTGTCCCACCCCTTACAGGGGTCTCAGCTCCTGGGTCACCTCGTGCTTCCCAGCCCCTGATCCTACAGAATCCCAGGGTTTGCAAGGGCCCACAGGGAGTCACCTGCTCCATTCCCTGCTCCAGCAGGGCCATCCTGGAGCACAGAGAAGGAATCTCCAAACCCTCCCTGGGCAGCTTTTCCCTCAGTAAAGAAGATTTTGTCCAGTTCAGGTGGAATCTCCAACCTCCTCTGTGTGGGTAAGGGCAGCAGAGTCGCTTCAGGACAGAGCTGCCCCATTAAAACCCCCAACAGAGATTTTAATTTACTGATCCCAGGCTTGATTTTCTCAGTGACCCTTAGGGGAAGGGTCAAACTAAGAGTAAAATCCATGTTAAAAGCAGAGGTTTGGAGCACAAGACATCACTCACAGTTTTCTTGGACAAGAGGACTCAGAAAATAGGGAAATTGGATGCAGGTGATGTATAGAACAGCTCAGATATAGAATAATGGAATCATGGAATGGTTTGGGTTGGAAGAAACCTTGAAGTTCTCCTTGTTCCACCCCTGCCATGGACAGGGACACCTTCCACTGTCCCAGGTTGCTCCAAGCCCTGTCCAACCTGGCTTGGAACATTCCAGAGATTCAGGTAGGTTTCAATGGGTGAGCACAGCACAAACTTCATCGTTCCCAATGCTGGGAAACATCCAAATACCTTGGAATTTTTTCTGGAAGAGCAGAAATGAGTTTTTTCCCTCATCAGGAGCACTGAGTCCACTCCAGAGGCGTGGATTGCTCTCAAGCAAAACACAAAAACCCAACCCAGCCTCACTACCCAAGTGCTGGTTAGAGATTAAAGGGAGAGGGCGGGAGCTTGGAGGAAAGGTCAGGCACACAAAGGAAAACATCTAAACCAAAAACTTGGAAACTTTCCTGCCACTGGAGACACTTGAGTTACCTCAGAACAAAGACTGTTGACTTTCCTTATAAGGAGTGAAAGCCTTGATTAAAAAAAAAAAGAATGGAAAAGCTTGGTCAATAATTGTTTTCTTCTTTATTGGTTTGTTGGGAGTTCAAACGAGTGAAAGGGGCAAGTTTAGAATAAAGTAAATGTTTCATTTCAGCAAAAGAAATGGATAAAATTCCAGTTCTCTCACCCATTTCAAAGTGCATTTTCCCCCCTGTAATTTATGCACTTGTTTGTACTATAAAAAGAAGTTCGAAACCGGAGCAATTACTTTTTTTAGTTGATGTTTGGAGGCCTCTGTCTTCCCATTCCTGTGTAAACAATTTCTGAGGTAGGGATGAAGTCACGGCTGCATCTCTGAGAGCCAGGTCAGGGGGTTGTGGCCACCTGATGATGCAATGGGGACTCTTGGCACACAAATCAGAGGGAAAATCTCCTTGTTCGTGTGCAGGACACGAGCAGAGGTCAGCAAAACATTGCCTCTGGATTCCCAAACTGTGCCTGCACGGGTAAACCTTTATTTAAACATAGTGAGGAAAGAAAGCAGAGCTGTGAATAATTGTGAAAGCCACGAATAATGACTGAAAATTGAAACGACTGAAAACTCCTGCCTGAGTGTGGATGGTCACTCAGGTCTTTGGGGATGCTCAGTGAGGCTCCAGCTTTGAGGGGCACCAGGACAGCTGCAGAGGGATTGTTCATCAGTGATGGGAAAAGTGGGAATAGCTCTGCACTGAAAGAGGGGAAATTCAGGTTTGATGTGTGGAAGGAATTGTTGGGGCTGGGCTGGAATTGCCAGAGCAGCTGTGGCTGCCCCTGGAGCCCTGGCAGTGCCCAAGGCCAGGCTGGGCATTGGGGCTGGCAGCACCTGGCACAGTGGCAGGTGGCCCTGGGCTGCAATCAGCTGCCATTGAAGATCCCTTCCCACCCAAACCACTCTGGCATTCACATTCCTGAACCAAGGATGGAAACCAGCACCAAAACCCATTGCAGCAAATGGAGAAAGGAAAGGAAAGAATGATTTCCTGGCTGGTTGCAGGTGCCCCCAGTGCCATTTCCCACAGGGGGTTTGTAGCCTGGCAAGGCCTGGTTAGAGAGGTTTGGGCTGTGCCAGGGTGCCCAGAGCAGCTGTGGCTGCCCCTGGAGCCCTGGCAGTGCCCAAGGCCAGGTGGGAGGTGTCCCAAGGCAGGGATGGCACTGGATGAATATATTATCTCTTCTGTGTGGATCTTTGTTTTGAAGTTTACAGTATTATTACTTTTGCCCTTTCTAGATTTTCTGTGATTGAGTTTTTCCTTTCATTTTGTCAGAGTGAACATGAACATGTTCTGTTGGATGATCTGAATTTCTTCCTTCCTGGGAGCTGTGTCCCATCAGACCCAGCCAGCAGAGCTGCTTTCAGTTCATGGTCATCATTCTTCCACTCCAGCTCTGTCCACAACCTCTTGCTTCCGGGCAAGAATTCTGATTTTAATTTCCTATTTCTGGTGGGTCAGCTGGGAGATCAATTACACTGTGCCATGGAGTGGCAATTCTGGAAAAGAAAAATGCTTTTCCCCGTTCAGAGTGCTGAGAGGGTCAGGGAACTAACAGTGTGAGTGAGGACCAGCACTCAGCACTTTGCCACCATAATACACAAATATATTGGCACACTTGAGCCAGCCAAAGACATTTCTGGGATTTGTGAGCTCCTCAGGAATTTCCCAGGCTTGTGAAATGCTCCAGAGGACTTTCAGGAGAAATGGCTCAAGGATGGGACAGCAGGGATGTCTCTGCCTGGCTGTGCTGACTCTGCCCTTCCCTGGCACAATGTCACCAAGCCTTGGGCTGATACCAAAAGGGTTCATTCCATTTTTACCCATTTTTACCCTGCCTGCGAACTTTCAGCACAGGAGCAAGGCATGCAGGGGCTGCTGTCCCAGCAAGGATGGTTGGGATACAACAAGAAGAAGACATCTGGCTCAAGAGTGCAGGGACAGAGAAAACAAGGACTGAATTTGGGAACTTGGGGTGGGATTTGTGGAAAAGGGTAAATTGTAATTCACATTTAGTGACTGTATATAAACAATACGCAGGTGGAATTACATGTCCACGTAACATTTGGAGTTATCCCATATTGGACTTCAGGCCTGAATATATTAAATGTCCTGTGCTGACTCTGCCCTTCCCTGGCACAATGTCACCAAGCCTTGGGCTGATACCCAAAGTGTTCATTCCATTTTTTCCCATTTTTACCCATTTTTACCCTGCCTGTGAACTTTCAGCACAGGAACAAGGCATGCAGGGGCTGCTGTCCCAGCAAGGATGGTTGGAAGAGAAGAAGGAGAAGAAGACATCTGGCTCAAGGGTGCAGTGAAAAAGAGAACAAGGACTGAATCTGGGAAATGGGCAAATTGTAATTCACATTTAGTGACTGTGTATAAACAATACACAGGTGGAATTACATGTCCACGTAACATTTGGAGTTATCCCATGTTGGACCTCAGGCCTGAATAAATTAATGTCCTCTTAAACACCCAATTAGTGTTAAGAAGCAGTAGCTTTCTTCAGAAGTTTAATTTTTTTTTTTAATTAAAAAACAAAGTGTAAAAAATGTGCCAGTTTTCTGCTATTCTGCTATTCTGATATTTTGGAGATTTGGTGACCCCAGAGGCTCACAGGACCAAGGAGTCACCTGTGACACTGTGGAACTCTGTCCTGCTCTCCTCAGCTCCATGCAGCTCCTTCCACACCAAAATTCTTCCATTCTCAGGAAAAACAGTCAACCATTAACCAAGAGCCCCCTAAATGATGGATAAAATGAAGGATGACTGGGGTGCTATTCAAACACGAGCTTTTCTTTTCCAGCTTCCTCTGCTGGCTCTGAGTGTGACCATAACTCACAGATTTGGGCAGGTGCCACTTTGCTTTTGACTTGTGAGCTGACACCATTCCCGGGCGGCCCCTGTGTGATCTTGAAAGGAAAGGGAACAATGAACCATCCAGAGATCACACAGAATCACTGAGGGCAGCCAGGAGCTCAGGAGAACGAGGAAAACTCCAGGTGGACCTGCCAAGGGCAGGTGAAGTCGGAGGTTGGGGTGGGATAAGTGGAAGGTGGAAAACCACCAGGTCAGGAGGGATAAATTGAGCAATTTCTTTTGGCTGGGCAAGGAAAGCCACAAAAAACTCCACCAAAAACTTGGGGTAGCAGGAGAGAAAGAGTGAAGGTGATGCTGGGCTGTGAAAAGGCAAATTTTATGGAAAAGATGCAAATATTTGATCCATCTCTGCCTTTCTCTCACTGGCAGTGTGCTGGGCAGTTGTCACCTTCTCTAAGGGACAAAATTGGGATCATTTCAGAGAAAAGCAGTGACCTGAAGGAATTTCTGTGAGAGGAGATGGTGACAAGCCCCTTCCCCACCTCTCTGCTTTGTGCCACACTCTCCATTTATCTTCTCCCTTTGCCTCCAAGTCATTCTGCTCTCCCCGTGCTCTCCATTATTTTGATTTAGCACTTTTGGGGGCTCTGATGGATGAAAGGCTCCATGTGAAGTGCACTGGAGCAGCGTTGCCCCTCCAGTTCCTGCTTTTCCTTAATTGTGCTCTTAGCCCTTTGTTTGGGCATCCACTTATTGCATTTGTCAGGATGTTGGAAAGTGGCCTTTTCTTTGAAATGTTTTTTTCCAGCTAATTTTAGTTTGTTTTATTACATGCCCACTGTCCAAGGAGGTGATTAATAATACTGCAGTGCCTGCTGAAAAGCTTGGGCTGCTTTTTATTTTTTTTTATTTTGACAAAATAATGAGCCTTGGAGTTTATGGAGCTTTGGAGTTTATGAAGCCTTTCCAAGCAGCAGTAGCTTTCTTCAGAAGTTTGATTTTTTTTTTTTTTTAATTAGAAAACAAAATGTAAAAAACATGCCAGATTTTTGCTATTTTGGGAACATTTTTATTTTGATACCTTAAAAAATTTTAACTTTTTTTGCTTATGGCTCCTGTGTAGGATTCCACAAACTGGTTTTTGTGGAAAAAACAAAACCATCAGTGAGGGTTTAACCCCAGCTGTTTGCAGCTGCCTCAGCCAGGGCAGTTGTGCAGCCTCTCCCACACTCCCAGGTGCTGCAGATCCTCTTCCATCCTCTCCCCAGGGCCTCCTTCCCTCCAGGGTGCTTTCCAAGTGGCTCCAAAGAGGATTTTTAGAGCACTCCAGCACCGCTCAACTGCTCCTTCAGATGTTGATTTAAAGGAGAGGGAAAAACCTCAAGGATTAATTATGTTTGGAGTGCAAGGAGATAAAACAGGACAGGAGCTGGGGCAGCTCGGGGCTGTGCCCAGCTGGAGCAGCAGCTCCCAGGCAGGTGTGACACTGCCCTGGGCGTCCAGGGGTGCAGGACAGGGAGGGGTGACTGAGGTGGGACCCAGGATCTACATCAGACACCAGAGCTTCTGTGGAGCTGGGCTTGTCCACTGCCAGCACACAGGGACAGCAGAGTCACAGTCACAGAACATCCTGAGCCACAGAACATCCAAGGATCATCCAGTGCAGCCCCTGTCCCTGCCCACACCCCCAACAACCCCACCCTGGCCATCCCTGCAAATTTCTGCCCCATCCTTCATCTCCCCCATCCCTCACTCTCACACAATCATGGAATGTGCTGAGCTGGAAGGGACCCACAGGGATGATCAATCCCAAAGCCAAACCCTGCCCAGAGCCCCCAGCAAGCCCAGCCTGGGCATCCCTGGAGCTGTGGCAGCCTCGGGGCCGTGCCCATTGCCTGGGCAGCCTGGGCAGTGCCAGCACCCTCTGGGGGAAGAGCCTTGCCCTGATCTCCAGCCTGAGCTGCCCTGGCCCAGCCCCAGCCGTGCCCTGGCTGCTATCCCTGTCCCAGAGGGTTTTGGAAACAGGCTGTAACATTTGGTGTCGGACTCCCAAACTGGTGTTCCTGGTGGTGTTACTGCCCTGGTGAGAAGGAAAGGAAAAGCTGAACATGATGGGCAGAGCAGGGGGCTGTTTCAGTGCCATTTTATCCAGGTCAGATCACTCCCTGTCCAAGTTCCAGTTTGCCTTCCCATGTAAATGCAGAGGATGATGATAGTGAGGAAATCAGAAATGCTGACCTAGTGTCTGTCACACTGAAAATAGGGACAAAGTTCCAGTTTTATTTCCTGTGAGGGCAGCTTTGATCTTCAGGGATGTTCAAGGATCTTGAGCCAATAATTTTTTTGATTGTACTATTGCATTTGTATTTTTAATTTTCCTAGTAAAGAACTGTTGTTCCTATTCCCATATCTTTACCTGAGAGTTTTGTAATTTCAAAATTATAAAAATTCAGAGGGAGGGGATTTGCATTTTCCATTTCAGGGGAGGCTCCGGCCTTCCTCAGCAGACACTTGGCTGTTCAAACCAAGACATCCACAGATCATGGAATGGTTTGGGTTGGAAGCACCAGATCTGCTCCATCCCAGGTGCTGTCAGGGCTGCTCTTCCTCTGCTCCTGAGATTCCTTTGGAGCAGTCACAGATCTCCCTGGGACACTGACTGAGAGTTTTTTGCTGCCCATGGGGTTCATTGCGGCTGTTTTTGGCTCAGGGAATCCAGAATTTATTCCCTGGGCTTGACTTGCCCTGGGGTTTGATTCCTTCCCACCTGCCTCAGCTCTGAGCTCTTTACAACCTGGAGTGGGTGGGTGGGGACATCTGCACACAGCTGTAGTGGGCAAGGGGAAAACAACACAGGAAAAATCATTGGAGAATACAGAGGCCCTTCAGAAGGTATCAGATCCACAAACCCTTCCTGGGTCCTGCTGTTCTTCCTCATCCTGTATTGAAAACATCCTGGATCCGTGTGACTGAGAGCAGCCCGCACCAGGCTTCAAAGGAAGAGCTGCTGCAAAGGGGATGCTCTGCTCCCTTTGTCCCTGCACCCACATGAAACCTGGGTCTTTCTATCTGAAATACCTGAAATATCTGAAATATCTGAAATATCTGATATCGGAATTATCTGATATCAGAAATAACTGAACCTGGCAGAAGATTGCATGAGCTGGGAGCACAATTTCCCTCAGCACCAGCTCCCACCCCAACAGGAGGAATCTGAGTCAAGACAAAAATAATTAAAATAATTCTCCTCTGGGCCCCTGCAGGCTCTGCCCAAGCCTGGCTGGAAGGTGACACAGGCTCAATATCACCCCACCACAAATGTCCCAGCCTGGGGGTTGCCTGCCCTGCAAAGTGTCTTTCTTCCTTCTGCTGACTCCACCAAACCTGGACTGTGACAAATCAGCAGCTCCAGGACAATCCAAAGCAGTGTCACCTCCCAGGTGTCCCTCACTGCTGTGTTTGGATGCATTGTCTCAGAACAGAAATGCTCATCCAGCTTTCAGAGCTTCACCTAGACTTGCCTTTAATACCAGACATGCTTAAGGGTGAGAACAAGTTTATTCTGGCAAAACAAGAGGTTAAATTCCTCATTGGGAGACTTCGAGAGAAGATTACAAAAGAGAAAATAAAACGCGATTGGTGATCGCCCTCAAGAGCAGGGTTCCTCCTCAGCCCTGGTATCTCTCACCTGGGATCTCTGGGGTGTGTTTGGGGTTTTGGCACCAGGGGAGGAGCTGCACATGGCACAGTGGCTTTTGGACAGGCATGGGGAGAGATGTGGCTCGAGATAGGGCTGGCAGCAGCAGCCACGGGAGCTGAGTGACAGAGAGGGGTTGGGGTGCCAGGCTGGCACCAGAATGGGAATTTCAGCTGGGGGAAAGGTGGGAAACATGAAATCCATGTTGTGCACTGGGAGAAAGGAGCATAAACAGGAGCAGCTTGAACCCACAACCAACACAGGGAATGTGGATTCTTTAACTTCTTTTTTGCCTCTGTTAAGGTCAGGATTGAAGCGCTAGAGACAGTATTTCATATTTCATTCAGGGCTCAAATGTTTATTATTTCTTACCTGTATCACAGTCCTACAAGTCTGTATCAGTCTTACAAGTCTATATTAGTCTTACAAGTCTGTATCACAATCCTGCAAGTCTGTATCACAGTCTTACAAGTTTGTATCACAGTCCTACAAGTTTGTATCACAATCCTGCAAGTCTGTATCAAAGTCTTACAGGTCTAAATCACAGTCGTGCAAGTCTTTATCAGAGTCCTACAAGTTTATATCACAGTCCTACAAGTCTGTGTCACAGTCCTACAAGTCTATATCACAATCTTACAAGCCTGTATCACAGTCTTACAAGTCTATATCACAGTCCTACAAGTCTAAATCAGAGTCCTACAACTCTCTTTTACAGTCCTACAAGTCTGTATCCCAGTCTTACAGGTCTGTATCACACTTCTACAAGTCTGTATCAGAGTCCTATAAGTCTATACCACAGTCTTACAAGTTGTGGGATCTACATCATTCCACTTTGATTTGACCCTGACACTGAGGACCCCCAAGCAGCCTCAGCTCCAATTTGGGCACAGCTTTGGGTGGCATAATATAAGAAAGGTCCAAATACTGTAGGAGGCTGTGGGAGCAGGTGGTGTCACAGTACATCCTGCAGTGTCCCAGGTGAGTTTCAGGTTCTGTAACCCAGGTACATCCAACAATGTCACCTGTGAGTTGCAGGTTCTGTACCCAGCTACCTCCTGCAATGTCCCAGACGAGCTGCAGGTGTTGTACCCCAGGCACATCCTGCAGTGTCCCAGATGAGTTTCAGGTGTTGTTTGTTACCCCAGGTACCTCCTGCAGTGCCCCAGGTGAGCTGATGAGCTCCCCTTGCATTCAGAGTGCACAAAGAATGCAGGAGCAGCTGCTTGGCCAAACCAACACTTCCAGTGATGCTCTGTATGTTCCTGCTGGGTCAAGAAGGACAAACCCACTTCCCTGGGCTGAGTTGTGTGGAAACAAAGGACAAAAAGGTGCCCCCAGAAGGTCTGGAGTAGCTTTGAGGCTTGGTCACATTCCCATGGGAGTGCCAAGCTCTGCCATGCTCTGTGCACAGCAGCCCCCATGGGCACAGCTGGCACAGCCCAGCCTAAGCTTGCAGGAAATCAAAGTCCTGTGACCAAATCAGGGCTCTTTCAGTGCTGGAGTGATTTCTGTGTGGGTATGAGGATTCAGGAGCAGGAGCTGCTCAGAGTAATTGAGGGGACTGACGGTATCAGCTCTCAGGAACTTGTTTTACATTGTCACTAAAGGCAGCCTGACACTTTACAAAGATTTCCAGAGAGGCTGCTCAGGTCCTGGAGAGTTTAGAACGGTGTGCTCAGCTCACCCCACTGCCATCCATCACCAAACTGTGCAAATGGGCAAAATCCCCCTTCCAAGGCATAGGGAAGGCAGCAGATGCAGGCACACACATCGTGTGGTGGCAGAGGAATTGCCATCCCCTCTGCCCTGTGCAACATCAGTAAAAGTCTCCCTTGGGAATGGCCTGAGCCAGGCTGGGGGCTGGAACACAACAAAAGCACTTGTCTCCAGTTCATTTTCCCCAGAGCAGGGAGCAGGGGAAATACACAGTATTTAGAAATTAATACACTGTATTTAGAAATACAGTTTGTATTTCTAAATACTACGTGGAGAGTGTCAAGCTGAGCTGTTTGTGCAATAATCCTTGTATGAAACATGCTGAGTCACCTGCCAGGACTTTGCAGGTGCAATCTCTGTCATTTTGCACCACCAGGCACTGTCCAGCAGGGCAGCTCCATCCCTTGTGTGCTGCAGGCTGAAATCCCCACTGGCAGTGACAGACCTGCAGCCCAGGCTTCTCCAGCTGCTCCCATCGCTGTTTGTTGTGGAAGACACACACCTGGAACTCTCTCTCCATGGGATATTTCATTGTCTTCCTGTTTGTTCCTCTCCTTTGAAGCAGAGTCTGGAGGTTCTGCCTCAGCCCTGGAGCTCTGGGTGGTGTCTGCACGGTGCTGCTGCACCAGCTCAGCCCTCTGGACCTGTCTCCAGTTTGCCTTTCAGCTGAGGCAAGAGGCTGCTTTTCTTTCTCTTTTCTTTTCTTTTCTTTTCTTTTCTTTTCTTTTCTTTTCTTTTCTTTTCTTTTCTTTTCTTTTCTTTTCTTCTCTTCTCTTCTCTTCTCTTTTCTTTTCTTTTCTTCTTTCTCTTTTCTTCTCTTTTCTTTTCTTCTCTTTTCTTTTCTTCTCTCTTCTCTTCTCTTCTCTTCTCTTCTCTTCTCTTCTCTTCTCTTCTCTTCTCTTCTCTTCTCTTCTCTTCTCTTCTCTTCTCTTCTCTTCTCTTCTCTTCTCTTCTCTTCTCTTCTCTTCTCTCTTCTCTTTTTCCTCTCTTCCTCTCTCTCTTTCTTTCTTTCTTTCTTCCCCACCACAGATGTGCCTCAGCCCAGCCCTCAGCCCTGGTCTCACATTTAACACTCACCTGGTCACCTCTTTGTGGCAGAGCTTTGCTGGACATGGCCAAAGCAGACACAGCTCCTGCTGCCCACGGATGGAATTCCTGCATGGATACACCCACGATGGCTGTGTGTCTGTCCAGCCTGTCCCCAGCAGGGTCTGGGCACTGCTGCCTCCTCAGAGACACTGATTTCTCATGATTGTCCTTATCAAGTCTTGGTCCTGGCTGCAGGCAGCACAGGAAGGCCCTTGCAGGAGAAGCTGCTCTGCAGAGCTCCAAGTGTCTCCCTAATCCTGCAAATAAAGCCAAATTTTTCTTCAAAGGGACCCTGAGATCATCCTGCCCTATCCATGATTCACCTGCCTTCTGTTATCTTCTTTTATATTTTTTTTTTCTGCATGGCTATGAGGCTTAATTATTCTGGGTTCTACTGGAATTGGAGCAGGAATCTCAAGAAAAAAAAATTAGAAAAGGTTTCTATATTAAAATATTCTTCCACGTCTTTCTAGAACACCACTGAGAACAATTTCTGGCTTCTTCCTGAACGTGTCTGGAAACCCTACACCATTCCAGGGTGCTTGGCAGGAATGTTGCATAAAAGGCTTTTTAATCCCCATCGTGTTTTTGTGACAGGAGATGTGGGCATGGGCTGAAATCCACAGCAGGGACTGAGCTCAGCCCCTGAACCCCAGCTCTGGGGCAAATGGGGTCTCTCTGAAACACCAGATCAGGGCACAACCAGCTTTGTCCCAGTTCCAGCTCAGCCCTGCTCTGGAAGTGTCAGGCAGCATCTCCAGGGGAGGATGCCCCATTGCATTTCCAGTCTGGGAGCAGGAGGGATCTCTGAAGAGGCAGGAGGCTCCTAAATAAAGGGATCTGCTTTTGTTTGACCCTGAGTTCTTTCAGACTCACCTCAGTCACAAAATCATAAAGGTTGGAAGAGACCTTCAAGATCCTCAAGTCCGACCATCAAACCCATCACCAAATCCCACCTCAGCCACGTCCCCAGGTGCCACCTCTTCAACACTTCCAGAGATGGTGACTCCACCACCACCTCCCTGGGCAATTATTCCAATGCCTGAGCATTTTTTCAGTGATTTTTTTTTAATACCTAATTTGACCCTCCCCTGGTGCAGTTTAAGGTCATTTCCTCTTGGGATGTAGCAGAAGGAACCGACGCCATCTCAGCCCAAGCTTTTGGCATGGAGTTGTGACAGAACTGGGACCTCCTGAGTCCCCTCTCACTGCAGCTGTTCCAGCAGAGCTTCTGCACTGTGAAAAATGCCTATGTTATGATTGGCTTTTTGCAAATATTCAAATGAATATTATATGTGTTGTGTTAGAAAATGATGCTGTATTAATTTTCTTAATTTGTGTGTTAAATATAGTTTTAGGTTATAACATAATGTTAAAATAGAAACTATGCTATGTAAGATATTTTTTTAAAGAAAGGACTCACACCAGACAGCAGCCACAGGACACCTGAATCTTTCAGAGAAAGAGAATTTATTGCTCCATTATCAGAAGAAACGAACTTCTTCCCACCTTGCTCAGCCCTGAAGACGCCATCAGGATTCAGAGGAAGAAGCTGACACTGACCAGACAGAATCCTGTGTTTGAATGGAATTTATGCATCATGTATGAATATGCAACAGGCTGTTGCTTTTAAGGGTTAATCCTCTGTTAATGTGGGTCCTTTTTCGGGCTTATTTTGCTCAGAAAGAGGAACCCAGACTGTCCATAACTCTTTGTTTTTATTGTCTCATTTTGTCTTAATCCAAACTGTCCAAATTATTGTTACTCAAATTATATTGCCATTTTTATAGCCATTTTATTATTATTAAAGTTTTAAAAACAAGTGATTGGTGTTTTCCACATGCACAAACTTCCCTTCCCCTGGGGCAGCAGGGCTGTGCTGCTCAGCTGTGCTGCCCAGCTGTCCAGGACACCCTGCTGGACACAGGTGTCCTCCT
Organism: Zonotrichia leucophrys gambelii; assembly: GCF_028769735.1. Classification (NCBI taxonomy): domain Eukaryota; kingdom Metazoa; phylum Chordata; class Aves; order Passeriformes; family Passerellidae; genus Zonotrichia; species Zonotrichia leucophrys. Next base: position 5,634,935 of record NC_088192.1, on the reverse strand, counting down.
GCCCTCCCTACGTGACATTCCACCTCCCCTTCTCCTGCAGCCCCTCTGTGTACACACCACATCCTCAGAAATGCTCCAGCTATTTCCCTGGCTGGCAGCGAGCACAAAGGATTGTTCCTTGTATCTGCTGGCCACTGGAAAACAGGAAATGTTCTTTCCTCAGCGCAGTCGGCCTGTGCCTCTTCTCCTGTTCCCCAGCAGGATTTTGGTTCTGCCTCATTTGCACAGGGCAGACAGGCAGGACATCCCGAGGGATGCACAAAGAACAGCCTGGAGATGATTCAGGTGGGTTCATCCCAGCACAGATCAGTCCCTGCAAACCACAAGCAACTCTCTGTTGGCTGGTGTTTTTTAAAGTGCCTCAATTTGAGGTTTAACAGCAGTGAAAAGGCAGGAAAAAATACATTTTGTGGTCTCTTAACTTTCTCTTGTTGGTGGCTTTCTCTCTCTGTTTTTGGACAGGTCTGCACGCATGGATTGGTGTTTTCCCTTTGATCCCGTGTGTGTGTCTGCCTTGTAATGCAGAAAATTTGGAAAGAACCCTTGCAGGGATAATGCTGGATTGGGAGCCAGACAGGGAGGCATTTCATCAACAGGCAATAGCTTTTCTGGAAGCAGGAGGAGAGCAATCAATGCAGAAAGTTTCTTGTTTTCTTAATCACACTCCTGTTCTACCTTTCCCGGGAGATTTATGAGCCTCTCAGAGTTGGACAAACACCAACAATAGTTGCACATTTTTAGCATCTGAATGCTTTGCTTTGCCTGGCTTCGTGTGGAAAGACAAGTCCAGGCAAGGTGGTCCTGCAGAAAATGGTTTATTGGGACAGAGCCCTGGCCTGCAGCCACGGCCCCTTGGGCAGTGATCTTATCAGACCTCCTGAACAGAGCAGGGTTGGGCCTGTTTGTTCCTTCAGTGGAAGACCTCCGAGGAGAGCCTGGGTGTTGCAAGACCCTGCTATCAATTGTTCCCTGAGAGGAGCGAGCAAGGGGTGCAGTTGGCGCTGCTGGGATGGCCCCACTTCAGGGGTGCAGCCCTGGGAATGGGGAGCAGGGAGAATAAACAACATCAGTTCTGTGCTCTCGGTGAATTCAGACAGGCAGAGCTGGTTCTTTGCATCCAAGGAGATCTGGGGAGCTGAATTCTGCAGGGTCCTCTGGGAGTCCAAATCCCAATCCCTCTCTCTGTGGTGCACAGCTGATTTGGCTGAGATAACAGCAAGGTATCAGCTTGTTTCTTGTTTTAGCCACCTTTGGTTTGAGGGCTGAACTTCACCTTCACTGAGAGCCCCCTGGAAGTTCTCTCCTTCCATTTCCATGGAGTGCTGGCTTGCCTGGCAGGCTCTGGGATTTCAGATTACCTTGCGCTGGAAATGTCCCCATCCAGAACGAGGACACTCCTGGCTGCCCATGACTGCCCCTTTGGACTCCATGGAGGTTCCTCTTCACAGAGTTCTGGGGACCTTTGGGGCACTTTGGGGAGTCTGGAACATCTGACAGATGGGATGGGTGTGCAGGGATCTGTTCCTTTCCCACGTGGCAGCTGGTGGGGTGTGGCTGCCCCTTCCCTCTGGAGTGGGGCTCATCCCTGCCCTCAGCTGGCACACCCATGGGTTATAGAGCCAGGGGGGCTCATCCCTGCCCTCAGCTGGCACACCCATGGGTTATAGAGCCAGGGGGGCTCATCCCTGCCCTCAGCTGGCACACCCATGGGTTATAGAGCCAGGGGGGCTCATCCCTGCCCTCAGCTGGCACACCCATGGGGTTCAGAGCCAGGGGAGCTCATCCCTGCCCTCAGCTAGCACACCCATGGGTTATAGAGCCAGGGGGGCTCTTCCCTGCCCTTGGCTGGAACACCCATGGGGTTCAGAGCCAGGGGGGCTCATCCCTGCCCTCAGCTGGCACACCCATGGGTTATAGAGCCAGAAGGGTTCATCCCTGCCCTCAGCTGGCACACCCATGGGTTATAGAGCCAGGGGGGCTCATCCCTGCCCTTGGCTGGAACATCCATGGGTTATAGAGCCAGGGGGGCTCATCCCTGCCCTCAGCTGGCACACCCATGGGTTATAGAGCCAGAAGGGTTCATCCCTGCCCTCAGCTGGCACACCCATGGGTTATAGAGCCAGGGGGGCTAAGGTGTGCTCAGGGTGAGACTCAGCCCTTGGTTAGGGCAGGTAAATGTGGGTGTGCACCCCTGAGGTGCCATGGCTCAGCAGGGTCTGGTTCCAGGTGATGAGGAGTGAGCCAGGCCCTGAGCCCACCCTGAGCCCCCCTGGACCACCTGGGTCACTCCTTAGGCTCCATTGACCAAAGGTTCAACCTGACCTCTGCAGAACCATTCAGCGACATTTCAAATCATCTGAGCCCACCCTGAGCTCGCCCATGGACCACCTGGGTCACTCCTCAGGCTCCATGTAGTAGTCCATGTTCAGACTCAGGTGTTTATTATTTCTTATCAGTAAAAGTCTCACTACTGTGAGTTCTGCACTTTTTCATTAGAAGGCACAAAATGGCCAACAATCTCTTGTTACAAGATCTTTTAAGACCAAACTGTCCAATTACAAATAGACACCTGAATTATTTTCCATTTTAACCCAATAACTGATCCCAAAGAGCCTCCAGTGAGGACTTTTCTGCCCAATTACAAAATGCCACCCAAACCCATGAAGAAACATGATGAAAAAACTCAGGAGGACACCCTGTGCCCTCCATCTTGCTTCCATCCACAACATACTAAAAATCCCAAAATCTCAATTTCTCACCAAGTGATGCACCTACACTACTCTCTATAATCTATTTCACACTTTTGTGGATTCCAGTCTATTCTGGAGTTTAGGAAACTTTCTCCATGAATGAGGGTCAAAGTCAGTGCTGCCCTGGGGGTCAGGGCAAAGCAGACAGAGGCATATTCCCAGTGCCCTTGATTTCCACAAATGTCATTGAGTACTTGGAAAGCAAACAAACCATCAGGGAATTTCTGCTTCCTAAGATCAAAACCATGCTGATAGGAAATGTTGGTTGGTGCTCCTAAAAGCCAGGATGCGAAATGAATGAGTGACTGAGGGTTTAACTGGGCCAGTGGGGAAGCAGGGCTGATAAGGAGCTCCTTATCCAGGAGTGTTTGGGTGTTTGGATGCTTCTGTTTGTTTTCCTCAGCAGCACAGATAAGATAACTCCAGGCTGTGTTTAGAGCAGGTGAAAGCTGTTTAGTAAACAGATTTATATGCAATAACACACTGGCATAGGAACACTCATTTGGTAACTCACAGATCAGCATCCACTTTGGTTCAGGAGGTTTTGCAATCATGATTATGGTCTCTCTCAATTAGAGAGGTCTTTTATCACACAAAGCCAAATTTTCCAGACAAACCACTCTAATTAAAACTGGGAGATAAAATTAAAAAAAAAATTAAAAATCAAATAGCGGTGTTTGGCCAAAGCAGCTCCCTCCACCTCTGGTTCCTTGCTCTGAGAAAGCACAGCCGGCTTGCTGGGGCTCCAGAGGAACTGAATGGAACCCAAATTACTCATCTTTGGGGGCTGGACAGAGCCTCCTCAGGTGGGAAATCCCTTGGTGAGCACAGAGATGGGAGGGAGAAGGGAGCCAAGGCTGTTCTCAGCTATCCCTGAGGCTGGGAGATAAAAGGGACACTGGAGAGAGGCAGGAATTCAGATCCCACCATGCTGAAGGCATCTGCAGAGCCAAGTTGTGCTGCTCTGCCCATGCCTGGGTTCCCAGAGGAATGTGCTAACTGTAGAGCAGTGTCTTGTTTGAACAGCCAGGTGTCTACTGAGGAAGGCAGGAGTCTCCCCTGAAATGGAAAATGCAAACCCCCTCCCTCTGAATTATTATAAATTTGAAATCAAATAACTCTCAGGGAAAGATATGGGAATAGGAAAACAGTTCTTTATTGGGAAAATTAAAAATACAAATGCAATAGTGCAAACAAAGCCCTGCCAGAGTGCGAGCAGGCCCTGGCACGCTGTGGCTCAGGCTGTGGCACAGCCCCATCCCATGGGGGCTCAGCCCTCCTGCAGTGCCAGCTGTGGCTCTGCTGCAGCAGGGATCCTGCACAAGGGGGGAGTTTTCCTCTGCAGCTCCAGGGCTGCTGCAGATGGGCCTGGGCTCCCTCTGGCCATGCAGGGCAGCAGAAAGCTGCTCCTCTGGCAATGCAGGGGGCAAAGGCTGCTGTGCTGTGCCAGGCTCAGATTGGATCCAGGTAGGAATGCTTGGCTCCTGCCCTGGGCGCAGCATCTGCCCATGGGATGCTGGAATTGGATCAGCCCTGCAGGGACACTCAGTGGCCATGGACAGCAGAGATCTCCTGGAGGGAGGATTGGCTGTGGGAGAGATCAAGAAAACTGCCCCAAGAACAGCAGAGAACTGCCCCAGCAGCTCTGGGGAAATAAAACACACACACATCTTACAACCCAGAGCACAGAGGAAAAGGGAGATTCATAGGAGATGAGCCAGAAGTTCCCTTCAGCAGCAGTCATGGGCAGACAGTGAATGACCACGAGGGATTTGTGTCTGCAGGAGCAGCCATGCGCTGCTATGGATACCCTGGACTAAGAAAAACCCCAGGAGCCCCTACCTGGAGCACTCCCTGCCTCAGAGATGCCCAAAGCTCACCTGAGCAGCTCCAGCCCAGCCCTCACCCTGCCCATGCCAGTGCTGGAGCAGAGCAGATTCCAGGTTTGGCAGGGACAATCATTAATGTGTGCAAACCTGGGCATTTCCCCTAATTTTTCTTCAGACTGAAAGCTTGTCAAACTCTGGAATCTCTCTGCCTGCACTTCTCAGGATACACCTGGCCCTTACTGTCCTGTGTTAAACAACCAGGAATAAATCACTCATGGTTTTTGAAGAGCTCTGTTTGAAATCTGGGGTGAGCTCAGAGTGGAAATCCACAGTAGAATGAAGATGGGTTTGAGGAAGAGACAAATCTGCATTTACAGAAGTCATGGGCACAATCCTGAATGTGTCATTTGACATTTAGCTGGAGGAGTGGTGAACTCCTGACTGCTTTCGAAGGCTTTTGCTTGGCTGGCTGTGAGCTGCTCTGAAGTTTTCTGTGTTTGCACCTCCACACACTTCAGCACTCCAGGTCTAAGCTCAACCTCTTTTCCTTCCTTTATAGATTTCACTGACACTGTCTGCTGTAAATATTCTCCACTTAATTTCCTCTGAAGCAGCAGAATGAGTTAGCACAGACCCCTTGATCCTGAAGGCCCTTCTGAGGATGAGGGAAGAGGTACTTCCAGTAGACTGTTCCAGATTGCAATGCAAGATGTGTTCTATTACCATCTGTATGGCAGATTATCTTTTGTCAAGTGGGCAGTTTGCCTTATCTCTCTCTTTGAGTGACCACAATCACACCTCCCTCTGGGGAGACACCTGCTGATAACAGCTATTGAATGTCCCTGCATGGCTGATAAGAACTACAGCATCCCATTGGGAGATGGGAGCCCAGAGGGAGGAGCCAAGCATTCCTACCCGGATAGAATCTGGAGATTCTGGAACACCAGCACGGCTTCTGCACTGGATTGCCCAGAGGAACAGCAGCTGCCTCTGCCCCTGGATCTTCAGAGGCAGAGACTGCACCTTTCTCCAGGATCCCTGCTCCAGCAGAACCAGCCCTGACACTGCAGGAGGGCTGAGCCACAATTCCAATGGGACTGCCACCAACAGCCTGACCCACAGGGTGTCAGGTTGGGTTCTGACTCTGTCAGTGTTGTTCTGGTGTACTGCATTGTTTATTTTATCCTTTTATTTTTTTTCCCTTTCTCTTATTAAAGAAATGTTATTCCTGCTCCCATATTTGTTGACTGATAGCCCCTTAATTTAAAATTTTGTAGCAATTCAGGAAGGGGTGGGAGGGGTTTACATTTTCTATTTCAGGGAAGGCTCCTGCCTTCCTTAGCAGACTACTGTCTTGCCAAACCAAGACACAGACCCCAACCTGACAGCAGGTCATGAACTTGAGGCTCTTAAAGGAAAATTTGCCCTCACCCTTGTGGGAAGGGAGCTGTAGGTGCAGGTGTTGGTGTACAAGAGGAAAGCCAGAGTGTGGGAAGGTGGGTTGGAATGGGATGTGTGAGCACCTGGAGAACCCATGGGCACCACACACCCTTCAGAGGTGCCTTGCCCTCCCTGACCCCCTCCCTCCCACTGGCAGCAGCAGCCAGGGCCATCCCCTGGGCTTGGGGGAGTTTTCCACAGCAGTGCCTGGCAGGCCAAGCTCTGCTGAGGGCTCTGTGTGGGGCTGAGTGTTTGTTCCTCCAGATGTGCAGGGCTGCTTTCCTCTCCAGTTCCAGTTCCATCTCAGAGCCTTGGAGCATAGGGTAGATGGGAGCTGTATGGTAAGGGCCTGAATGAGACATGTTGGACTCCAGGCAGCTCTTCCAAATGCAGTTTATCGTATCCAAGGTGTTACTGCAGTCCAGGGTCGTGGGTGACAGAGCTGTGCCTACAGCTGTCAGCTCCAGCTGCAGGCAGGCCTGGAAACCCTTTGGTTTTGGTTACAATGCATTATCTACTTTTCTTTGCTGAGCACCTCAATGCAGTAGAACCAATCAATACCTTAACTTTTATATATAGCCTGTTATAACTACTATAATTACCATATTCATGGTACTGTTCTCCAATCACTAAAAGTTAGTACATTGCAGTTTAAGCTAGAAGTTGGTTTTCAGTTTTCTTGCAGTGGAAAATTCTGAGACCTTTTTTCTACTTACAACATTGGCAGACTTGTTTGCCTGTGCTCTCTTCCTGCTTGGTAAAAACATCTCCTTGTTCGAGGTGGATTTATCCTTTGTTCTAAGCCATAAAAACTCCTCCTAACTAACACACCCTTTGCCTTCTTGGTTATCCAGCAAGACTGGCCCAGCAATTCTTTTCTCCTATATCAAAACTTTCTTCCATCTCTATTCCTTCTTCATATTCTACCTTCAAAAATATTTCTGCTAAACACACATATCTGTGAGACTTCCTTGTCAAACTTTCATCCTTCCCAACACTGTCCCCTCAGCGCTGTCCTTGGCCAGCACCACTGGCCAGGAAGTGCAGGGAACACACGTATTTCCCTGGCCATGGCATCCAGGTCCTGGCGGGGCACAGAAGAAGTGTCTTCCTGCCTCTTCCAGGCTGACAGAATGTCTTGTTCCTCCTCCTCCTCTGCTTTGCACAACACTAAGTGGAGGACTGGGAAGTTTTTCCCAGTGGGAGAGATGGGATGAGGATCTTTCCTCTCTGGACTCTCTAAGTTAATGCTGCACAGCCTTTTAAAAGTTTCTTAAATTTCCTGCCTGACAGACAGGGGGAGGGACTGCCAGTGAAGGAGAAAGATGAAGGAAGGGAAGGAGAAAGATGAAGGAAGGGAAGGAGAAAGATGTTTTCCTCCAGTGCCCTTATCCTGCTCCATCCACTCCCTCTCCTTCCAGCTGTTCCCCGAGCAGCACACAAACTCCCCATTCCTACCAAAATAAGGAAAGGCAGGAACATTGTTTTCCCAGCAAAAGTCAATCAAGAAACTGCTGTCGTAGCTTGGTGCCAGGAGAGGTTTGCACAATTTTCAGCATCACTGCAGTGTGATGGTCAGCACAAGCTGCCACTGCCACAGTGCTCAGAGCTGGGCCTTGAGACAGGTGAAAGGAGGGTTTAATCCCCCAGGAATTCCCCTGTGTTGGGGAAGATGAAACAGGAAAGCCTTATAGATATGATTGCCTGGCAAAAGATTTTTGAGAATATGGAAACTATAAGTGAGATTGAAATGAAAGCAAGCTTTGAGATCCCTCAGTTACTGAACAACTGGAAAACAATGGCATGGCCAGCTGAAGGTGATCCCCTTTGGATCAAACAATCCCCTCTGCTTGCAGACAGGCCCAAGGCTCAGAGCAGACCCTGCCAGCTTGGCAGAAGGAGCCCAAAGAGGAGTTTTTAGGGTTTAAAATGTAACCCAGTGTGGTAATGTAATGATTTTTATAGGCTGTATGGAAATGCTGTAGGATTTGTATCTTGTACTAGATTGGTGAGAATGAGAATATTCAGCACAGGAGAAGATTTATGGTATTGTAATAGAAACTTCCCACTTTTTTGGGTCTCTTTGGGTCCCTCTTTGGGCCCTGCTCTGAGCTGTGGCTGGCAGTTCCCAGCAGGGCCCTGCACCCAGGCCCTTTGCAATAAACCACAAGTTCCCAGCCCTGGCTGCAGAGATCTCTCATCTCCATCTGTCCCAACTGTCCTACCCCCAAAGCTCCTACACCCTGGTGCAGATGAGTCTCTGGCTGTGTCCCTGTCACCTGTGGCCTCCCCAGAGCTGGGACAGGAGCTCATGGAGCAGTCACAGCTTCAGCCAAGGCTCACACGCAGCCACCTCTGTCCTGCCATGCTCAGTCTGTCCCTCTGATACACATGCCACATTTTTCGTGCCCATCTTGCCACCCATCATGATTTTCCTGGTGGCAGCGGCAGCCTGCTGTCCCCCAGGCATGTATTCACTTAGGGTTCCACTCACCCTGTACTGTAAGTCCATGGAGTTGATAAAAGCTAAAAGTACTGAGTGGACAAAGTGCTAGAAAGACACCCAGCTCTAAAGGGTCCTTCAGACTTCAGAGTCCAGCCGAGAGCAAGCAGTTGTAAAATATGCAGATTCGGACCATTTTTCCTCAATTAGCTGCTTTCCCTGCAATGTTTTTCCTCTCTGCTAAGACTTGTTATTTTTAGGAGTTCATGGAGATTTCTCTGTTGGCCATCACCTGGAAACACAGCCAGGTGTGAACATCAGACTCCTGATGGAGCCAAGGCTGGTTGAGCTGCCATCCCATCCCATCCCATCCCATCCCATCCCATCCCATCCCATCACCTCAGGGTCATGGAGTGGGGGCAGAGCCACCCTCTCCCAGTGGGATTTTGCCATCCTGAAGCCCACCCAGGGTTTTGCAGCAGATCCTGAGCTCAGCCTTGTTAAGCCTGGCCAGGTGCTCAGTCAGGGTGTGCAGGACCCAAACTCATCAGCATCTTCCATGGGCTGGGAAGTGGGAAAGCAAGGATGTGCAGGGACTTTCCAATTTTTCAGGCTTGGCTGGAATCTGCTTTTCCAGCTCATTAATTCAGATCTGATAATGTCTGGGAGGGGGCAGACACTGCAGATTCCCGGGATCGAGGCTTTGGGAAGCAGTGGTGCAATGCACCCAGCTGCCCCACACACTGAAGATGGAGCATGTCCATCCCTGCCCAGGGATGCTCGTGCCTCATACACAAGGCCCAGGAGGAGCATTCCCTCTGCCTGCCTATCGACCCTTTGGAAAAACAGCCAATTCCAACAATAGCCCCGTGTTTTCTTTGGAGCTCTGAGCCCCAGCACAGTCAGCAGCACAGCCCTGGCTGGCAGCGAGCGCTGCCCGCTCTGCTCACCCCGCTGCTCCTCCCCAGCCACAGCCTGAGTCACGGCTGTGGCCACAGACAGTGACACAAGGCCATTGTCATGCCAGGAATGCAACATTTTCCTGCTCTGCACAAATATTTTGTACAGTGCATTTTCCGTGCTCGCTGCTGCTGGAAGCGCCCCCAGGAGCGCTGCTGACTAACGCTGCCCTCCCTCCTCCTGCTCCCCACCGTCCCAGGCTCATCCTGCTCTCCACAAAGGGCACAGAGTCAAGGCTGGAGAGGTGCATTTCCTCCAGCAGCACATGCACTGGAGTGAGAGGAAATCATGGATTTAACCCCTCCAGGTATGGTTTGTTGTTGGGGAAGATGAAACAGGAAAGCCTTATAAATATGATTGTCAGCAAAAGATTTTGAGAATATAGAAACTATAAGTGAGATTGACCTGAAAGCAAGCTTTGAGATCCCTCAGTTACTGAACAACTGGAAAACAATGGCATGGCCAGCTGAAGGTGATCCCCTTTGGATCAAACAATCCCCTCTGCTTGCAGACAGGCCCAAGGCTCAGAGCAGACCCTGCCAGCTTGGCAGAAGGGGCCCAAAGAGGAGTTTTTAGGGTTTAAAATGTAACCCAGTGTGGGAATGTAATGATTCTTATAGGCTGTATGGAAATGCTATAGGAATTTTGTCTTGGACTAGATTAGTTAGTGAGAATTAGAATATTCAGCACAGAAGATTTATTGTAACGGGAACTTACCCCTTACCTCTTACCCCTTTTACTTTCTTATGCATTTACTCTCTTAGTCTCTCATCCTCTCTCCCCCTCTCTTCTCTGGGGCCTGCTCTGAGCTGTGGCTGGCAGCTCCCAGCAGGGCCCTGCACCCAGGCCCTTTGCAATAAACCACAAGTTCAGTATTGGTAAACTATTAGTAGCACACTCTAGAGAACTATATCTATAGACAACAATTACAGAGAGAGAGGTAACAATTGTTTTAATTCTTTCTTCTAAGATTCCCAGGCTTGGCCTGGGAGAAATTATCTCTGTTCTTTCTTCAACTGAACTGAGAATGTGCACAGGAAGGGCACAGGAGCTCAGACAGGAGCTGAGCTCTGCAAAGGCCTCCTTTAATCCTGTCCTCAGGGCACTGCAGCTCCTGCCCTCTGCTGACCTGTCTGATCCACTCTGCTCAGAGATGAAATCCCAATCACTTCCCTCAATTGAAACCCTTCTGCCTCCTCACACTGCCCAGCAGAGAGCCAAGGACAGAATTTGTGTTTTCTATCTCTGCAAGGTTGTTATCAGGGTGATTTAAAATCCAGTTTCTGGGAATATATAGGACAAATGAATTAAAAAGCAAATCTCAGGATGAGGCAAAGACCCCATTCCCCCAAATATCTTTGTTTTATGGAGCTGAAGGACAGATGATGAGATTGTATCCAGGGTGAGCTCAGCTGTGGCGAGCTGCTCAATGAACACCAAGGTGTGGTGCTGGTGAGGGTGTCACACATCCCACAGGGGACACGGATGTCATTGTGACTGCACAGGACTGGCTGGAACAGGGCTGTGCACTGGGATTGTGGAATCACAGAACCTGGAATGGTTTGGGTTGGGAGGGATCCTAAAACTCATTCAATTTCACCCCTGCCATTGCAGGGACACCTCCCACTGTTCCAGGCTGCTCCAAGTCCCATCCTTGGACACTCCCAGGGATCCAGGAGCAGCCACAGCTGCTCTGGGATGTGGCACAGCCTTGGTGCTCCAGAACATTTTGGGATGCAGCAGTTCTGGGGCAATGGATGTGCCCAGTGGAATGCATCAGACACGCTCTGAAACACAGCCCCGTGCTCTGAGTGTGTGCCCATACAGGACAGGTGACAGTGGCCATCCCATGGTGGCCACAGCCTTTGCTCCCCTTTCAGTAGATGTGAACTGACTGTGGGGAAAAAAATTAATTTGAAAAATGAAATTGCTGATTTTACAGAAACGTTTTGGCTAAATTTTGAGTCTCCTCAGCTGTGCTTTACCTACTTATTGGAATTGTGGTAACCTACACAACAGGGATTTCCTCCCCAAATGGAACGTTTATACTCATCATTGAGAGCGTGGTGGGGTCAGCCAGGAGGGATTGGAACAGGATGGTTTGAGGCAGGCAAGATGGATCAGAGCAGCCAGGATGGATTGGAGCAGGATGGATTGGGGCAGGATGGATTGGGGCAGGCAGACTGGATTGGGGTGATCAGGAGGGATTGGGGTAGCCAGGATGGATCAGAGCAGCCAGACTGGATTGGGACAGGATGGACTGAGGCAGCCAGGCTGGATTGGGACAGCCAGGAGGGACTGAGGGAGCCTGGAGGGATTGGAGCCACCAGGATGGGTTGGAGCAGGATGGATTGGAGAAGCCAGGCTGGACTGGGGCAGGATTGGCTGGACTGGGGCAACCAGGATGGATTGGAGCAATCAGGATGGATCAGAGCAGCCAGACTGGATTGGGACAGGATGGATTGGGGCAGCCAGGATGGAATGGAGAAGTCAGGCTGGATTGGGGCAGATGGATGGATTGGGGATGGATGGATTGGGGCAGGATGGATGGATTGGGGATGGATGGATTGGGGCAGCCAGGATGGAATGGGGGAGGATGGGCTGGATTGGGCAGCCAGGATGGATTTGGCCAGCTTGGACTGGGGCAACCAGACTGGATTGAGGCAGCCAGGATGGATTGGGGCAGCCAGACTGAATTGGGAAAGGATGGACTGGAGCAGTCAGACTGGACTGGGACAGGATGGATTGGGACAGCCAAGCTGGATCAGAGCAGCCAGACTGAATTGGGACAGGCTGGACTGGAGCAGCCAGGCTGGCCAGAGCTCCTGGAGGCTGCAGTGAAAGCCCTGCCTGTGCCCGGAGCAGTTGTGCAATAGCGGATGTTTGGGAGCAGATAGGTGATGCAGAAGACTTCCTTCCTCAGCTCACAAGGCAAATAATTTGTATCCTGATTACAAATTATGAGGGTTTGGAGATTGCAAGGTCAGGAGGGACCTGTGTAATTATGTCATCTGACCTTCCCAAGGAGTGCAGCCTGGGAATGGCCCTTGGTGATTCCCGCCGAGGCTGTTGGCCCTGGCTGTCCCACAGGGAGCCCTTTCCTAGAGCCTGAGGCACAGGGGCCTGTCCCTGACCCTGGGACCTGTCTGGTCACCCCAGCACACACAGCACACAGCTCACCTCCAGGCTGGAGCTTTTCCTGAAAGACTTTGGTCTAGGGAGACCATGGAAGAGGATGGAATGGAATGGAATGGAATGGAATGGAATGGAATGGAATGGAATGGAATGGAATGGAATGGAATGGAATGGAATGGAGTGGGATGGGGTGGGGTGGGGTGGGATGGGATGGAACGGAATGGAATGGGATATATGGGTTGAATAGAATGGATGGAATGGGATTTGGAATAGATGAGATACAATGGGATACAGTGGGAAGGGATGGGATGGGACGGGGCGGAATGGAATGGAATGGAATGGAATGGAATGGAATGGAATGGAATGGAATGGAATGGAATGGAATGGAATGGAATGGAATGGAATGGAATGGAATGGAATAGAATGGATTTTAGTGGGATGGGATGGAATGGATTTTAATGGAAGGGATTTTAATGGAATGGAATGGAATGGAATGGAATGGAATGGAATGGAATGGAATGGAATGGAGTCTTCAGAGCTCCATGAAGGGACCCACAAAGATCATCCATGTCCAGCCCTTGGCCCTGCACAGGACAGCCCTAAGAATCCCACCCTGATTGGTGTCAGATTTGGGATCACCTGCCCTGTCCAGCAAGAACAGCAGGATTGTCCCCCTGTTTCCAAGCCACCTCTTCCCACCTCATGGAACAACCTGGACTGCAGGAAGGAGGGGACAGTTTGGGAAGATTTGGGGTGTCCCATTCCCAGCAGGGCTGGTCAACTGAGGTCAGGGAAGGTCAACTGAGAGCCCACACCTGAGGCTTTGACCTCTGTGGGACGTGAACATGTTTGAAATTTGTGTTCTGATTTCTTCACTGTTTAAATCCTGGAGCTCTCAGGAGGCTCAGAGCAGAGAGATCTGTATCAGCACAGAAACACCAGTCCTGGTCCTTCTGCTGCATCCTGCCCTGCCTGCACCCACAGCTCCTGGTTAATGCAGAGAGCCCAGAACTGGTTTTACATGAACAAAGCCATTCACACCCTCATTATAGTCATTATTAATGAGGCTCTTTATCACTGATTTTGTGGTAGGACCCAGAGACCCCTGCACAAGGCTGGGGCCTCACTGCCCAGTCATGGCTCAAATGCCATCACTCCTCAAAGTCCCTGAAGGCCAAAATGAGCAGAGATGAGGTGGGGCAGAGACCAAAGAGGTGCAGGGGACAGCAGAACTAATCCTCACTGTTTTGCTCCTCTGGAAGATGGAGCACATCATGGCAAGTTTGTGGCCAGATGTTTGTGCTGAATAGAGCCCCACAGCTGTGATCACAAGGGCAGAGACACTTCAGCCTTGTCCCCATGTCCCTGCTCACCCCTTTCACCCCTCAGGCTGCACAGGTGTGGGGTTTTGCTGCAAAAGATGCACAGGCTGTGCTGGGGAAATGCACAGAACCAGCACTGAGGGCACCTGCAGAGTTCTCAAGGCTTTGCCCTGCCTCAGGAGGAGGCTTTTATCCCATTGTCAGTCCCTTCCCTGCTGTTGTGACCCAGCTGGCACTGAGCAGGGACAGCTCCTGGGTGCTCTCAGCTGGGTCACAGCCTGGGGTTGCTGTCTGTGGGCTGCGACTGACTCACCACATAGCTTTGTGCAGCTTCTCAGCCCTGCAGCCTTAGCCCTGCAGCCTCAGCCCTGGACATTTCCACACCAGAACAGTCCCAGAGGAGGGAAGCAAAGTGAGCTGGCCATTGCCAGGCTGAACTAGACAGGGGTGGCGAGGGGACAGGGACAGGCCAGGGGCAGGAGAGTCAGGCCACATGGGGAGGAGCACAAGGAGCTGCTCCCTGGCTCTATCCCTCTCCTTCTCACCCCATGCCAGCACCTTCTACACTTTTTATCTCCATGGGCGCTTCCACCTTGGATTTTGGAGCATCCTCCTTGTCCCCACTCACGGGACCAGCCCAGCAGGTGCCCCAGGGCTGGCACTGAGGGGGGCACGGCCTGGCCAGCAGCAGCCCTGGCACTTGCTCAGCAGGGGACACAATGAGGATTAATCACCGCCTGTCCGAGACGCTGCCGTGTTTTTCCTCCGTCCTTATTTGCGTGCTAGCGCCTGGAAAACAGGATGGCGATGTTTTCCTGCTGCACATTCCCCAAGACTAAACAAAGGAGCTTGGATTTCCAGCCCCTGCTGATCTCTGATAAATGTGGGGCTTTCAGGAATCGCTTGGGGAGCGCGGGAGTGGGGGAGTGCAGGGATCTGCACCTCGGGCTGCTCCCACTGCTAGGAGCAGAAAATCTCTGGAATGAGGGGGAAGGTTTTCCATCTCACTTTTAGGAAAAAGGATTTTTTACAGAAAGAGTGATAAAGTTCTGGAATGTTCTGCCTGGGGAGGTGGTGCAGTCCCCATCCCTGGGTGTGTTTAACAAAGCCTGGATGTGGCACTGGGTGCCAGGGTTGAGTTGAGGTGTTTGGGCTGGGTTGGACTCGATGAGCTTGAAGGTCTCTTCCAACCCAGTGATTCTGGGAATTCTGTGAAAATACTGCCTAAAGAAAGTTCTTGTGCACAGCCTGCACTGGTGGGCTCTCATTAAGGTTTGCTACTCATGATTTGTTGAGGTCTCGTTCGTTTGAGGTCTGACCATGGGAGGTGAAGTACAAATGAAAAACCAGGCTCCCTAAAGAAGGAGGAATGTCTGTTTTTAAGAGTATAACACCAATATCACCCTTGCAGGAGTTGGATGAGGGGTCCTTAGGCCAGCCTCTGAAATGGAAGCTCAGCTGGGAACGGATCAGAGAACCAAAGAATACTGGAATGGTTTGGGTTGGAAGGGCCCTTAAAGATCATTTCATTCCATGGGCAGGGAAGGGACTGGAAACTCTGCCCTCACCTGCTTGGAAAGCCCAGGATTTTTCCCTGCCTGTTGAACTGCCTTTCCCTCATCCCAGTTCCTGGGATGCTCTGGTGCATCCACCCCTTACTTGATGTTTTTATGGGTTCAAAGAGCTGCTCTCTCCAAACTCAGATGAACTTTGCAGAGCAAGCAATAATTGGTGCTTATGCAGCTTCTGGGGAACTTCTGGAGGCTCTTAAGATGTTCCCTGAGTTGGGAAAATGAATGGTGGGAATCCTAATTCTGAGCTGATGTGGGGAATTTGACTCCACGTGTACAATGTGCAGATTTGGTGACTCTGCTCCCAGCACCAGGAACATCAAAATCAGCACAGCCAGGTTATTGTGTTTGCCAGATCCCCTGATGAAGAGAGGAATGATGAATTTGACTCCATGTTCTCAGAAGGCAAATTCATTATTTTATGATACTATATTATATTAAAGAATGCTATACTAAACTATACTAAAGAACACAGAAAGGATACGTACAGAATGTTAAAAAGATAATAATGAAAACTTGTGACTCTCTCCAGAGTCCCGACACAGCTTGGCCCTGATTGGCCAAAGAGTGAAAACAACTCACAGCAGAATCCAATGGAACAATCACCTGTGGGTAAACAATCTCCAAACACATTCCAAAGCAGCAAAACACAGGAGAAGCAAATGAGATAAGAATTGTTTTCCTTTTCTCTGAGGCTTCTCAGCTTCCCAGGAGAAAAATCCTGGGTGAAGGGATTTTACAGAAAATGTGATTGTGACACCAGGTCTTGGGATGGATGGACCAGGGAAATAGAAAACACTGAAAAATCTGTGTTAGAAGCCTTGGAGAGAGGCTGTGGAGGTTCTCCATGGAAATACCTCAATTTCCACTCAGCCTTGATGGGAAACACATTCCACCTACAGATCATCCTTCCCATGTAATCCTGTATATGGGAACAGCTCTGTAACCAGGAACTTTTGATGATTTGGAGGTCAAAGACTCAGCACCTTTCCTGAGGAATAACCACACAGATTTCTCCAGTTTCAGTGATCATGGTATGGGAGGATTCCCATTTATCAGCTGTAATTTCTGTGGCCCCAGAGCTGAGATGGTTCATTCACAGAATTCCAGAATCACCAATGTTGGGAAAGACCTCCAAGATCATCCAGTCTTTGACTGAACCCCACTGTGCCACTGAACCTTATCACAAAGTGCCACATCCACTTGATGTTTGAACACTTCCAGAGATGGTGGCCCCATCACTGCCCTGGCCAGCTGTGCTCCAAATGAAGAAATTTCCCCTAAAATACAACCTAACTTCCTCTGACAAAACTTGGGGCCATTTCCTCTTGTCCTGCCCCTTGTTCTCTGGAAACAGAGCCCAACTCCCACTTGCCTCCCTTAAAAATCCCAAATTTTCTGTGAAAACTCAGTTTTAGGAAGTAGAATTGGGAGATAGACGTAGACTTATATATATATATATATATATAATTTTTTTAATCACTCTTTGGGGAAACTGATTTTTTCCCTCTGGTGACTCATGAAAAATATTGACCAAACACAGTCCAGCTCTGATTTGTGGTGTCCTCCAGTTGTGTCTCTGGGTTTGGCCCTGGATGTTCTGTCCCCCAGGCACTAAAAAGCTCCAGAACTGCCCCTCCCCAAAGTAATCTCACTGGAATAATTCCTGAAACCTCATTACAGTTCTCCAGATAAGAGCTCATTAAACAGCGTGAAAATAACCTTGGAAAAGGGGATTTCAATATCTGCCCTGAGAGGTCTGAACCTGAAAAATTGGGATGGGCTGGTTGATATTCCTGGGTGATGTTTATCTGTGTTATCCTCAGGAATTGTCACCTGGGAATCTCGCTGCACCAGGGACCTGCTGCTACCAGGAAAAATGGGAAGGGCTGGCAGGAAGTTGTTTGCATATCTCTTCTTCTCGGCGGGTGACTCAGGCAAGAAATAAAGTGGAATATCTGTTAAAAATATCTGCGAGATCCTGAGGCAGGGGTGGTATCTTGGCAACACTTTTTGTGTCCAAAAATTCCCCCAAAAATATGGATCCTCCTGGACACTGGCCTGGGCTGGGATGCAATCAAGCAGGAGCATCCAGAAAGGCAGAAGGGAGAGGGAGAAATCAAAATCTCACCTGGAAACGACAACAATAACAGAAATCACAAATTTTCTTCCCCCTTCTGCCCTCCCGCCCTATTTCTCAACAAAACTTTTAAAGTTACAGATTTTAAACATGCTCTGAATGGATAAAAGGCTGCACCAGTGCCTGGGGAATGGCAGGAAGGCACGTGCTGTCATGATTGGAGCAGGGAGAATGTGCTAATTACATAACAGCCCAGGAATTTGGCAGCGCTGCTGCAGAAATAGGGCAAATAATCCTCTTTCCCCATCACCTCCTTCCCCAGTCCTGTCTGCTTTGCTTTTTCGGGATGGAAATTTAATTTTCAAACCTTTCCACACAGACTTTTAACCTGGCAAAAGTGGGAAAAACAACTTTCCCAGAAGCGTTGCCATACCTCAAGTCCAATTATTTTTCTCTTTCTAAAAAAAAATTTTAAAATCTACTAAAGAGTCATATTTTGCTTTGGTGCTCAAGAAATTATTCCAAATCGTGCCATAAACTGGTGATAGCTTTGCTTGGCCCCCCTTTGCCTGTGGGCAAAGATTTGGCCTGGAATAATTTCACATTCCTGCCACTGCCATAATTCATCACTGCAGGGACACGAGGACATTGGTGCTTTGTCACTGATGTTGAGCAGGGAAGCAATTTTCCTGCTTTGTGGAGGAAAAATGGGGACAGAATCGCTGCCAGTGATTTTGGGGACACTAAAGAGTGACTGACTCAGAGCTGCATCTCACCAATGGATGTTGAGACAGGAATTCCCCTCACACTGTGGAATAAGCACCTTCAGGAGGATTGAAAGGCTCTGGAGGCTGCAGCAATCACCAAATGACAGTTTTGGAGTCCTTCAGGCCTGCTCCAGTCCAATCCCATAAAATCAGCCTCAGGTGCTCCCTGCTCTGGCATTCCCAGCTGTGGAAATGGAAAAATCAGCCTTAAGAACTGCCAGTGCAGAGCATTGATCCCAGAGTCACAAAATCACAGAATTCCAAAACCCCTGAGGCTGGAGAAGCTCTCCCAGCCCATGGAGTCCCAGCTGTGACCCCTCCCCACCTTGTCCCCACTCAGTGCCACCTCCAGCCCTTCCTGGGACACCTCCAGGGATGGGGACTCCAAACTTCCCTGGGCAGCCCTTGCCAAGGCATGAACACCCTTGCAGTGATGGCAGTGGGGCCTCCAGAGCTCCTGGAGTGTCCATGGGCATCTGCACCCACATCCTCCTTCCCTCTGGGGGGGCAGCAAGGCAGGTCCCATGTCCAGAACTGAGTGCACAGAATCCCAGAATGGGTTGGGAGGGATTTGAAATCCCATCCCATCCCATCCCATCCCGTGCCACCCCAGGGACACCTGCCACTGCCAGGTGCTGCCAGCCCCAGTGTCCAGCCTGGCCTTGGGCACTGCCAGGGCTCCAGGGGCAGCCACAGCTGCTCTGGCAATTCCAGCCCAGCCCCTGCCCACCCTGCCAGGGAACAATTCCCAATTGCCAAGATCCCATCCAGCCCTGCCATTCCTCTGGCACTGGCAGCCATTCCCTGGCTCCTGTCCCTCCATCCTTGTCCCCAGTCCCTCTGCAGCTCTCCTGGAGCCCCTTCAGGCCCTGCAAGGGCTCTGAGCTCTCCCTGCTCAGATGAACAGGACTGGGCTTCCTAGAAAGCTGTGGGGATTTGTGCTGTGTTTTGGTGGGAGCTCAGGTGTCACTCTTGTTCTTGGTGGAGCCATCAGTACAATTCTTATTCCTGTGTAAATTCCTGGGCTTAGAAACAAGCCTCCTTCCTTTCTCCACCTGGAAGGGGGATCCAGATTCCCCTGGAGCTGCTCTTGGGCTCAGAGGGGTCACTCTGAGTGTGGGACATCAGGCACAGGGAGTGAGGACACTGAGGATGCTGCCCCACAATAAACTCAGCTCACCACATCCCTCTGTGTGACCTCTGCTCATCTCCTGGTGTCCCCTCAACCTCAGCCTGTCCCCAGGTGCGACCTTGGCCAAACACAGCCACCTCCAAGGCCATTATGGCAAAGCCACCCCAGGGTTTGTGCAGATTTGGAATCACATCTTTGAAGGATGCTCCAGCACAGAGCAGGAGTGAAGCTCCGTCCTGCAGCACAGGGAGATTCAGAGGGGTTTTATCTCCCAGGCACACAGCACAGGGTGTGTGGAGCTCCTGGAGGACCCTGGAATGCCTGGGAATTCAAGGAATGCCAACCTATTCTTCAGTGGGCTTTGGTTCAAGCTCCTGCATCATCCCCGGGTGAGAGCCAAGCAAAGCAGACCCGGCCCCTGGTGCTTTTTGCTGCAGTCAGCACCAAAGTGCAAGCTGGTGACAGCCCTGAGGATCTCCAAGAGGGGCTGAACCTGAACTCAGACTCCCAAAAACACCTGGGCATGCTTGGCACCCATGTGTTAAAATAACCAGTGTTCTAAAATCGTGGGGTCAGGGCCCTGGGAATAGTTGGGCTGATGGCCCCAGGAATATTTAGACTGATGGCATGGAGGGAGTTCTGGCATCCACAGCCAGGCCATGCAGAGCTGGAAATGGATCAGGAGCCAGGTTTTGTCCAAAAGCAGCTCTGGGCCAGGCTCAGCCAGCCCCAGGAACAGGCACAGAGCAGCTGCAGCCCAAACCCAGGTGTTCAATGCACACACAGAATGTGCTGGATTCCTCAGGGAATTTAATCAGGATCCTGCTCCTATTCTCTCTGCCCATCATCAACATCTGCTACTCCTGCAGGGACTGCAGCACCTGCAGTGAGTGCCAAACCTGCAGGGACTGCCTCTTGTGCAGGGACTGCAACAACTGCAGGGACTGCAGCTCCTGCAAGGACTACAACACCTGCAGGAATGCAATATCTGCAGGGACTGCAACACCTGCAGTTTGTGCCACTCCTGCAGGAACTGCCACACATCAGGGACTGCCATTCCTGCAGAACTGCAGCACCTTCAGGGACTGCAACATATCCAGAGACTGCAACATCATCAGAGACTGCCATTCCTGCAGGACTGCCACTCCTGCCTGTTCAGAGGGGAACTGCAAGAAGTGAAAATTGCAGCTCATTTTCCACTCACAATGCTGTCCTGGCCGTCAGCCCCATGTTGTCCTGTGGATCCGAAGGATGGATCTAGAGGAGAAGAACTGGCTTCCAAACTCCTCTCTGCCATTTGTAACTCTGCTGCTGCAGGAGGAGGAGATGGAGAAGGAAGAGAAGGAGGATGAGAAGGAGGAGGAGGAGGAGGAGGAGGAGGAGAAGGAGAAGGAGAAGGAGAAGGAGAAGGAGAAGGAGAAGGAGAAGGAGAAGGAGAAGGAGGAGAAGGAGAGGAGAAAGAGGAAGAGGAAGGCTGAACTCCTTCACAGCCGAGGCCCTTTGCACCAGTTGTGCTCAGGAGCAGGAGAGCAGATCCTGGGAGAGGCTGCAGTCACTCCCTGGGCCCGCTCCGCCCGTGGGGGCACCTGGAGACAGATCCCACAGGAGGCTCCCTGGCCAAGTGCAGGATTCTGCAGCTACTTGCAGGCAGCCATTGTCAGAGCAGGGAGCGCTCGGGCTCCTGGCTGGTACCTGAGCTGATAATTGCTCAGAAAAATTAAGGGTTGGGTAATTCCTCCCGAAATTAATTGCCTCGCTGAGCTGCCGCAGGGCACGCGCCACGAGAGGGGTTGAAGATGATACAACCACTTCCCTCTGCAGGAAGAAACCAGGTGGCAAAAGCCCACCTTTGTCACAATGTGGCTTTGAGGATTCCTTTTCTCTGAATTTTCTTTTTTTTTTTTTTTTTAATTTTCTGCTGAAATGGCTCTGAGGGTCCCGAGGGGCTGCAGGAATTTCTGGGCAGTGCTTTTGTCAGCCTCACCTGAGCTGGCAGCCCAGTCCTCTGCAGCAGCTTGCTTTGCTCATTTTGACACTTCTTTTATAAGCAGCCACTGCTCCTCACAGAATGTTTATAAACAGAGGCAGGAAATAAGAAGAGGCTCAAGATAATCACAGTTGATCTAAAGTCAGCTTTTCTTCCCCTCCACATGGGCTGCACTCAGTTTCGTCCTCTCTCTCAGACTTGGAGTGAAATCTTTATTTCCCCAGCATGTCTTGATTTTGGGGAAAATTTCTCGTTCTCCCTTCTCATTTCTTGGCTCCCTGGAGGAAGATTCCTGTGGGAAATGGATGCTCCGCCTGTGCTGCTTCCTTCCTTCACCTTCTTATGGGGAGAACATTCTTTTTCAGGAAAAGAAGCCACAGACCAATGGATTCCAGAAGAAATGGAACTGGCACTCCCTGTCCAAAGCAAACCAACTTTAATTTGTGTCTCTGCCCTTCTTAAACACTCCCAATGAAGAAGTTTTCACCACCCTCCAGGGAAAATATTCCCATACACCACTTTTTCATCCACGGAAATTTTCCCTTTGCTTTACCTTTGTTACCAGCCCAAATCATAAAGGGACTTTTTACTCCCAGACATAGAAATGATCTCCAAGTGCTCCAGAGCTCTCCTGGAGTGTCCTGGCCTTCACAAAGGATCCTCAGGTCCTTGCAGTTCCTCTTCCATTTATGAGAACCCAAACAGGACATTTGCCTTTACCAAACCTGCCCTGGGGAACTGGCTTCCAAAAACCCTCTCTGCCATTTGCAACTTGGCTGCTGCAGGAGGAGGAAGAGGAGAAGCGTGAGGAGGAGGAGGATGAGGAGAAGGAGAAAGAAGGAGAAGGACCAGCCTCTGCCCTAAAACCTCCATCTTGCTCCATATATATTACTATATTCTAAAACCCTAAACTCTGAATTTCCCACCCTGTGATCTAACACACTTCTATCCAAACTCCACACCCACAATCCCAGTTCTGTCATTCCATTCTGGAAGCTTCTCCACAGCCTCAGGTCAGTGCAGTGTTCTCTGGGGGTCAGTCCTGGCAGCACAGAAAGTCTGGAATTCTCTGCATCCAGAACTCCAACACAACTCCACCCCTGCCATGTGCAGGGACAATTTCCACTATCCCGGGGACAGGAGTTGGGCCCCAAGACAGGCTGTGAGTGCTTTTTAAGGATAAACTGTCCAATTAAGAAACAACACCTAAATTATTTTCACTTTTAACCCAATAACCAACCACCCGTGGTCTGCAATGGGGACGTTTTTATTCAATTACACAAAACCACCCAAACCCGTGGAGGAGAAGGAGAAGGAGAAGGAGAAGGAGAAGGAGAAGGAGAAGGAGAAGGAGAAGGAGAAGGAGAAGGAGAAGGAGAAGGAGAAAGAAGGAGAAGGAGACTCGACCCCCCCTCCCCGGCTGTGCCCTCCTGGCAGGAGCTGTGCAGAGCCACAAGGGCTCCCTGAGCCTCCTTTTCTCCTTCCCAGCTCCCTCAGCCTCTCCTGGGGCTCCAGCCCCTTCACAGCTCTGTTCCCTTCCCTGTCTCCAGCCCCTTTCTTGTCATAAGATGCCAAAATGAACCCCATGAGGTGCCCAAAATGCCTCCCAGCCCTCTAAACCTTTCCCCATGGCAGAGGATGCAGTGCCCTGGAGCCTCTCCAGATTCCTCCCTGGGGTCTCTTCCAGCTGCTCAGCCCCTGTGCCCTGCAGTGACTGTCCCAAAGCTGGGTTCAAACAGAAAACCCAATTTGTCAGAGCCCCCAGGTGCTCCCATAGCTCCTCTCTGCCATCCCCTGCTGCCCCAAGCTGGGTGAAGAGTTTGGGTGTACCCCAAGCTGTGCCTATGAGTGACCAGCCCAGAAGTGAGCAGTTTCAAATGAATTTGGGGTGGAAAATTTCCTCTCTAATTGGGAAAGGTCCCACAAATCACAGAGTGGGACAGTCAAGCTCTTCCCTTCTTCTACCACCTTCAAGTAATTTGATTTTCATCATTTCAGGCTAATTTTGAGCTGAGATTCAGGATTTTGATCTGAGATGCCTGGGGTATGGGAGTTTTGGGGGCAGGTGAAGCAGGGCGTGCTTTATGGGGCATTTCCTGATCAAATGGGAATTGCTGAGACACAACAGGTGCAGATCCATATAAATCCCAAGGTAAAGGATTGGGAAATGCAGAGTCCTGGCCAGGGAAGTGCCAGATCTCCCTCTTCAGGCTGCTGTTATTGCCTCTGGAAGGTCACAGTTTATCTGATAAATGTTGTTCACCCCAAACAACAATGCCTTGAGGAAGGAGATGAACATTATTTTGATAAAAACCATTCACTGAGTGAAGCTGCCCTGGGACTTTGGAAGTCTGTCCCAGAGAAAGTTTGCTGGACAAAGTGCAGAAAAGAGAAAAGAGGGAGATAAATGCATTTTATCACCCAGGAATTATGTAATGAACAGGTGTATTGTCACCTTTGGCTCCTCTGCACCCTGCCCTCTTTGTTTTCCTAGGATTTACACTTTTACACTTGGAGTTTTGCAACTCCAAAAAGCAGCTGGGTTTGCAGAGCAGCTGGAGCTCCACGTGTTTCCCTTCCTTTCTCTGCCCAGGATTTACCCAGCCCACAGTCCCGGCAGGGCAGGGCTGCTCTGGAATCCATTTCTCACTGCCTGCTCTGCAAACCCAGGAGCTGAGCAAACGCTGGGATGCTGCGTGGGCACTGTGTCCTCTCTCACCTTTGGGGTTTTGTGAGATGTTTGTTCTGGGAGCAGCTGGGGACACCTGGGCTGGGACAGTCCCCAAGATTTGTGACAGTCCCCAGGAGCTGGGACAGCTCTGTCACTCTGCAGAAGAGCTGCAGCTGCAGGAATTCCCCCCCAGCCTTGAAGGATTTTTAACAGGGAATGTTCCATATCCTGGTTCATGCCTCAAAATGTGTCCAAGTCCAGACTTCGTGGACTCTGCTGGTTAATATGAATAAAAATAATAATAAAATTAAATCAATAAAAATACAGAAATCTGGAATGGCTTGAGATGACACCCAGCAAGATGGACAAGGAGGAGGAGGGAATTCCTGAGCAGAATGTTATGGGGACAGGGGGTGACACAGGACAGGATCCTCTCAATGGCACCTGAGGTGGCACAGTTCAGGTTTGGGGACAGGACCCTCCCAATGGGGGTGACACAGCTCAGTGATGGGAACAGGACCCTCCTGCCTTTCCTGAGCAGTGTCAGCTCTGTGTGCTCAGCTCAGGAGCTGCCCTGTTGTGGAAGAAAATTTAGATAGATTGGACTGGATAAGATTGATTTGGATTGGATAAAATAGATTTAGATTGGATAACAAGGAGGAATTCTACCCTGTGAGGGTGGACAGGCCCTGGCACAGATTCCCAGAGCAGCTGTGGCTGCCCCTGGATCCCTGGCAGTGCCCAAGGCCAGGTTGGACATTGGGGTTTGGAGCACCTGGCACAGTGGGAGGTGTCCCTGCCATGGCAGGTGTGGGATGGGATGAGCTTTAAGGTCCCTTCCAACCCAAACCATTCTGAGATTCTCTATTCTATGAAAAAACAAACAGAAATATTTACTACAAGCACTGAGCCTGGGAT
This sequence comes from Zonotrichia leucophrys gambelii, assembly GCF_028769735.1. Taxonomy (NCBI): domain Eukaryota; kingdom Metazoa; phylum Chordata; class Aves; order Passeriformes; family Passerellidae; genus Zonotrichia; species Zonotrichia leucophrys. The sequence continues at coordinate 5,609,930 of NC_088192.1, read as the reverse complement.
CTTGTGGAAGAACATCTATTTGTGGTGACAAAAAAAGTTGTGACCACAGTCCCTGTGCTCTGCAGGAACACACACACGTCTCCTCCCATGGTTGGAGTTTGCAGCCTCCAATTCCCTTTGTCAGACTGGAAATGGTGCCCTGGAAAATGCAGAATTTCCATCCAGCCCTGCAGGGCTCTGATCTGCCTGGGGAGGAGGAGGAGGAGAGAAGAAGGATCAGCTGAGCTGGGCAGAGCTGTGAGCAGTAGTTCAGGATTTACAGATCTTTGCTGAGTGAGGGGAGCTGAGTGTGAGGAGCCTCAGGTGAATTCTCTTTATTTCTCTGCAGTTCTGACTTGGACTGACAGATTTTAGTGCAGCTTCATCAGAAACAGCTCAAGGGATGGCAAGAGCTGCAAGATTTCATTATTGCGCAATTCAAGGATGAAAGCAAAACCATTCTAGTGATCTGAACTTCAGCCTTGTGCATATCATGTACAATGGGGAAGTTGTCAATCAGAAATTCCTCTCAAACTTTTTTTTCTGTGCTCAAAGGTTCCCAGTTTTCTCACAATCCCCCTGAAGGGACTTGGTGGTCACTAATTTGGAATTTAAGGATAGGAAAACAGAAATGTGATTGAAAGTTGAAGTAGGAGCACACTGGAGTCATGACTTGGGAAGTGTAAGTGTTGTTATCCAGAGAAGAACATTCAGGTTGCTTTTATCAGAGTGGCAGGAAAAAAGAAATATACAGAGGAGAAAGAGCTGGGCAAGGCAGGGCTTCAGAAAGGGAAGGGTTTGGGTGGTGGGAGTGGAGGCAACTGCTGTGCTCTGGGCTGGGCTGGGCAGCCTCAGATTGAATATTGTGAGCAATTTGGGCACCACAGCGTAAGAAAGACATGGAATTATTAGAGAGCATCCAAAGGGAGGCAGCAAAGGTGCTGATGGCCCTGGAGGGGAAGCTGCACGAGGAGCAAATGAAGCCACATGGAGAAGAGGAGACTGAGGGGAGACTCCTCAAAGGTAGCAGTTCCTCAGGAGGAGAAGAGGAGGAACAGCTCTGGGACAGGGACAGCAGCCAGGGCACGGCTGGGGCTGGGCCAGGGCAGCTCAGGCTGGAGATCAGGGCAAGGTTCTTCCCCCAGAGGGTGCTGGCACTGCCCAGGCTGCCCAGGCAATGGGCACGGCCCCGAGGCTGCCACAGCTCCAGGGATGCCCAGGCTGGGCTTGCTGGGGGCTCTGGGCAGGGTTTGGCTTTGGGATTGATCATCCCTGTGGGTCCCTTCCAGCTCAGCACATTCCATGATTGTGTGAGAGTGAGGGATGGGGGAGATGAAGGATGGGGGAGAAATTTGGGCAGCGCTGCAGGGATGGCCAGGGAGGGGTTGTTGGGGGTCTTGGCAGATTTTGGGGCTGCACTGATGATCCTGTGGGTCCCTCCAGCTTCAGGATGTTCCATCCTAAAACAGCAGGTCCTCTGGAACACACAGACAGCAGAATAATCACTGAACCATGGGATCACTAAGGCTCAAAAGACCTCCAAGATCACAGAGTTCCCCTGCTCTGTGGGATGGGTTTGGTGCTGAAGCAGCTGCTTCACCTTCTGCACCATCCCTGCACACTGGCACACTGAGATCCCTTCCCTTGGCCCCTCTGTGGCCTTTGGGACCCCTCTGTGGCCCTGGCCAGCCCCAGTGATGCGGTGCTGGCCCAGACAGAGCTCTGGGCTGAGTCTGGCTCCAAGCGGCACTCTGAGCACAGCACCTGGACCTGAGGGGGCAGTTTGCCCCTGCCCCAACACATTAATTAATGAGCAGAGGTTGGAAATCCACCCCTGGTACCTCATGAGGATGTCCTGAGCTGGTTTGGCTGCAGAGGTTTAATGCAGCTGTAAAATGAGCCCAGGCTTGGTGGATTCTGCTGCCAGGCAGGGGGAGTACAGTAGAGACCTCCCCCCTTCTTGTCCCAACCTGTCGCAGACATCTTTTCATGAAAAATTCTTTCCTTAGGATTTTTCCTCCTGTGAAGCTGACAGGCCTCAGGAACAAAATGTAAACATTGATTATCTGCTGCTGTGGAATGCAACAGGTGCATCTGTGATTGGCCCATGTTGGATGTTTCTAATTAATTGCCAATTACAGTCAGCTGTCTCAGACAGAGAGTCCAAGCCACAAACCTGTTGTCATTCTTTCCTGTTCTATTCTTAGCCAGCCTTCTGATGAAATCCTTTCTTCTATTCTTTTAGTATAGTTTTAATGTAATATATATCATAAAATAATAAATCAATAAAATAATAAATTCTGAAACATGGAGTCAGATCCTTGTCTCTTCCCTCATTCTGGGACCCCTGTGAAAACCGTCACACTGGTGGGCTGGTAGTAATTAAAGGGTTAAACGTGAAGGGTTTGGGGTGGGGGAGGCGTTTTTGAGCCTTTGTGTGATGGCTCAGCTCTTCTCTGTACTGCTGGAATGTTCAGGAGATGGCAAGAGAGCCCACAGGGGTTGGAAAGGCTGTGCCTCCCAAATCCTCAAACCTTCCTGGGTCAGGGACAACAGGGAGAAGTTTGGAATGGGAATTACCCTGGGATAAGCTCGGAACAAACTGTTCTTGGGGACAATTTCCTGTCCAAAGCCTGCAGGGAAGGTGCCAGGTGTGCCCAGGAAGGATCCATGTGCTGGAAATGCAGCAGGGACCTGGCCAGGCTGTTCCTGGCAATAAGGGGCACAGGAGGAAGCACAGCCAGTGCAGGGCTGCTCTTTGACAAAAAGTAATTTTATTTCAATTCCCAAGGGTGGTGTTGGTTCAGAAGATCTCCAGACCAAATCCAAGCTGAAATAACAGACCCAGAGCCACCCCATGGGTGCTCACAGCTCAGATGTGAGGGGATGCTGCTTAGGCAAAGCTCTGAAAAAAGTAAAATTCACATTTTCACTGCATCCAGGCCAGCAGGATGGAATAATTGAGGAGTTCTGCCAGCATTCCTGGCTGTACTCAGCCTCACCTGAGCACTGTTTTACACCTTCTCCATGGTGGAACTGAACCTCTGCTCTCAGAAATGCTGCTCTGCATTTTCTCCCCACTCAGCTGTGGGCAGAAATGTCCTGAATAAGAGGACATGAGAATTCATGTCCTGGAATATCCAAAATCCAGAGCTGTGGAGATATCCTGGTGTGCAGAGGAGCAAGGCTGAGCCTGGATTGTGGCTGCAGGACAGGAGATTTTTGAGAAGATGCCCAAACCAATCAGGTCCCACTGTTCTGCCTGTTAGACCTGCTCCATCTAATTCAGTTCAGAATGAATTTCAGGGGAAAAGCGACACAGCTGTTCCTGGCTAGAAAGGCCTCCAGTTATTGACCCATCCTTCCCCTGGTGACTCAGCAGCTCCCTGAGCTTTATGTGAATTCACATTCCTGAGTGCTTACCTGTCTTATCCCGATACTGCCCTGATTTATCAATAAACACTTTCCTCCAATCTTTGCTCTGCTGTTTCTTCTAAGGCTTTGTAATAAATATTTTCCTTTGTGCTCCATTCAGAAAAGCTGAAACTCTCATCACACCATGATGAAACCTCGTGGGACTTTTGATACAATTGCAAAATGGCAAACCCCATTTTATGGCTCCTTCCCAGCAGCAGGTGAGTGATTTATTGGCCTCTTTCCTGAAACCCAAAGCTCTGCATCATTTTTTGTCATCAGGGCTGTGAGAGAGGAGGTCAGAGAGCCCTGTGAGAGCTGTTTGTGCAATCACAGAAAGTGTGGGAGGGCTGCAGCATCAATGTCACCCCAAAAGCCATCTGAACATCTTCTGCTCACATGGGACTGAGAGTGGGAGAGGGAAGGAAGGTCTTGGCCCACAGATCTGCTGCAGAGGGAGGACTCAGACCTGGGGAGGTTGAGATGCACCAGCAAAGCATCCTTGGAAGCACCCTGGGACAGTGGAAGGTGTCCCTGCCATGGCAGGGGTGGGCTGAGCTGAGCTGAGCTTTAACTGAGCTGAGCTTTAACCATTCCAACCCAAACCATTCCAGGACTCTTTGCAGGCTGATAAATGGAAATTTACAGGCATTAGCAGCTCCTTCCAGACTACCAGGCGCATTAGTTTATTTATCACTCAATAAATAGCTCAGTATCAGCAGATCTGGGCTCCCTCTGGTATCACAGTGCCCTACTTTGGCTGGCCTGACCCACGGGTCAGCGGGCTGGGCTGGGCTCTGCTGGGCTGGGCTGGGCTCTGTGCTCTCCTGGCTCTCAGATCCTGCAGCTTTTCTGAGGCCCTGGGGGGCCTGGGAGGGCCTCACCTCGAGATAACCAGGCTGGAAAGGGATGGAAAGCAAACAGCAAACAGCACTGGGAGCTGGGCTGCCTCCAGACTGTGCCCTGGTGGGCGTGGAGAGCCCAGCTCCAGCTCTGGGCTGTGTATGGCACCATCAGTCTGTGCTTGGGGCAGGGATGGACACTCAGGAGGAATTCCAGGCTTTTCCCCCCGAGGATGGCAGCTGGGTGATCCCCACCATGAGGAGCTCAAAGCTTCATCTCTGTGGCACACACTGGGCCTGGTGCTCCTGAGGCGACACCCAGCTGGGTCAGGGCTGCTGGAGGGGGAACCCCAGAATCCCAGAACCAGAGAACAGAATCACAGAATCCTGGAATCCCAGAGAACAGAACCCCAGAAGAGAATCACAGAACCAATCTCTCAGAACCAGAGAACAGAATCACAGAAGAGAATCACAGAATCCTGGAATCCCAGAACAGAATCTAGGAATCTATCCCAGAATCCAAGAATCCCAGAGAACAGAATCCCAGAACCCCAGAACAGAATCACAGAATCAATCGCAGAATCCAAGAATCCCAGAGAACAGAATCCCAGAATCCTGGAATCCCAGAATTCCAGAACCAGAGAACAGAGTCACAGAATTCCAAAATCCTGGAATCCCAGAACAGAATCACAGAATCAATCCCAGAATTCCAGAATCACAGAATCCCAGAGAACACAATCACAGAATCCTGGAATCCCAGAATAGAATCACAGAATCAATCCCAGAATCCCAGAACCAGAGAACAGAATCACAGAATGAGCTGGGCTGGAGAAGACCTTTGAAATCAAGTTCAGCTTGTGACCTGACACCACCCAGACCATGGCACTGAGTGCCACATCCAGGCTTTTCTTAAACTCCTCCAGGGATGGGGACTCCACCACACCCCTGGACAGCCACTTCCAATGCCCAATCACCATTTCTGTGGAGAAATTCCTCCTGATGTCCAACCTAAACCACTCCTAGTGCAGCTTAATGCCATTCCCTCTGCTCCTGTCCCTGTTCCCTGGAGCACAGCCCGACCCCCCAGGCTGTGCCCTCCTGGCAGGAGCTGTGCAGAGCCACAAGGGCCCCTGAGCCTCCTTTGCTCCAGGCTGAGCCCCTGCCCAGCTCCCTCAGCCTCTCCTGGGGCTCCAGACCCTTCCCAGGTCCATTCCCAGCACCCCAAACCAGCACCTCCTGCTGCAGAAGTGAAGGCCACTGAAGGTTCTCTCCTGAGAGGGGCTGAAGTGTCCAACTGTGTCCCCGTCCTGGAGCCAGCCTGGGTTTGGAGCCTGGCTGATTTCTTCACATGAAACAAGGCACATAACCAAGGGCATCACTTCTGGAGTCACCCTAAGGAGGTTTGTCACAGACATCTTTTCATGAAAAATCCTTTCCTTAGGATTTTTCTGCCTGAGAAGCTGGGAGGCATCAGGAACAAAATGTAAACAATGGTGATCTGCTGCTGTGGAATGCAACAGGTGCATCTGTGATTGGTCTCATGTGGTTGTTTCTGATTAATGGCCAATCACAGCCCAGCTGGATTGGACAGAGAGCCTGAGCCACAAACCTTTGTTATAATTCTTTATTATTCTATTCTTAGCTATCCTTCTGATGAAATCCTTCCTTCTATTCTTTTAGTATAGTTTTAATATAATATATATCATAAAATAATAAATCGGCCTTCTGAAACATGGAGTCAGATCCCCATCTCTTCCCTCATCCTCAGACCCCTGTGAACACGGTCACAGAGGTTGAGAGTAGGAAAATAATGAATGGTAGGAGGAGGAAGCTGCCCAGGACTTGGCAGAGAGCGTTTGGCCATTGGAATGTGGGGATGGAACTGATTTGGTTCGGTCTGGAAATGACGTGGGAAGGGTTCGTGCTCAGGCTGTGCCTCCAGGCGTGGGCTGGGAGCCTCTGAGGGGTCAGTGGGCTGAGCTCTGGGGATGTCCTGGCTGTGCTGGGACCGAGCCTGGGACACTCCAAACCCCCAGGGCCAGCGGGAGCTGTGCCTGGCATGGGAGAGCCAAGGAAACAAACCCAACACTGACCATGGTGTGTGCTTGCACTGCAGAACCACAGAGGACATTCAGGAGAGACCTGGGGTCATACAACATCCCAGGGCAGGAAAGTTTACATTTGAGTCTCCAGTTTTACATTTCAACCTCCAATTCTCTATTTCAGTCTCCAACCTTACATTTCAGTCTCCAGTTCTACATTTCAGCATCCTATTTTACATTTCAGTCTCCAGCTTTACATTTCAGTCTCCAATTCTACATTTGAGTGCCCTATTCTACATTTGAGTCTCCAATTCTACATTTGAGTATCCAATTTACATTTCAGTCTTGAATTCTACATTTCAGTCTCCAACTTTACATTTCATTCTCCAATTCTATGTTTCATTCTCCAGTTTTACATTTCAGTCTCCAGTTTTACATCTGATTCTCCAATTCTACATTTCATTCTTCAATTCTACATTTCATTCTCCAATTTTACATTTCAGTCTCCAATTTTACATTTCAGTGTCCTCCATCTTGTTGTCTGCATTCTTGTCATGGCTTGGAGTAAGACATCTACGCCAAAACACCAAACATTGAAGTGAAATCTGGTTATTTAGCACCACAAGTGAACAAAAAAGTGTGGAACAGATCAAGTTTGATTAATTGTGTGCAAACTGCATCTCTCATGAGACACACAGCAGAGGCTGGGACACTCAGAGCTCTCATCGCTGCTGTCACCAGGAAGAGTTTCAGCATCCCAGGGCTAAAACCTCTCAGTGGAGGAGTTTTAATGAAGCCCAGGAGCAGATTCCAGGTGAGGCCAAGGGCAGGAGCATCTCTGTGACCAAAGGAGCTCCTCTCTCCTGTCACATCTCTGGGACAAGCTCTGTCACACCCAACCAGCAGAGACTCCTCACTCTTTACCTGCACTTGGAATTAATTTGCTGCCTGTGCTTTTGGGAAGTCCAGGTTTATTTTCCTGCTCCTCTGACACGTCTGACATTTTCCCTGCTCTCCTGTTTTCTGCTCGTGCCACTTTAGCCTAATTTGAGTCAAGGTGCAGCCCACGCTGCTGGCACAGGGAGCTGCTCTGCTTTTCAGCATCTGTCCCACACATTTCATTTCCATTTAACCCTCCCTGCTCCAGGGTTTAAAGTGGAAAGGTCACAGTCATTACCTGCAGAAAGCAAATTTATGGGTGCTCTGAAGACTGAGGTGTTTATGCCTCAGGCTGTCCTGTCCCAGAGAGAGCAGCTCTGAGCCATGAGGAGGAGGAAGGAGTCATGACTTATATATATTATTTTGCCTTATATATATTATTGCCTTATATCTATTATTTGCCCTTATATATGTCACAATATAATTATTATTGCTTATTATTATAATTATATTTTTATTATTGCCTTATATATTATTGCCATATATATTACTATATTTTATTATTATTGCCTATTAATATTATTATATTATTATTGCCTTATATACATTATTGCCTTACATATATTACTATATTATACTACTATTGCCTACTATTATAATTATATTACTATTATTGTCTTATATATATTACTACATTATATTATTAATATTGCCTTATACATATTATTGCCATATATATTACTATATGATAGTATTATTATTGCCATTATTATATTAATATTATTATTGCCTTATATGTATTATTGCCTTATATATGCTACTATATAATTATTACTGACTATTATTATAATTTTATTACTATTGCCTTAAAATAATAATAATATTATTATTATTATTATTATTATTATTATTATTATTATTATTATTATTATTATTATTATTATTATTGTCTTATATCTATTATTATTATTGCCTTATGTGTATTACTATATTCTAAACCCCAAACTCTGAATTTCCCACCCTGTGGTCTCACACACTTCTATCCAAACTCCACACCCACAATCCCAGTTCTGTCATTCCATTCTGGAAGCTTCTGCACAGCCTCAGGTCAGTGCAGTGTTCTCTGGGGGTCAGTGCCTGGCAGCACATAAAATCTCAAATTGTCAGCAGTAACCAGGGCTCCAACATCAGAGGTTTTGGGGTAGACGCAGGTTCTTTTCCTCCGTCTTCACCTTCTTCTTCTCATTCTTTTTCACCTTCTTCTCCATGGGTTTGGATGGTTTTATGTAATTGGATAAAATGCCCTCATTGAGGGCATCAGGTGGTTGGTTATTGGGTTAAAATTAAAAATAGTTTAGGTGTCTATCAACGCAGGAAGTAATGCGCTCTGACTCCATGATCAGGAGGCTGAACAATGCTTTATTAAGCTAGGTTATATTACACCAATGCTATATTATACCTAAGAGATACTACACTAAAAAGATACTAAAGAAAAACCCGTGACTGTCTGAGACAGCCAGGACACGGCTTTGACCCAACTGGCCAAAGGAAACAAAACAATCTTCAGCAGAATCGAATTGACAAATCACTCTGGTAAATAATCCCCATAACACATTCCACATGCGCCAAACAACAGAAGCAGGGAGTAGAGATAAGGATTGTTTTCTCCTCTTCTCTGAGCTTCTCACTGCCTTCCCCAGGAAAAATCCTGATAATTACGTCTCTCTCTGTTCAGAGAATGTGAACACCACAGGTGTCATTTCTTAATTGGACAGTTTATCCTTAAAAGGCCTCGCAGAAAAAGAGATACATCCCCATTTTCAGTGTGTGAGAGTGAAATGCTGCAGAACTCAGGGGCTATGAGACTGTGACAGAGATAAGAACAAACAAACATGTGAGTCCCAACAAGAAATACCATCTCACACATTTAATCCAAACCCTGGTATAAAAGGAGCAAAGACTCCACAGAAGGTGTCCTGAAGACTCAGGCTGCCTGTCCCTGCCTCCAAAATCAGGCTCTGGGATTCAGCTGGGCTCAGAGGAAACCTCTGGAAACCATAGGAAATTCCTCAGACAAAGAAAAATGAGCTCAGCCCAGAGAAACCACAGCTCATCTCTGCTCCCAGGAGAGGGACATCTCATTCCAGGATGTCTGGAGTGCTCCCTTGTCCCACACCAGCCTCCTGTCCTTCCCATGGGAACTGGAGATGTGGAGCTGCAGCCCATGGATGTTGTGGTGGTGCCAGTTGTGGGTGTCTCTGGGTCTGGATTGAAGGCACTTGAGACAGTAGTTCATGTTTGGACTCAGGTGTTTATTACTCACTACTGTGAGTCTGGCAGCTTTTCATTGGAAGGCACAAAATGGCCAACAATCTCTTGGTACAAGGTCTTTTAAGACTAGATTATCCAATTATCTAGATTATCTTCCCTTTTAACCCAATAACTGCTCCCAAAGAGCCCTCTCTGCAGACTTTTCCACCCAATACAAAATGCCACCCAAACCCATGAAGAAGGAAGAAGAAGCCCAGGAGGACACCCTGTGCCCTCCATCTTGCTTCCATCCACAACAAACTAAAAATCTCACAACCTAAACTGGGAGGATGAGTCAGGCTGGGGAACTGTTGGTTTCTCTGGGTCTGGATTGAAGGCACTTGACACAGTAATTAATGTTTGGACTCAGGTGTTTAATATTTCTGATCAGTGAAACAGTCTCACTGCTGTGAGTTCTGAAGCTTTTCATTAGAAGGCACAAAATGGCCAACAATCTCTGGTTACAAGGTCTTTTAAGACTAAACTACCCAATTAAGAACTGAGACCTAGATTATTTTCTCTTTTATCCCAATAACTGATCCCACAGAACCCACAATGGGAACTTTTCCACCCAATTACAAAATGCCACCCAAACCCAAGAAGAAGGAGGAAGAAGAAACCCAGGACAGCACCTTGTGCCCTCCATCTTGCTGCCATCCACAACATACTAAAAATCCCAAAACCTCAATTTCTCACCAAGTGATACACCTACACTACTCTCTATAATCTATTGCACACTTTTGTGGATTCTGGTCGATTCTGGAGTTCAGGAAACTTTCTCCATGAATGAGGGTCAAAGTCAGGGGTCCCCTGGGGGTCAGAGCACCCCAGAGCAGACAGAGAAATATTCCCAATGCTCTGGGTTTGTAAAGATGTCATTGAGTGCTTGGAATCTTCTGTAATTACTGATTTGGTTCCTTTTGATGAGCTCCTTGGTTTGGAAGCTCCAGGACACAGTTCCTTGCCCACATGGCTTAAAACATATTCCAGGTGAACACTGAGAAATAGAGTTGAGGAAGTTGGAATTATTTTATTCTTTATGAATAGTTGAAAGTGGAATCTGGAAAACATATGGGATCTGACAAAATCTCATTTCTCCAAGTCTATTTTAGCTTTAAAATCCTGTTAATAATGATGTCCAAAATTTCTTTTTTTTTTCAATAAAAATATATCATTTTGGAAAAGCTTACTTTATTCAACTTTCTGGGTTGAGGTAATAGAGTAAAATCTGACATTTTACACTCAAAGTTTTTCTCAAAGTGGGAATTTTTTTTGCTTTAAACTTGTGCTTTGAAGGGAAAACTGAATTGAGCTCATGGACTTCTTGCAGTGGTAGGATAATAACAATTCTCTGGTGGGCTGGGGACTGCTTGGCTGGATACAGAACTCCCCGTCTCTCTCATTCAAGCAGGATCTCAAAGTGGTGTTGATGGTTTGCTCCTTGTCTTCTCCTGCCACACCTCCCTGGGAGAGCTCCTAATTTTTTATGGCAAATTTTCCCTGTTTTTGAAGGCTGGGGAGTCCCCACTGTCCCCAGGGGACCCCCAGTGACCCACCCCGGGTCTCTGCTCTGTCCTTCCTCTCCTGCTGAGGCTCCTGTGACCCTGACGATGTTGGGCTCTCACCTAATTCTCCATAAACACTTGGAAGGGTTTAGCAGATGCTTGCAAATTTTATTCCTTAGTTCTGGTGTTAGCCTAGGCCAGAGGTTGATCTGAGCTTGTGGCACAAAGTCCCAGAATTTCTGATGTTGGAAAGGGCCTTGAAGATCACTGGGTGCAACCATCCCCCAGCACTGCCAATGTCCTTTAAGGGCTTTAAAATCCCTCCAGGAATGGCGATTCCAGCACTGGCCTGGAACCTGAGCACTCTTCCCATGAGGAAAATGTCCCTGAGATCCCCCCTGAGCCTGCCCTGGCCCAGCCTGAGGCCGTTCCCTCTGCTCCTGTCCCTGTTCCCTGGAGCACAGCCTGACCCTGGGCACACCCTGTGCCCTCCTGGCAGGAGCTGTGCAGAGCCACAAGGGCCCCTGAGCCTCCTTTGCTCCAGGCTGAGCCCCTGCCCAGCTCCCTCAGCCCCTCCTGGGGCTCCAGACCCTTCCCAGCTCCATTCCCTGCCCTGGACTCTCTCCAGCCCCTCCGTGTCCCTCTTGTCATGAGGGGCCCAAAATTGACCCCAGGATTGGAGGAGTGGCCTCCCCAGGGCTCCCAGTGCTCCTGAACCAAAGAGAAACAGAATCTGCTCCTTTGCTGCAGGTGAAACCTGAGCCCCCCAGGGCTGAACGGCAAAGCTGGGCTCAGCTCCTGCCTGGGCTCAAGATACAAAACCCAAGGATAAAGCAGCCCCTTCTATTCCTGTGACCGTGTTCACAGAGGTCTTGGATGAGGGAAGAGCCAAGGATCTGACTCCATATTTCAGAAGGCTGATTTATTATTTTATTATATATATATTACATTAAAGCAATACTAAAAGAATAGAAGAAAAGTTTTCATCAGAAGGCTGGCTAAGAATAGGAAAAGAAAGAATGATCAGAAAGGTTTGTGGCTCAGCTCTCTGTCCAAGCCAGCTGACTGTGATTGGCCATTAATTAGAAACAACCAACATGGGCCAATCACAGATGCACCTGTTGCATTCCACAGCAGCAGATAATCATTGTTTACATTTTGTTCCTGAGGCCTCCCAGCTTCTCAGGAGGAAAAATCCTAAGGAAAGGATTTTCCATAAAAGATGTCTGTGACAGATTCCCTCTCCTGAGCACCAGCCAGGCCTGGGGAGGCGGTGAATCCACAGCCCCTGCAGGGAAATGGAGTGTGTAGGCTCCAGTTTGGGGCTGTTCAATGCAAGGAGGAGCAGCTGTGTTCTGACAGGGAGGATTTACCTGTCACCATGAAATTTTATGAAAAATCCCTTCACCAGGATTTTTTCTTCTGGGAAGCTTCAGCTTCTCCATGTTTTGCTGCTTTGGAATGTGATTTGGAGAATTGTTTACCGAGCATGTGAATTGTTTTTAATTAATGGCCAATCACAGCCAGCTGTGTTGGATTCTCTAAGTCTATCATGGGTTTTTATTGTCATTCTTGTTAAGCATTCTGATGTATTCTTTCTCCTTCTTTAGTGTAGTTTTAGTATAGCATTTCCATATAATATATAATATAGTATGGTATAGTATAATATAATATAGTATGATATAATGATATGATATGATATGATATGATATGATATGATATGATATGATATGATATGATATATGATATGATATGATGATATGATATGATATGATATGATATGATATGATATGATATATGATATGATAATCAGCCTACTGAGAACTTGGAGTCAATTCTCATCTCTCACCTCCTCCTGGGGACCCTCACAACACATTTACCCTGCCTGCTCTCCACCCTTCCATACTTTCCCCATTTTTCTCAGGTTGTTGGAGAGCACATCCCAGACACCCCCACTCTGGGAGCAGTGACCAGGTGATGCAGCTGCCCTCAGCAGAGTGACGATGAAGCAAAGGTGGCTTTCTTCTCTCTTGTCACCTCTTCCTGGGGCTCTGGAGTCCAGACAGGCCCATGGCACAGCCTGGGAGGTGTCTGCAGTCACAGCTCAGCTCTTGATCTACATTTCTCACCCCTGTGGCCTTTCCAGCCCTGTTTAAAGCATCACCAGCCTTGCAGAGCTGCAGTGCCAGAGCTCTGTGCCCCTGCAGGATCTCCAGCCCATGGTGTGATCTCCTGGAGCAGCTCCCCTGACAGAGCAGTGACAGCTGGGCACAGCTCTGCCAGCCCCCAGCTCCTCTCTGCTGCCAGGCAGCCAGGCTGGGGACAGTGACACAGTGACAGGGGCACCACGGCTCTGCCCTGCCTGTGGCACCTGCCCAAATGAATTAATCAGAGTGATTCATTCCTCCTCCTCCTCCTCCCCAGAGCCATGGCTGCTCCCTGCCAGCATGGGGGGACTGCACACAAAGGGGATACAGACAAAGTGAATGCTGTCTGGAGGATTTGTTGGTGCCAAATGTGCTCATTGTCTGTCTCTCAGTATCACAGGAGTGTCTGGAAGGGCTGGTCAGCAGCCATGGGGATGGTGCTTGCTGGCAGTGTCCATGTCCTGACAAGGGCAGGGGAGCCCTGGGGAGCTCAGTGAGGAGAGGAGACACTTGGAGAGCAAAGCCAGGCCCTGCTGGGACTGCTGTGTTCCCATCCCACAGACATTGAACCTTCCTTCCCTCTGCTGCCTGGCAGCAGGGATCTCCACAAATGGGATCTGTCCTGTTCCAACCTCTGCACTCAGCTCCCTGCCCAGAACCGCTGCAAGAAAAGCACCTTGGGAGCCAGAAAAGCACCTTGGGAGCAAAAAAACCACTTTGGGAGCAAAAAAATAAAAGCACTTTGGGAGCAAGGAAAGCACCCTGGGAAGAAGAGAAGCACCTTGGGAGAAAGGAAAGCACTTTGGGAGCAAGCAAAAAAGCACCTTGGAAATCAGAAAAGCACCTTGGGAGTAAAAAAAGGACCTTGGGAACAAGAAGAACACCTTGGGAGCAAGGAAAGCACCTTGGGAGGAAAATAAAGCACTTTGGGAGCCAGAAAAGCACCTTGGGAGCAAGAAGAACACCTTGGGAGTAAGGAAAGCACCTTGGGAGCAAGGAAACCAGCTTGAGAGCAAAAGAAACACCTTAGGAGAAAGAAAATCACCTTGGGAGCCAGAAAAGCACCTTGGGAGTAAGAGAAGCACCTTGGAAGGAGAAAAAGCACCCTGGGAGCAAGAAAAGCACCCTGGGAGCACTGCCTGGATGCTCTCTGGCTCCAAAGCCTTACCCAACACTTCTGGTGCAGGAGCTGAGCTGATAAGGAGTTTCTGTTCCTGGAAAAGTGGAATTGGCGCTGATGTTCTGTTCTTTATGTAGGATATGGAAAACCAGGCTCACCTGGACGAAAATCAGCCAAAGGGGCCTGATAGATCCAACCACTGAAAATGGTGATGTTTATGAATACTTGAGGAGTTTCTCTCCTGAAATCCTGAAACTGGAGCTCTCCTCCTGAACCAGGATGTGTCACAGCCTCAGTCTCTGTGCCCAGCCCTCACCTCCAGCAGGAACCTGAGCTAGGCCTGGGCTGTGTCCTCAAAGCAGCACATTCCTGTCTGAATTTCAGAGTCTGCTCCACTGCCTGATGGAGGAAGTGAATTCCACAGCTGCTGTGCCTGTGGAAAGGCTCTTCTCCAGCCACCCACGTCTGCAGCCAAGCTCTGCAGCCACGAGGTGCCTGGGATGCATTATTTCTGGGAAGTGCTGCCTGTGGGAAACTTGTTTGCTGTGAAAAATCTCAGGTTAGGCAACCAAAAATGGACCTTCCAGTCTTGCATGGAAATCTTGGCCAAAGCCTGGGTGTTGCTACCCAGGATGTTCTCTGCTGATGTGTGAGCTCAGAAATAGCTCAGCTCCCAGCCTGACATCAGGACTTTGATGATCCTTATGGATCCTCTCCAGCTCAGGATGTTCTGTGACCCTGATTTTAAGTGAAGGGAAATTAAGCACAAAAACAAGACCTAAAGTATTTTCTTTGAAGAGATTTCAGCCTCCCATGTGGGAATTTGCCCTTTTACAGTCTCTGATTTACAGTGTCAGATGAGAAATGAGCTGCTAAGGCTCATGGGGTGCTCAGGACAGAACATGAGTGTCGCAGACGACTTTTATGAAAAATCCTTTCCTTAGGATTTTTCTGCCTGAGAAGCTGAGAGGCCTCAGGAACAAAATGTAAACAATGATTATCTGCTGCTGTGGAATGCAACAGGTGCCTCTGTGATTGGTCCATGTTGGTTGTTTCTAATTAATTGCCATCGCAGCCCAGCTGGCTTGGACAGAGAGCCGAGCCACAAACCTTTGTTATCATTCTTTCCTTTTCTATTCTTAGCCAGCCTTCTGATGAAGTTCTTTCTTCTATTCTTTTAGTATAGTTTTAATGTGATATATATCATAAAATAATAAATCAGCCTTCTGAAACATGGAGTCAGATCCTTGTCCTTTCCCTCATCCAAGAACCCCCGTGAACACAGTCACACACGAGCATGGCAAAGATGCCCTGCAGAAAATGAACTGGAGGTGCTGGCCAACCACCCATCTGAACCCACCTGGTCAGCAGCCATGTTAACATGAGCCAACATTGTTCATGGCATCCTGGCCAGCCGTCCTACAGGGGAAGTTTAGAGGTCATTTCCAACCCAAACCAGTCAGGGATTCTGTGATTTCCTTGTCCATGAGCTGCAGAGGATTGCAGGGGAAGTTTAGAGCTCCTTCCTTTGAAAAAAAGTGCTCCCAAAGAAAATCATCCCCCAGCCCTGTCCAGAATCCAAATCTCCAGGTGCCCTCTGAGTGCTGGCAAACCCAGTGCAGCTGCCACGCTTGGTGCCCACTCTGGTGCAGGTTTGTCCATGAAAACAGCATTCCCTGGGACTGTCAGAGGAGGCTGTTGGGGAAGATGAAACAGGAAAGCCTTATAAATATGGTTGCCTGGGATTTCCAGGGATACAGGGGCATCCACAGCTGCTCTGGGCACCCTGTGCCAGGCCTCACTGCCCTCAAGGGAAGGATTTCTTCATGTCACAAGTGGACATTGGGATTCTGAATGGGGCTAAAGCAGGTCCTGCTTTCCCCAGCCCCTTCCACACTGCCCTGCACAGCCTAAGGCAGTCCCTGGGGGCTGAGCTGCCTGTGCAGGGTGGCTGTCACCTGGGGAGTCCCTTTTCCAGCAAGCTCCATGCCCAGGAAAACTCAGTGCCACCCCAGCAGAGGCAGCTGCACGTGCACAGCCCTTCAGAGGTGACGTGAGCAAATTCTGCGTCACAAAAATCTTCCCAGCCAGTTTTTAATGTGATTATTGCTGCTCCTGGGAGTGGGATTGCAGCAGCAAGCAGGAATGCAGAGCGGAGCAGGGTGTGCATGAACCAGGACAGAGCCTCTGTTCAGCTCCACGTGAAGAAGGAGGGTGAGCTCCCATCTCAGCCCAGCTGCAGTTTCAGCCTTTTCACACCCAGGATAAAGGGAATATTGAGGAATACTGGGGCC
This sequence comes from Zonotrichia leucophrys gambelii, assembly GCF_028769735.1. Taxonomy (NCBI): domain Eukaryota; kingdom Metazoa; phylum Chordata; class Aves; order Passeriformes; family Passerellidae; genus Zonotrichia; species Zonotrichia leucophrys. The sequence goes on along the minus strand of NC_088192.1, from coordinate 5,593,398 downwards.
AAACCTGCACAGGGTGCACATTCCCTGCTGCCAGCCTTCCTGCCCTCCTGCACTCCTCGGAGCTGGAGCTGGGAGTGAACAGCAGCCCCAGCCCTGGCAGCCTCCGAGGGCACAGACAAGTTCCCTCACGCACACTCCTGGGTGTTTTCACCAGATCCACCCTTAAAAGGACATTTTCTCCCAAATGGCTGGGGCACAACAAGATGTAAGCTGTGCTCCCTGTGGCTGTACAGCAGTGGGAAGAGCTGTTTTGATGTGCAAAACTCATCCCGCTGTCCCCTCTACCGTCCTTCACAAGCACTAGTGTTCAATTTATTGATGGATTACATAATGCCACCACAGCTTCAGGCATGCTTTGTCCCCATCCTATTTTTAACACCCTCTTTGTCCATTATTTCCTAAGCCAAAGGCCCAGGCTGTTGGGGAAGATGAAACAGGAAAGCCTTATAAATATGATTGCCTGGCAAAAGATTTTGGAAATATGGAAACTATAAGTGAGATTGAAATGAAAGCAAGCTTTGAGATCCCTCAGTTACTGAACAACTGGAAAACAATGGCATGGCCAGCTGAAGGTGATCCCCTTTGGATCAAACAATCCCCTCTGCTTGCAGACAGGCCCAAGGCTCAGAGCAGACCCTGCCAGCTTGGCAGAAGGGGCCCAAAGAGGAGTTTTTAGGGTTTAAAATGTAACCCAGTGTGGGAATGTAATGATTCTTCTAGGCTGTATGGAAATGCTGTAGGATTTGTATCTTGTCCTAGATTGGTTAGTGGGAATGAGAATATTCAGCACAGGAGAAGATTTATGGTATTGTAACGGGAACTTCACTCTCTTACCCCTTTTGCTCTCTTACCCTCTCTCTCTGTCTGTCTTGTGCTGAGATTCAGGGAGGAACAGACAAGAGGCAGGATGGTATAAAAGGCAAAGAAGGCTTTATTCAAAAGAACCACTCAGTTTTTATAGAGTGGTACGATAGGTTGTATTCTATTGGCCAACTAACAGAAACATCTTTCTCACACACTGTCTTTGAGAGGAGCACAAAAATAAAGTCAAAAACATTACTTGCAAATTGTTTATACTCAACAAGTTATCACATCTTTCCAACTCCTTAAAACTTCTCACAAGCTGCTGTGAGAAACGTTTGCCATTTCTCTCTCTCTCTCTGTCCCATGGCATCCACATCTCACATCCTCCTTACCTCTCTCTTCTCTGGGCCCTGCTCTGAGCTGTGGCTGGCAGCTCCCAGCAGGGCCCCTATGCCATAACCCACAAGTTCCCAGCCCTGGCTGCAGAGATCTCTGGTCTCTGTCCATCCCCACCATACTACCCCCAAAGCTCCTACACCAGGTCCCTCTGCTGCCAGGGCTGGGTGGGTTTGCAATCTCCACTTGGAATTTAAAGCCATTAACCCCAGTGCTGATGGCTCCCTGATGAACACAGATGAGCTGTGGGCACTGCATCCCTCTGCTCTCACAGTCCTGACCTGGGCAGGCTTTTCCCCACTCCACAGCTCAACATTTACATGCAGCACATTTACATGAAGCTTTTACATCAGCTGGTGACAGGTCCCAGCAGGATTCAAGAGAGGCAGGAATATTTTTAAGCAATCCTTTGGGATGAGGCAGGGTTTCCTGCACAAATGTGGGATGCTACAGGGCATGGGGCAAATTTGACTCCAAAGGGATGAGTGGTGCTGGAGGTCTGATGGAAATGGTTTGAAACATCATTGGTTTTCAGAATGATGCATGGCAATGAGCTAATGCAAAAGAGATTGTTGGAGCCCTGGTCACTGAGAATTCCAGACTTTCTGTGCTGCCAGGCACTGACCCCCAGAGAACACTGCACTGACCTGAGGCCGTGGAGAAGCTTCCAGAATGGAATGACAGAACTGGGATTGTGGAGTTTGGATAGAAGTGTGTGAGACCACAGGGTGGGAAATTCAGAGTTTGGGGTTTAGAATATAGTAATAGATATAGAGCAAGATGGATGTTTTGGGGTGGAGGCTGGTCCTTCTCCTTCTCCTTCTCCTTCTCCTTCTCCTTCTCCTTCTCCTTCTCCTTCTCCTTCTCCTTCTCCTTCTCCTTCTCCTTCTCCTTCTCCTTCTCCTTCTCCTTCTCCTTCTCCTTCTCCTTCTCCTTCTCCTTCTCTTCTCTCTTTCTCCTTCTCCTTCTCCTTCTCCTTCTCCTTCTCCTTCTCCTTCTCCTTCTCCTTCTCCTTCTCCTTCTCCTTCTCCTTCTCTTCTCCTTCTCCTTCTCCTTCTCCTCCATGGGTTTGGGTGGTTTTGTGTAATTGGATAAGAAGTCCCAATTGCGGGCATGGGTAGTTGGTTATTGGGTTAAAAGTGAAAATAATTTAGGTGTCATTTCTTAATTGGACATTTTATCCTTAAAAGGCCTTGTGGAGAGAGATGGGGCTCCATTTTCAGTGTGTGAGAGTGAAGTGCTGCAGAACTCAGGGTTTGTGAGACTGAGACAGAAATAAGAACTAACAAACATCTGAGTCCAAACAAGAAATACCATCTCACACATTTAATCCCAACCCTGGCAAAAAGAAGAAAAACTCAACATTTAGCAGTGCCCTGTGTGAGGAGGACACCTGTCAGGGTTGGGACCTCCATGAAGAACTATGGAATGGTTTGAGTTGGAGGGACCTTAAAGCCCATCCCACCCCTGCCATGGCTGGGGCACCTCCACTGTCCCAGGTGCTCCAAGCCCTGTCCAGCCTGGCCTTGGAAAGTTCTGCTCTTTATCTAATAATTATTGTGAGGCTATGGGGGCTTCTGTGTGATTCTTATGTGGAGAACAATTCAGTCTAATAATAGATTTCTTATTTTGGGAGGTGGGTTAGGAAATGGATTTATGTCCAGTAAGGAGCGTTATTTCTTTCTTATTTCTATTATTATTTCTGCCATTAGAGGAATATTTACAGGGAGAATTTGTAGGAGAGTGGTCCTTCAGAGCTCTTGCATTTTGTTCACACTCCCATTGTCACTCTGCACTGAACTAAAGAGAAACTAAGTGGAAACAAATAAAAAAAACCCCGATCCAAATCCCAAAAATCCAAACCTAGGCAGAGTTGCTCAATGTTTAGGAATGGCATTGTCAGAAACAGGCCTCCAGTGCAGGATTTTGGAAACCCCAGCTACAATTATTAATCAACTGCATCATTTTTATCCCTAAAAATTTTTATTCCATAAAAATCAGGGCAAGACTGCTCTTGAGTGAGTCCCTGTGGGCCCATTCAGCCAAGGGACCCCCTGGCTCACATTGCCCAGTGAGAACTGGAAGAGAATTTGGGCAAACCCTCCCTGTGTCCAGCATCACTGTCCAGGCAAAGGATGTTCAGGTCAGAGCAGCAGTGCAGGAAAAGAGAATGTGGTTTGTTATCAGGATGATAACAATGAGGATGATTTGTTATCAGGATGATAGCAACGAGGATGATTTGTTATCAGGACAATTTCCTTTCCCTGCAAGCTGTCCTTATTTCCCAGCCATATTTACAGCTGAAGAATGTGTTTTTTCAGGCTGTGGTTTTTGTGACAATGTTGTGTACATTGAAAATATCAACAGGCTTGGGGTAGGAGGAGGTGGGGATGAGTGCAGGGGTGGGTTTAGGGGAAGCAGGCAGAGAGTCACAGAATTACTGAGGTTGGAAAAGACCAACATCTGCTCACTTTTTGAAGACTTCACAGAATTACAGAATTCACAGAATTCCCAGAATCACTGGGTTGGAAGAGACATTCAAGCTCATTGAGTCCAACCCAGCCCCAACAGCTCAACTCAACCCTGGCACCCAGTGCCACATCCAGGCTTTGTTAAACACCCCCAGGGATGGTGACTCCACCACCTCCCTGGGCAGAACATTCCAGAACTTTATCACCCTTTCTGTGAACATCCTTTTCCTGATATCCAACCTGTATTTCCCTTGGGGCAGTTCGAGGCTGTGTGCTCTGGTTCTGACATTTGTTGCCTTCCAGAGCTGGTGATGCCACCACTGCCTGTTCCAATTCTTAATCACCCTTTGAGTGAATAAATTTTCCCAATTTCCCACCTGACCCTCCCCTGGTGTGCCCTAAGGAGGCCAACACACTGGGTGAACAAGAGAACGTTCTCATTCTCGCTTCCCTCAGCATAGTTTTCTTTCAATTATTAAAACCTCCTATTAAAATGAATCAATAATAATTTAAATTATTAAAACCTCCTCCTGTTAAAGCTCTTTGATCTTATTTGCAGACCAGACTCTCATGCTGGAGGATTTCTCTCTCTCCTGGGAAGCACAGATGTGGCAGAGCCTGGCTCCAGCCTCACCAACTGCAGCTGGTGCAGGATGGACCCTGGTGTCACGGACATATTATGAAAAATCCTTTCCTTAGAATTTTTTCTCCTGAGAAGCTGAGAAGCCTCAGAAACAAAATGTAAACAATGATTATGTGCTGCTGTGGAATGCAACAGGTGCATCTGTGATTGGTCTCATGTGGTTGTTTTTAATTAGTGGTCAATCACAGTCAGCTGGCTCAGACTCTCTGGTCAGTCACAAGATTTAATTACCATTCCATTCCTTTCCTTGGTAGCCTTCTGATGAAATCCTTTCTTCTATTCTTTTAGTATAGTTTTAATATAATAGATATAATAAAATAATAAATCAGCTTTCTGAAGCATGGAGTCAAGATTCTTGTCTCTTCCTCTGTTGGAGCTGCCTTCAAACTTCCACATTTGGGCAGATATTTATTCTTATCAATGCTCTAAAAACCTCTTTGGATGTCCGAGCACCATCCCTGCCCCTTTTCCCTCCAGCCCCTTATGCCAGGGCCAATGTGGTGAGTCTGGCAACTTTGATTGGTCTCATGTGGTTGTTTTTAATTAATGGCCAATCACAGTCCAGCTATCTCAGACTCTGCGGTCAGTCACAAGTTTTTATTATCATTCCTTTTCTATTCTTAGCTAGCCTTCTGATGAAATCCTTTCTTCTATTCTTTTAGTGTAGTTTTAATATAATATATATCATAAAATAATAAATCAGCCTTCTGAAACATGGAGTCAGATCCTCATGTCTCCCCTCGTCCTGGGACCCCTGTGAACACCATCATACCCTGGCACTCCCACCAGGGCAGGCTGCACCTCTGCCAGGCTGCACTGACTCCTTCAGGCACCTCTTGCAGAGGAAAATTTTGGTGAGACAGAGGCAGCTGATTGAGGAGGGAGCCTCCTCTGCAAGCAGAGCTCCTTTGGGACCTCTTAGAGGGGAAAACTCCCACAGAGAGCAGGCAGAGGCACCTCTCTGCACAGGGGCAGCTCTGAGCACACACGTGTTACCCCAGTAGCACCCAGCGGCTCCTCTCAGCAGCCTGAGAGGGGAGGCTGTGCCAGGAGGCTGCTGGAATGGGCGTTAGTGCCCAGGAATGCTGGCTGGGGTAGCCAGGAGGGAAGGTGCAGCAGCATGAGTTCACAGGGAAGGTATGATGAAGTCACCCGGCTTTATGAGAGATGAGCAGGGCCCTGAGCTCTGAGTCACGGCTGCAAACGCACCTGAGAGCAGGGAGAGAGCCAGGCACGGCCCTGGGCCTCCCATTCCTGCAGAGAACTGCCCCAGGAAAGGGAAACTGAACCCTGAGAGGCAACTGAGCTGGAGGGACACAGGGATGGGGAAGGGTCTGGAGCAGCTGAGGGCTCCTGGTGTGTGCAGCTGGAGCAGGGCACACTGAGGGCAGAGCTCAGGGATCTGCAGCTCCTCCCCAGGGGCAGCTCCCATCTCTGCTCTGGGACAGGGACAGCAGCCAGGGCACGGCTGGGGCTGGGCCAGGGCAGCTCAGGCTGGAGATCAGGGCAAGGCTCTTCCCCCAGAGGGTGCTGGCACTGCCCAGGCTGCCCAGGCAATGGGCACGGCCCCGAGGCTGCCACAGCTCCAGGGATGCCCAGGCTGGGCTTGCTGGGGGCTCTGGGCAGGGTTTGGCTTTGGGATTGATCATCCCTGTGGGTCCCTTCCAGCTCAGCACATTCCATGATTGTGTGAGAGTGAGGGATGGGGGAGATGAAGGATGGGGGAGAAATTTGGGCAGCGCTGCAGGGATGGCCAGGGTGGGGTTGGTGGGGGGTCTGGGCAGGGTTTGGGGCTGGACTAGATGATCCTGTGGGTCCCTCCAGCCCAGGACATTCTGTGGCTCCAAGATCCCAAGCTCAGATCCCAAGGGAAAGCCCAGCTACAAGAGATCAAAAGCTTTGAGGAGCTCAGCACCAATGTTCACAGGAACTCCAGACTCACTGCTGGCTCCCTTTAGCAAACATGGAAAATGAAAATTGTTTCAGAATCCCCCTGTTACAGCTGCCAAGGGTGGCTCCACCATGTCCCCATGCCCCAGGCTGTCCTTGCTCCCTGTCCTGGAGCTAAATCCCAGTGCCCCACGAGCCCACTGGCCCTGCTGGCTGTGTGGCTGTGGCTGTAACCATCCCCCAGCCAGCTGACTATTTCCATCCTTTCCTGCAAAATCTCAGCCTCCCCCAGCCCTCAGCTTGACATACAGGGCAGGTTGACACTGGGGCCTGGTTGTGTTTGGGGTTTGCTGTCAATCTGAAGTTTGGGTGTTGGCAAACTCAGTGTGCTCCTCATCCTGTGGTTATGTAGAGGATCCTGTGGGCAGCACTGGTAAAATGATTACTAAATGTGAAACCAGGATTAGGAGCTATTTCCACAAAATAGTCGTGCTCAGCCGGGAGAGATGGGAGCACCTGGGACAGTCTGTGGTCCTGTGTTTGAGTGTTAAAGCCAGGGATTTCTGGCAGTGGTTGATCAGCCTTACTGTTCACTCCCTTCCAGTGCTTCCTAACTTGGATTTTAACCTCCAGCCACTGGAAATTTTAATTATACAGTCATCTGCTCCAATGCATCACCAACCATCCCAATTAATCTTAAAAAACCCAAGACTTGGGGGTTGCTGGCAGCTGAACCTCCTCAGATGGGAGATAGCCCTGCAAAGTGCTTTAGAGTTAGTTGAAAAATAAATATCTCAAAGACCAACCCCAGCAGTTTTGATTTGAAACAACTGATGCTGGTTGCAGTTCCAGAGAACCAGGACATAAGATCTCAATAGCCTTGGGATTCCTCCAGAATTTTTGGGTGACTGGGTCAGCAGAATCATTGAAAAAATTGTGTTTGGTGATGTGGGAGAACCTCTTCAGGAGAAACCCTGGCTGTGCTCAGCCTGGGCAGAGACTGCTCCCAGCAGGGCTCTGGGGCAGAGCAAGGATCCTGTGGATGGATGGATGGATGGATGGATGGATGATGGATGGATGGATGGATGGATGGATGGATGATGGATGGATGGATGGATGGATGGATGGATGATGGATGGATGGATGGATGATGGATGGATGGATGATGGATGGATGGGAGTATGGATGGATGGTCTGTGGTCAGCAGAGGCTTCCAGAGACATCTCCAAAGCCATCCCAGCCCTGTGGGTTTAATTCCAGGCTGGGTGATGAAATGGGAAGCTCTGTGGGCTCAGGGATGGCACCTGCCCCTCCTGTGCCACTTCCCCCCAGGACTCAGGGCTATTTTTAAGGTGTGAGATGATAAAAAATGTTATTTTTGTCAGACAGGGAACTTGAGGCATCAGCTGAAGTCACCTGAGACACAGTGGGGGCTGGGTGGGGCCACAGCAGGGGCAGCAGAGATGTCCCTGTGTCCCCGGTGTCCCTCTTGTGGCTGTTGATGGCTCAGGGGACAGTGTCTGTGGCTCTGCCATGAGCAGGGAGGGCGGAGGAAGGATGGAGGTCCCTTCTCCCCCAGGAGATGATATCTCCCCTTTTCAGAGAGAGGTGGCAGGATAGAGAAAATCCTCTATTTTTGCACATTCAGACCCAAGATGAAGCCAGGAGGGACAGAATCCCTTCCCCTCCTTCATCTGGGATCTTCTCTCACCGTAGTGGGACAGCGTGTGGCTTCTTCAGCCACAAGGAGCAGGCCCTGGGGCTTCTTTAACCATAAGGAGCAGGCCCCAGGGCTTCTTTAGCCACAAGGACAGATCCTGGGCCTTCTTTAGTCACAAGGAACAGATCCTGGGTGTTCTTTAGTGACAGGGACAGGTCCCGTGGCCTCTTGGTGGAGGAGACAAAGCAGAGGAACCTGGGATGAGCCCCAGCTGTACCAGGAGGCAGCTGCTGTTTGAGATGTGACCTTCTCAAGAAACAACATCTGGAGTTGTGGCTCAGCTACAGAGTGGACAATGTTTGTGGGAGAGATGCTGTGGGAAGCCTGGTGACGCTCCTGGGAGCTCGAGAGAGAGAGAAGGCCATCTGGGTGATCTTTTGTGTCTCAGATTTTCCTTGGCAGCTCCAGCTCCCAGCAGCTGGTGGATCCAGGTATCTCCTGGAGCTGGGATGAGGTCCCAGGAACCTCAGTGAGGTTTGGGAAAAGCAGAGTGAGCAGAGGGTTTCCTTCAATCCATCTCTGGCAGCAGAAAGCTCAGGCACCTTGGAGAGAGGGAGAATTTCCAGAGAGAATCCTGAGGCCTCCAGAACCCACTCTGGACAAAAGCATTCATGGAATTTCATGGATAGTCACCTCCTTTCTTTACCTTCCTTTCTTCCCCAGTTTTCCAAAGAGATTTCCAGCTCCATTCCAGACTTTAAAAAAAGAAAAGGAGAGAGGATCTCATCTCCTGTAAATTCTGGATGTCTGCAGTGTCCACCAGCAGGACTGAAGCCATCCTTACCCACATTTCTGGGACGTTTCCCCTCTGAAGGTTCCAGGGAGTGTTTGCCTTCATCCCACACTGCCCTCTCATGGAACAGCTGGGCTCTGCCGTGCCTGAGCTCCCCTCGGAAGGGCAGGGAGATGGGGGGATTCACCCTCTGGGGGCCGTGGGGAGGCAGTTTTGGGGTGGAGGGTCCTTGAGCAGAAGCCACCAAGGCAGGCGGCCCCAGCAGATCTGTTTCCATGCATTTTCCACAGTTCCTTCAGCTATGTTTTGTCCTGGGAACAAGGACACCAGGACGAGGATGGGACAGTCCACTGGGACTGCCAAGGGCTGACACCAGGTGAGAATCACCTGAAAGATGGATAAAATTGAGAGGGAAGGGCAATATCCTGGAGAACAGAGAGGAATGCTACCAGAGAGGTTGATTATTTGCCAGGCTGGAAGTTCCTGGGCACTGCAAACATGTTGGCTCCCCTTTTCCAAGAGAAATGTGGAGATCCCTGAGCACAGAGGTGGCCAGAGACAGCAGGGAGGAGGATGGGATGTGACACCTGAGCAGGCCATAGGGCTGGAGACACCATAATTCCCTTCCCATTGGAATTATCCCCCATTCCCACGTGCCCACAGTCCCTGCGCTGCAAGCCTGGCATCAGCCTCACAGAACTGGTGGTGTGACAATTTTCTGGGGGCTGAAATTGTTTTGTGATGTTTGGGAAAGTTTGAGGCTCTGCTGGGAACAAGGACAGGGGCCAGGTGGACACTTGGACACTCCAGGGACAGCAAGGAGCAGTGAATGGAAGAATTTGGTTTGCAGGTTCCAGTTGATGAAGAATTCACTCTTGTGCAGGCTCCTTCCTTTTGCTAAGGCAGGACAGAGGAGACCTGGCAGAAAAAGCTGTAAAGGCAAATGGACTTACTTGAGAAGATGTGAGG